>NW_024870789.1:2572500-3115000 GCF_019054845.1 Dipodomys spectabilis
CCACACCACTGCCCCCAGCTTACCCAGCCCTGGCTTTGCTGAAGTCAAGCCCAGCTCTGGGGAAGATGCAGGAGGGTAACATGGGATGGGACCTCGGGGCAGGGCTGTGGAGTGGGGCCCTAGAGCAAGGCCTAGGTGTGCATGTGTGCGTGCATGCTCATGTGTGTGCATGCATGTGCATGCTCATGTGTGTGTGTAACACAGAGACAGACACATGCTCACGTTCTTCATCTGCAGGATGTGGAGTGTGTGGTGGTCGCCTGGGGGCCCATGTGGTTGCGTGTGGATGTGTGGTGGTGGTATGGTAGTTGCATGGCAGTGTGCGGTGGTCATGAACTCTCACGCAGGCCCACATATGAGTGAGCACACAGAACGCCGCCCGGGGCTGAGCTGTGAGCGGGGTGGGCTGGGCATGAGGGGGAGCTGTGGTCCTGGGCGGGGTGGGCCAGGTACAAGCGGGCCCGTGGTCCTCCCTGGCAGCCTGGCCCCTGGGTCCTGGTCCTCTGCAGTGTGAGACCACTGAGCAGTGCTCTAGGAAAGAGAGTCTGGCTGTGCTTCTTCTGGCCGAATGGGTGTGGGTAGGAGGCAGGGCAGGCACATGTGTGGTCTACAGGGCCTGAGGGAAGGTAGGGAGGAAGGGAGCAGGGCATGGCCCCAGCTCTGGGCATAGCAATGAACCCTGGCATGGCTCTGGCTCCAGCACCTGACCACGTGATCCACCATTCACCTGCACTTGCTCACTCCTCTTCAGGTTAATTCTTTTAGTGACTGGTACAGTTACCATCAGCTCACGTGGCAGAGAGGGAAAACAGGCTCAGAGAAGATTCTCAGTCACTGGGCCAGAGTCTTAGGCAGCAGTTAGGTAAATAAATCAGATGTTTGACTTACCGTCATCCCAAGCTGGCCTAGAGCCTTCTTGGGGAGATACAGAATAGACCTTAGAATGGAGGAGCACACAAAAATACGATGCACTGCAAATTCAGAATGGCAGGTGACAGTTAATCATTAAATTATTATGAAGAAACAGATGGATCTGTGGCAGGTCAACTTTCTGCCACCACACCAAGTGTTTGCAGGGTTTTCTGCTGCTAAGCAGAAGGTCAACAATTCCTGTAGGAGTTGGGGATGTGGGTATGAGAGGACGCTGCGGGCTCACATCCCGTCGACAGCCTTGGCCAGAAAATCTTGCCTTCTGCCGCTCAGTGGTCAGGACAGCACCCTGCTCCCGCCAGGTCTGCACGTGACGCAGGAGCCCAGGGCCCAGCCTCTAATATCTTTTCACCTGAGGAGCCCCTGCGTGGGCTGTGTGTCCTTTGTTCACTGAGCACAGAGTGTCCAGTGCCTGTCCAGGTCCTTCATCCTCACCGCCCTACATGGGCCCCATGCCCCGTGTCCTTGGGCACATAAGTGGAGGGACGGGGAAGAGCCTCAGACCACTGCCCCATGGGTGTGCATTCTCTGGGCGCTTCCTCTCATCTCCTCCTGTGCGGAAGGATGTGCAGATCAAAGCTGCAGCTGGCGCTCCAGGGATCATAGCATTGTCCTTCACTGTGTTTCCAAGTGTCTTCTCCACAGACGAGCTTCTGCACGCCCCCCCCCACCCCGTGCCCATCCACTGTCTGCCCACAGCTTCTGTCAGCCCTCCGGCTGCAGGGGGTAGATAGCTGTGCGGGGAGCCGCCCCGTAGCCCTGTGAGGACACGCCTCTGCACCCCTCTCCCCTCTGCTTTGTCTTTCCCTTCTCTTCCTTCCCATCCTCTGACCTGGCGTCATTTTACACTTGCTCACTCCTGGGAGAAACTGGCTCCACACCACTAGCTAAGAACTTAAGACACTAATCAGTAAGTGCAGGATTGAACCACAGAACATTCTGAAATCACCCGAGCGCCCACAGGCCCGCTGGATCCAGGAGGATTAGCCATAGCAAGATGGGAGCTCAGAGAGGAGGGAAATGATCAAGCTTGGGAGTGGGGCAGAGAGGGCCCTCCTGCTGGGTGGGGGCAGAGCCTGTCAGAGCGGAGATGGGGGGGCGGAGCCAGGAGAGGAGGGGCCAGGAGGGGCCCAGATCTGTGCAGTCCTGGCTGGGAGGTGCTGGGTCTGTTGATCTTCTTGTCCCAGAAGCTTTGTTAGTCTGAAAACATAGTGGCCTCACTGGCCACTAGTGCAGGAGACTGAACACATCCTGGAGAAGGACATCTTCTGTGACCTGAGGGCTGTGGACCCCTTGACCTGGTCTTTTGGCAACCTATTTTTATTTATTTTACTTAGTAATTTATATTTTATTGCAAAGCAAATGTTTGGATATAGAGCGTTCCCCGGGCTCCTGTGTGGGAGATGGGTCTTCACCGGCAGATGGCAGACACAGGTGTGGCTGGACCCAGGGACACTGAGTTCAGCAATGGATCTACCATTGGATCCACCACCGACAGGGTCACAGCCGTGGGTTTACCATCGGCAGGGTCAGCTGTGGATCTACCACCAATGGGGTCACAGCCGTGGGTCTACCACCAATGGGGTCACAGCTGTGGATCTACCACTGATCAGGTCACCACTAATGATCATGGATCTATCTCTGATTGGCTCATGGTTAGGTGTAAGGCCCTGGGGCAGGCAGGTCCTGGTTGGAGGAAGTCCACTGGGGATGTGGCTTTGAAGAGTGTGTGCTACCCCCAGTCGATCTTGCAGTCTCTCTGTGTGTCTCTCTGTCTCTCTCCTGGTCTCCAGGCAGCTGACCCAGGCAAAAACTTACCAAGATTCCATCTCAATCACCAAGCCAGGTGTGGTGGCACCTACCTGTCATCCCAGACACACAGCAAGGGACACTCACAAATCACAGTGTCCAAGTCGGGGTTCAGATGTGGGGAGGGGGGTTGTGAGTTTCTTGTCTGGACTGGCTTGGAACCATGATTCTCCCAATCTCCAAGGCCATACGGTGTGCCCCTCCCCTTGCCAGGGCACGCATCCTGGTCCACAAGGCCGGAGTGAATGAGGTCTCTGGTCTCACGGTGCCCTCTCTCATCTCTCCCCCACCTGCCATCCCTGTGTCCTTGACCTCCGGGCACTCTGCCCGGCCCCCCCTTTCCCTCTCTCCTTCCGCTTTCCCCCCTCCCCTCCCCTCCATCCTTCCCCCACCCCAGTCCACTCCCAGAAGCAGAACCGGCAGACCTGCGTCCGGAAGAGCCTCATCTGCGCCTTTGCCATGGCCTTCATCATCAGCGTCATGCTGATCGCAGCCAACCAGATCCTCCGGAGCGGCATGGAGTAGACGGCGGAGCGGGTAACGGAGCGTCCTCATCCACCCCGCCCGCTCACCGTGCACACGCACGCACACCGGGGCCGGACCTCCGGACCGCAGAGCCTCTGCCCTCTGCTCTTGACCTCCGTCCTCCATTCTCTGACCTCTGTAGGGACCGTGCCTGGACCTGGGCCTCCACCAACCCCGTCTCCGGGTGTCCGCACAAGGGCTCTTCTCGCTTTAATGGTTTTGTTTCCTAATGCAATAACGAGCCCGGAGCGCCAAGCTCCGAAGATAAATTTACTTCCTCCCTGTGGCCCCCAGTAACGGGCGGGAAGACAGAGGGGGTGACCGGCGCCCCTCCCACCTCGCTCTTCCCCACGGTCCACAGACTCCACCGAGGCCCAGCCCAGCCTCCCTCTCCACCCAGCCAGGACCCCTGACTCGGCTTTCTGCTGCCCTAAAGCTGCCCGCACCAGCACCTCCAGCCCACAGCGCCTGTTCCCCGCTTTCTGCCCTTGGCCACCGTCCGAGAAAACGAGCAACACACAGAGACCAGGTGGGACATCCCCTGCACCACGGATGATGGACAGACAGACAGATGGACAGAGCTGCGCCCGCGTGCGGGGCCTGAGCCTGCCTCCCCAATGGCATCACAGCGTCTTGGGGCAGAGGGTGAAGCAGGTGGGGTCAGATCGGACAGAGCTGGGTCTGGCCCTGGGCTCTGCAGGCCGGGTCAGGCTCGGGGCTGGGTTACCTGCTGGCTGTCACAATAAGGGATGAGGTCATGTCCACAGGAGGATGCCACAGCACCTGCACCGCCTGCCCGCACCTCCTCAATCCCTCCGGTGGCCGAGAGAGATGCTGGCCAGCTCAGCCCACAGGAGCTGAAGGCCACCGAACTCTGCCTGCTCCAGGCGAGGCTGTCTCTCCCGACACTGGACAGGGGACCCCAGTCTCCCCCCCCCACCTTAGCCGAAGCTTGCCAGCTGGCCCCCCATCAGCCCCCGCCCGTGCAGCTCTGCCAGCTCAGGTCTGTGTCTCGCTTTGTTTCCGTGGCAGCCGGAAGCCACGTGCTGCACCCTGTGCCCTCACGCCCAGCGCCCTGGCGCCCAGTCTTTCCCATCTGATTGCAGGGGGAGGCAGAGGGGAGCCTCCGTGCCCCCAGCCCCCCACTGCCTTCTCAGACCTGGAGCCCGGGCTCCACACCCAGTCTTCCTCCACTTCACCTCTGCAGCCTTCCCCGCGGCCCCGTGGGGCCCGTGGAGCCGGCCCCTCTGGGGAGGGGGGCAGCGCTTCCCAGCACAGTCACTAGGGTTTGAGCCATAGCAGGGAAAGGGGGCGCCGGGCTCCCCAGACCCGTGAAACCGAAGCCCACCGGAGTCTGGAGGATCCAGACTAGCCAAGGAAGGTGGTGTCCCACCCTGCCCAATCCCCCCATACCTGCCCTGCCCCCGCATACCCCCCCACCCCCATATACCTGCCCTGCCCCCTGTACACCTGCCTTGTGCCCTCCCCCACCTGCTCTCACCCCCATGTACCTGCACTGTCCCCGTATGCCTGCCCTGCCCCCCCCCCCCCCCCGCTTCCCCCTGCTCAGTCACCAGCCTCCTCGGTAGAGGAACACAAATGGAACAGGTCGAGTGCTGACAGGACCCGTGCAGCAGCCCCGTGGCCACGGCCTCCACTGCAGGGTGGGGTGGAGGTGTCCTGGGGTCAGCCTCCCTCCCCGCCTCTGCCAGTGGACACCAGGGTGACCTCTCCCAGACCCCGGTCTCCTGGCTGTTGGCGGACGACGTGACCCCGTTGTCAGCTGCTTCCTTTCCCGTGGTCAGTGAGAGGAGCTGCAGGGAGCGGGGAGGGAAGGCGCCTCGGGGTGGAGGTTGGGGGAAACAGAGAAGGCCGTGTGTCCTGGGGGGGTGTGAAAGGGGAGACGGACAAGAGCAAAGCCACAGAAGTCTTCGCTGGCCCCAAATGGAGCCCAGTCACATCACCCCAGGCGCCCTAGCACGGTGTGTCCACAGCCGAGCTGCTAGCAGCCCTGGACGCAGGGGACTCGGACTGTGCCGCTGTGACTCGCAGCCTGGCGGTGCTGCTCGAGGGACAGTAAACCCATCCAGGAGGCTGGGTTTCTCTGTCCACGTGGCGGAATGCTCCCACGGTGCCCACAGGTGGAGGTGTCCCGCAGGAGATGGGCGGGCCTCGGCCTCTGCTGCCCTGGGTGCGGGGCTGCAGCCTCAGTGCCCAGCTTGGCTTCTGTCTTGTAGCAGGAAGGTCCCCCCGTCCCCAGAGCACAAGAGCCAGAATCAGGCAGGATTAGCATGTGTGTGTGTGTGTGTGTGTGTGTGTGTGCGTGCGTGCGTGCGTGCACACAGGGCCTGGGGCTTGAACTCAGAGGCCCAGGCACTGTCCCTGAGCTTGTGTACCTGAGGTGAGCGCTCTACCACTTGAGCCACGGCTCCACCTCTGGATTTTGGTGGTTGATTAGAAGGCTGGGTAGCGTTGGATTGCAATCCTCAGATCTCAGCCTAGGTGTCCAGGATGCCAGGCATGCGCCGCTCCTCAGTGCCTGGGCTCAGGCAGGGTTGACATTGTGACTTTGGTCCCCCAACCCCCGATGAAGCTGTCTCCTACCACTCCAGACACAGAACCCACAAGTTGGAACCAGAGGAGGGGAGCAGTGCGCGGGCCCCTGTGGCCTGGCTGTATGGGCAGGGGTGTAGCCCTGACAGCCCATATCGTACCACGTCCCTGTGTTCCTCCAGCTTGTCAGGGCCTGGAGCAGCGGGGGGTGGGGGGGGATGTTCCTATGCAGCCGGCCCCCTGCGGGGTCCCCCAGAGAATGGTGATTCCTCTGCCTTTCCTCCCCTCACCACCCTGCACCCTGCCTCCCGGAGCAGGGAATCCCACATCTAGGCACAACTAGCAATTGTCTGGAAGTGAAACCGTCTAAGTCTCTACTCTTCCTCAGCATCTGTGCTTTCCGGGAGGTGTGAACTGGCACAAGCAAGCGGGGCGTGTGCACTCGTGCACACAGCGGTATTGCACTCCAACTGTCCTGGCCAGGCTCAGCCTGGAGGTCCTAGGTGTTTTAGTTCAGAGACCAAGAGGCATGCTTGGTGCCCTCTTCCTCCACGGGATCGCCGTGGCGGCCTGCGGCCGGGAGGAGGGTGCGCCCTGGGCGTTAGGCCTCCCATCCCCCTTCCCCACAGGAGGCCTCAGTGCTCCCTTTTCCAGAGGCTGGTGTTCCCCCTGTTGGCCTCACCCGCTTGCCCCTCACGACCACCCTGCCCTGCTGTGTGGGTGCCCGTGAGCCCAGACCATGCTTCTAGACTCATCCATGTCCTTGTTCTGTGCCTGGCAGAACCTCGGTCCAGTGCAGTGGGGGTCAGAACTCATCCTGGCCTCAGGGCCTCCATGAGGCGGAGCGTGCAGCCATGCCCCCCCCCCAGCTCAGGGGCAGCTGCAGAATCAAGAGCGAGTGTTATCCCTGTGAGGGTTTTCCATCTGAATCACTTATGGCTGCGACAGGATCCCGGTGGGGTTGGGCTGGCTCCCAGGTCCCTGTTCCGTGAGGGTTGAAGCATCAGAGCTGTCCAGCTGTGCCTTGTGCCCGCACTGCCCTCAGTCCTTGCTCTGAGTGGGTGGGTGGGGGACACAACTAGGAGGCGATGCTGGGTCTCGGCTCCTACTGGATTCTGGGTGGCCCAGGGAGTCTCTGGGGACAGGGAAGCAACGCCTGGCACCCAAGCTGACACTGGCCTGAGAAATGCTGCAAAGCACCGGGGTTTCCTGAGGCACCGATGGCCATCCTCTCTTCCTGGACATAACTTGCCCAGCCTGCCCCACGGGAGTCACCCAGCATTTGGGGAGTACACTCACCCCTCTTTCCCTCCACTGTGAGGGAGGGGTGACTTTCAAATCAACGTTCCTTACCCTGTCAGAAGTTGTCTGCCGAGTGGGGACTGCACAGCTGTAAGCCCAGCACCCAGGAGGCTGAAGCAGGAGGATCTGAGGCAGAGGCTGGCCTGGGTTACATGGCATGACTGGGTCTCAAAATGAAATTAAACAAGAAGAGGGTGTTGTCCGTGTTGGGGGTTGGGGTTGGCATCTCTTGGGAGGACAGGGCAGTGAGCTGACTCAGAAGGGATCATTCAGGAAATGCAGGGGTGTGCAGCATGAGGAAGGACCTCGTAAGGGCAGCAGGGATCAGTCTGGGGACACCTCCCTGTGTGTTGGGCTGAGAGCCCTGGCTGGCCCTGGCTGGACCTCGATAACTTGTCTGCGAACCTGGGAGGAGCTGGGCTTGCGTTGGGGGAACACAGGTGTAGAAAAGCCCAGAGCGCCTGGCCCAGGCTTCCAAGAGCTGCAGCGCAGCCAGAAAAGCAAGCAGGGAACTGGAAACTGATCCAGGACCGGACCCCGCCTCCCACCGGGTGACTGTGGCTTCTCTCTGGCCGCTGGCAACCAGCTTGGAGCACAGGTCAGAGTGGGCATCCCAGGTGGGAGGCCATCATGCCTGTGGGCAGCACTGCTCGAGCTCCACAAGTCCTCGGCCTCCTGTGGGAGTCCGTGGTCTGTGGGGTGCATCAGAGGTGGGGTCTTGAGGCTGGGTCCCCCCTGACTTCCAGGAGTGTGGAAGACTGCCTCTTTGTCCAGGAAAATTAAGGGGCAACACCCCAAAGGCCACAAGTAGCAACACAAGGCAGGCCAGTGATGCTGGAAATCAGCACCCTGGAGAGCGCCAGGCCAGCGATGCTGGAATCAGCACCCTGGAGAGCGCTATCCCCACCACTGCTCCCTTCACTTTTGGTTTTGTTCTGTTTTTTCCCCCCTGGGCCCCTGGAGCAGCAGCTCCCACAGAAGTGACATGTTTGTCATCACCCCTGGCCCTGGGAGAAGTCCACAGTCCAGAGGGACCATGGGCAGTGGCCGTCCCTCCCCTGGCTGGTGATGGCTCAAGCACAGGTGTGGCCCCCACAAGAGGGCAAGGGGAGGGGGGGGCATCGAGCACAAGGATGGGGGACGGGAATCAGGAGAGGGCAGGGGCATCCACTGCAGGCCCCACGCCAGCATCCAGTCCTCCACGCGGGTTCCCTGCAGGCTGCGGTCCTGGCTGGCCACCCAGCCCTGCTCACACGTAAGCATGCAGAAGCACTAGGTCAGTCTCCGGAGGCCTGGGGCTCAGCTCTTCCTAGGAGAAATCCAGAATATTCTTTCTCATGACAAGTATGAGGTTTCGGGTCCTTGAGTAGCTTCTTGGATGGGTTTGGTTTTTCTTCTCCAACTCTGAATTCAGGAATAAGTTATTTCCCCAAGGACTAACCAAAGACACAGTTCCTGGGGGCCCGGACTGGGCCAGAGAGGATCGGGCCAGTCTGGGGGGTCCAGCTGCTGCACCTCCTGGTGACGGGGTGCCCTGGGGGGGCCCACTTGCCACAGGGGCTGTCTGCAAAGCACAGGAGTAAACTCCAGCACAGTGAGGACCAGGGAGGCCCAGGTAGGGGGGCTCGGGGCTCTGCCCAGCATGGATAATGCCTCTGGTAGAAACTGGGGGTCACAAGCTCCCACTTACCTCATCCACATTCCTTTCTTTGTGCTTCTTTTTTTTGGATATCAGTTGGTGATTTCTGCTAGTAAGTGATGAGAGAGTGGGCAGGATAGTTAACATAAAAATCTTTATATAAAATGTAAATATTCATATAAATCCACTGGGCATGCGAATGAAGTCTATATTATTAACTTGTTACCTTAGTGTATAAAGAAGAGCCAAGTGCAACACGTTGCTACATGAGTTCTCTAACCAAACTTGTCTGTAAATATATAATCTGTATAAAAGAGTCTAATTTGCCATTATTTATGCAATAGAAGAAAAAAATTAAAGTTCTTTTGTTTTTCCTTTTGATGAGAGCTTTTGTTCCTTTTCAGGAGGTTGAGAGGCGGGGTGGGCTGCGGATCAGAGCTGTGGATCAGGACCATGGTGGCGCCCCGTGTTCCGGGGAAGCAGGCAGAGGTTGGGAGGAGGTGACAGGCTGGCTGGCCATGGGCCCCTTGGTGAGCAAGTCCTGACCCCGCTGGAGAACAGGGGAGCAGATACGGCTGAGAAAACCTTGCCAATGCTCCAGCGATGGGTTTCTATTATGCACTGGCCTTCAGGCATTGCACAGCTTTTGCTGAAGCTTCTGGAATGTTTAATGTTATGTGAGGTTCCATAGAGACATAAAAGGACATCCGGATCCTTCTATAGCTTGAGGCGACGGGACTGAAGGACACTAATGGAGACCCAGTCCCCTCAGGAGGGCAGCATCCACCTCCCAGCCCCGCGCCCCACCCCACCCCACCCCTGTTTCTCAGAGGTGTTTCCATGCATTCTGTCTCCCCAGAGGTCTTGGACTTAGCCAGAAATACAAGTCCCCGTTGGGGGAGATCTCCCAGGCCCCGGGACCCTGCTTTAAATGTTGTGCTGCATCCCTTCCCTGGTGGTCCTAAGTGGTTGCAGCACCGGTCACTGCCGGGCATCAGGAAAGTGGAGCCACTGGGCACCCGGCCTTCCTTGCCTCCGGTTTCTCTCTCTGTGAAAGGCACCGGCTGCTCAGAAAGTGACTCTAGTCATGGGGGAGGGCAGAGGGAGGGGAATGGGGGAGGGGCCTGTCGAGGCCTGTGAGATGCGTGTGAATCGCTGAACTTGGCAAAACTGCAATCACAGAATATGTGCAAACAAAAGAACAGCGACTTCAAGGTTCATTGAGATCCAAGGATCTCTGCCAGCAACGGGTCTCAGACTATGGGGGCTTAAAAAAAATGAATGCAGCCTCGATCACTCCCTGGGCTGGCCCCACTACCCTTCCCAGGTTGGGCGTCTCCCTGGAAGAGCCACCGACTCTACAGGCCCAGCATGAATCCATTGCTCTGGGGTGAATCTGCTGCTCTGGGGTGCATCCACTGGCCTGGACCAGCTTATGTAGAATCATTGAACTGGCTGGACTCACACAATAAAACACTCTTCTCCAGGTGAGTTACTACAGCAAACCCATGCCCCTGCGGCCAGTTAACCCTCCCTCTCCTTCCCTTGATCCCTCCCCCTCCCACCTGGATCCCTCCCTCCTCTCCCCTTGATCCCTCCCCCATCCCTCCCCGCTCCCTCACTGAGCCTCCTTCACATCATTCATGGTACCATCCCAGACCCAAAGCCACAGCCCGAAACTCCCACAACCACCTTTCTTCTCAAAGCAGTGTACCACAGGGAATTTTTACAGTAAGAGAAATCTTGCTAACATGGAAAATTAGTACAAGCCTGAAATGTGTGTGTGTGTGTGTGTGTGTGTGTGTGTGTGTGTGTGTGCATGTGTGTGTGCCTGTGTACACTCAGGCATGAGCATGTGTGTCAGAACTGGGGCTTGAAAGTCAGGGCTTTGTGTGATTGCTTACCTTGGTTAAAGCTCAAGGCTGGTGCTCTACCATCTGAGCCACAATTCCACTTCTGGATTTTTGCTGGTTAAACTGAGATAAATCTCATGGACTTCCTGCCTGGGTGGCCTCGAACCTGGGTCCTCAGATCTCAGCCTCCTGAGTAGCTGGGATTACAGGCCCCCAAATTCTAAGTGTTCTTCTTTGTCATTCGCATACTGAGCTCCAATACATTCATCAGTTTTACAAGAAGTCGGGAGGAAAAATCAGATCTGTGGCTGTGGACAGCGAGAAGGAGGGGGAGAGCCGTAGATGCTAGGATGAACACAGAAGCTGCTTCTGACAGAAAGAAGCTGTATGTTTATCTTTGTTGGGATGTCTGTCCTTTTGTGAATGAGCAAAGCACTCAGAAGTTGTTTCAAAGCAGCCACATTCTGAGTGCTCTATCTTGTCATTTGCATCCTGAGTTCCAACACACTCATCAGCTTTCTAAGATGTTGGGCAAAAGATCAGATCTGTGGCTGTGGAGGGGACAGCCCTAGACTCTAGGAGGAACACAGGAGCTGCTTCTGACAGAAAGAAGCTGTTTATCTATGTTGAGATGTCTGTGCTTTTGTGAATGAGTAGAGCACTCAGAATTTAGGCGCCTTAAAACAAATGTTCTAAGGCCACCAAATTCTGAGTGCTCTGTATTGTCATTTGTATGAGCTCCAATACATTTGTCAGCTTTCCAAGGACACAGAGAGGGGAGGGGACAGCCCTAGACTCTAGGATGAACACGGGAGCTACTGCTTCTGACAGAAAGAAGCTGACCAAAAAATGCATACACTATGACCAAACAGGATTCATTCCAGGGATGCGAAGCTTGTTCAGTATATGCAAGTCAATTAATGTAACTCAACACATCAATAGGAACAGAGACAAGAACCACATGATTGTCATAACGGATGCAGAAAAATCATTTGACAAGATCCCCTTTATGATGAAAGCGCTGGAGAAACTGTTAATCCATGGAACATTCCTCAATATAATAAAAGCCATATGTGACAAACATCCCGTCAACATTATACTTCACGGTGAAAGGTTAAAACCATTTCCTCTAAAATCAGGAACGAGACAAGGATGTTTGCTCTCTCCACTCCTCTTCAATATCGTATTGGGATTCCTAGCCAGAGCAATAAGGCAAGAGCCAAGCATAAAAGGGATCTAAATAGGGAAAGAAGTCAAACTCTCCCTCTTTGCAGATGACATGATCCTGTACTTAAAGAACCCCATAGACTCCTCCCCCAAATTACTTGAGCTGACCCGAAACTTTGGCAAAGTAGTGGGGTATAAAATTAAATCACAGGGCTGGGAAGGTGGCTCAGTGGTAGAGCGCTTGCCTTGCATGCCTGAGGCCCTGGGTTCGATTCCTCAGCACCACATAAGCAAAAAGAAAAAAGCCGGAAGTGGTGCTGTGGCTCAAGTGGTAGAGCGCTAGCCTTGAGCTGAAGAGCTGAGGGACAGCGCCCAGGCCCAGAGTTCAGGCCCCACAACCGGACCCAAAAAAAAATAAAAAATAAAATAAAATAAAATAAAATCACAAAAAGTAAAGTTTTTCTGGATGCTAACAATAAGAAAAGTGAGACTAAAACAGAAAAAACAACAACTCCTTTTGTAATAGCTTCTAAAAATAAAATACCTAGGAATAAACAACCAAAGAGGTCAACAATCTCTACGATGAAAACTTTAAAAACTTAAAAAAGGAAATTAAAGCAGATTTAAGGAAGTGGAAAAACCTCCCATGCTCCTGGATTGAAAGAATTATCATGAAAATGGCAATATTGTCCAAAGCGATCTATAAATTCAATGCAATACCTATCAATATCCCAACCTCATTCTTCAGTGAAATAGAAGAAGTAATCAAAAAATTCATATGGAACAATAGAAGACCCTGAATAGTGAAAACAATTCTTAGCAGGAAGAACAGTGCTGGAGGAATATCAATACCAAGCTTCAAACTCTATTATAAAGCTGAAGTTATAAAAAAAAAAAAAACAAAACAGCTTGGTATTGGCACATGAACAAGCATGAGGACCAATGGAATAGAATTGAGGACCCAGGCATGATCGCACAGAAGAAATAAGAATTGCCAATAGACACATGAAGAAATGCTTAGCGTCACTGGCCATTTTAATAAATGCAAATCAAAAACCACGCTGAGATTCCACCTCACCCCAATGGCCATTATCAAGAGGGTGTGGCCAAAAGGGAACACTACTACACTGTTGGTGGGAATGTAAGCTGGTTGAGCCACTCTGGAAGGCAGTATGGAGGTTCCTCAAAAGACTGAACATTGAACTCCCCTATAATCCAGTAATCCCATAGAGGCCCAGTCCCATAAATGCCTTCCTGGGCATTTATCCAAATGATACCAAGCTAGGCCTCAGTAGGTCAAATTTCTGTATCATGGAAGTAACTGTTGTTGTTACTATTGTTTACATATGTTCTATATTTTATTTTTTAATCTCCCAGAAGCTATATCTTATTCTTCAGATCAGAAAAGAACTATTACTTTTTTAGGTTGTGGGGCTTGAACTCTGGGCCTGGGCGCTGTCCCTCAGCTCTTCAGCTCAAAGCTAGGGCTCTACCACTTGAGCGACAGCGCCATTTCCAGCTTTTTCTGCTTATGTGGTACTGAAGAATCGAACCCAGGGCCTCATGAATGCAAAGCAAGCACTCTACCACTGAGCCACCTTCCCAGTTCGGTTTTCCTCACTCGTAATAATTAGTATATGCCTAGTATAATCCTGGTAGAGAATCATAATAGCTCAAGAGCTATGTACATATGACCATTTAAAATGATGCTAATTTAAAGGAACTCCAAGACATGGAAACAACACATCTCTTTTTCAGTTGTCAACCTTGATGTCACCAATGTACTATTACCTAGTTCTTTCTACTTATTTTATTTCACTTTTCTTTTTACACTGGTTTATCCCTGGCAATCTCTGTCTTTGATTCTGGTAACCTCCATTTTGTATATTCATTTATCTGATTTGGGAAAGGGGAGGGAAGTAACAAAATGCTGAAAGAAGTGCAAAGGATGGCCATTGCGACAATGATCCTCACGGGACGTTATGTTGGAAATAAACTCTACAACTTTGGGCAGGGGGGAGAACTATAGTGTGAGAACAAAAATGGAGTGGGTATCGATGTTCAACAAGAAATGTCCCTTACTCATGTACCTGTTACGCCACTGTCAGCATCTTCACCAATTAAAATTAAAAGCATTTGTTTTAAGGCCCCAAATTCTTAGTGTTCTACTAATTCAAAAAATGACAGCCATCACACCAAGGTAAATGGATGGCTTCTCTCCGTCAGAAGCAGCGCCTGCGCTCATCCAAGCACCATCCCTTTGCTCTGGTCCACACCCACAGAGCTGATGTATCCCACCAACCTCGTGGAAAGCTGACAAGTGTATTGGAGCTCAGGATGCAAATACCCAGGTAGAGCATTCAGAATTTGGGGGGGGCTTAAAACATTAATTATGAGTGCTCACCTCATTCACAAAAGGACAAACATCTCAACCAAGATAAATGTACATACAGCTTCTTTCCATCAGAAGCAGCTCCAGTGTTCATCCTAGCGTCTAGGGCTGCCCACAGCCACAGTTCTGATTTTTACCCAGACATCTTGGAGAGCCGAGAAGTGCATTGGAGCTCAGGGTGCAAATGACAAGATAGAGCACGCAGAATGTGGAACTCAGGCCCAGCCCTGGCCTCGGTGCCTGGAGTCCACCAGCACCGGTCTCTGGGGCCCAGCTGCCCAGCCCCTGCAAGGTGGGGCTCCCTGCTCCACGCCCCCCCCCCCCCGTCCTGCCACCCGCCTGCCCTGCTTCCCACGCCCAGAGAGCCAGGGTCCTAAAATTAAGATGTTGCTGGTGGTCTGTGAAGAAGGCTCATCTCACCTAGTGTCCGCCCTGCCCGGGGCCCATCCAGCATGAGTGGACGCCCGCCTGCTCACTCCACGCCTGGGCCTCTGCGCCCGGTCCTCCCACCCCTCCCTGAGGACGGGTGAACCGGCAGAGCTGGTGAGAAGTGCTCAGCCCCGAGCTATGTAGCGGAAGTCTGTAGTTCCGGCTCCGGGAGGTCACGCGTCCCAGGCCCGTCCTGGCGAGGCTCAACAATAAGCTAAAAGCGATGAAAGGGCTGGGAGGGCACCGGTGGCGGGCACTGGCCTGGCGTGCCAGACCTGTGTCCCAGGACTGCAGAGAATAAGCGACATAAAACAATAAAATGAAAAGTTGGGGGAAGGAGGCAGCAGGTGCTCAGCCTGCCCAGGGCGGCCGCGGGGCTGAGCCCAGGCGGCGCCGGCAGCGCGCACAGTCCTCCGGAGGCTGCGGGGCACCGCAGTGCACGCGCGCCCCCTGGTGGCGGCCTGGCGGCCAGCACCCTCCCAGGACCGCCTGGTGGAAGACATAAAAGACACATTTATGCACTTAAACAGCTTCAAAATGCCCAAAACGTGCATTTTGTGTACTTATTACATGCATAGCTAAGCTATATAAATATATCTTATGGGCTAAATGGACGCACTGGCAAGATGCACAAGGATTTTATGAGCTTTTGGGGGCATTACTCGTGTTTTCCGGGAGGAGCGTGTGGGGCCAGCAGAGGGAACCCGAGCTCCGCGCCAGTGTCAAGGTAAGCGGCCACGCCCACCGGGGGGCCACCCCCGGCCGGGCTCTGCCCCCGCCCCTCCCGGGCCCTCCCCTCTGCCCCGCCCCGCCCCTCCCGGGCGCCTCCCCTCCCAGGCCCCGCCCCTCCCGGGCCCTCCCCTCTGCCCAGCCCCGCCCCTCCCGGGCGCCTCCCCTCCCAGGCCCCGCCCCTCCCGGGCCCTCCCCTCTGCCCAGCCCCGCCCCCGGGCCCTCCCCTCTGCCCAGCCCCGCCCCCGGGCACCTCCCTCCCAGACCCCGCCCCTCCCGGGCCCTCCCCTCTGCCCAGGCCCCGCCCCTCCCGGGAGCCTCCCCTCCTAGGCCCCTCCCCTCCCGGGCCCTCCCCTCTGCCCAGGCCCCGCCCCTCCCGGGCGCCTCCCCTCCCAGGCCCCGCCCCTCCGGCCCCCAGCGTGGCCCTGGAAAGCAGCCTGGCGCTGCTAAACCCTGCGCTCCTGCAGCCAGGCTGGGCGGGGAGGGCCCGGTGCATGGCTGGGCCATGGAGCCCATCAGGCCGGGCAGCGCCTCCAGGAAGGCCAGGCCTCTATGGCCAGGCTTCCCGCTTCCCTCTCGTCCCTCCTTTGCTCTCCTCTTCCTCTTTGCTTTCTCTGGGCCCACTAGGCGGGCTGGCCAGGTGCTGCTGAGCCACGCCTCCCGCCTTGCTTTTCGCTAGTCATTCAAGGACCGCGTCTCCCTCCCACCTGGCCCCAGCCTCAGCGCGATCCTCCCACCGCCAGTCTCTCCCAGCTGCTGGGCTCCAAAGCATCCGGCCTCCCTCCGTGGAGGCGGAGTCCGGCAGGCTCTCCTGCCGGCCACGCTGGCCTCCTACTCTTGGCCTCCACATGGCCCTCCACCATGCACAGAAGGTAGTGCGCTCGCTAGGGCAGGCTGAGGCGGTCCTGGCAGTCCTGAGTGAGGAAGCAAGGGGCAGGAGGCAAGAGGGGCAGAGGGCCGGTCCCTCCCCGCGGAAGCAGCAACCTCACTTACTGACCCCCCCACCCCGGCCCCACCCCACCACAATGTCTTCCTGCTGCGGTGTCAGGCTATGGGCTGCAGCCTGACGCTGAGGTGGCAGATGGACCCTTAGGCGGCGTCCAGCAGGAGGCAGCCAGGCCTGGCTGGCGGGGAGCTCAGGGCTTCTCCTCTGATCTTGCAATAACCCATGGAATTTCCTCAAAATGCACGTTTTGATTCTGACTTTGTGGTATCAAAGCGTCTTCCCATTTTGTTTTCTCTCTTTGTGAGCCAACGAGCAAAATAAAGCACCGTCAAGTGGGTTTGGCAAGCCTCAACCGTGGCCTCACCTCCCTGCTGTCTGGAAAGTCCACAGACATCACTGTCCCCATGGCCAGCTGCACCTGACCCTGCAATGACTGCTGTCTGTCACATGACCTCTCTCCCCATCAGATGACCCCCCCTCTCCTCATTGGATGACCCCTCTCCTCATCCAGTGAGCCCACTCTGCATCTTACAGAGCTGAGCCACCCTAAGCCACATGCCAACACACAGTGGGCATGCAATTACAAGTGGAATGAATGCATGAATGTGAAGTAAACTTCCCATACTTGGGCTACAGAGGAGTGGGGGGCAGGGCAGGGCAGGGCAGGGATGGCATGTAGCCCCATCCTGCTGAGCTGGGGTGTTCAGTTCCCTGTGCTCTGGCCACTGGAGAAATGGAGCCATAAGGGAAAGCTTTGAGAAATACCCGGCTGGAGGACATGGCCTGGCAGACGTCTTCTTGCTCGGCAGGGAGCTTGTGCAGGTCTCCCCCACCGAACAAATCAGAGGGAAGACGGCAGAAGGGAAGCAAACTAACCCGGACCACATGAGTGGGGGAGACGTGGCTGAGAGAGGGCTGAGAACCCCATCCCTGCCCTGCGCCCACGGCTGGGGTGCTGGGGAGGTGGGGCTGGCTGCTACTCTCAAACTTAGGTGGTGTCAAGTGCCAACATTTGGGGGGCACTCCTCCCCCCAGCAGATGGCAGCACCTCTGGAACTTTCCATTTCTCCCACAGAATCCAGTCGGAGGTTTTTGGGTCCCCTTTCCTCTGCGCACCCCCCCCCCCCGTCTGGCTGCATCCATTTCTCTTTGATTCCCAGGACTTAGTTTCCCCCCAACACCGCCATTGAGCCTGGAAAGGGTGCTGGGGGAGAAGGTGATGACCAAGGTGCGGATCCAACCTCAGGAAGGAAGGCCAGCAGCATGCCTTTCTAACCTGGCCGACCAGCAGCCTGAGGCTGCTGCCTGGGGACCAGCTCTGTACAGCATTGGGCTTGGGGCTCTGCTTCAGACCGACGGCCGTGTCAGGGGCTCCCCTCTCCAGCACGGGCTCGGAGGGTGAAGAGAACAAGGCCGCCTGGGAAGTGCTAACATATTTATTTCAAGATGGGGAATGGGGTAATGGAACCACCACCAAGAGAATGCCAGGTGAGGTCCTGGCCCCTCGCATGGGCAGGTGACTACAGGGGTCCTCCTGGGCAGGGGGTGGCCAGGGGCAGCAGTGGGGACTGACTGGCAGAGGCGGGGCCCACCCCAGGCAAGACTGTGGCCAGCGACAGGAGCCTGCCCCCCACACAGGTGAGCAAAGCAGCGAGCCCCAGGCCACAGAGCTGTGATGCTCTCCCCACCACACACACACACACACACACACACACACACACACACACACACGCACATGCATGCACGCACGCACGCACACTTACACCCTCTCCCATGCATGCACACACGCTCATATATTAACTCTGATTTACAGGTGCACCCTCGCCAGAGGGCAATTGGAAAGAAACGATGCAATTATTCTGCAGAGGAGACGGCCCGTGTGGCCGGCAGAGCCAGGGCGATGAGGCCTGGAGCATCATCCAGGTCCTGGGTCCTCACCGGCCATTCTTCAGCTCCTCACTCTCCTCTGAGGCATCATGAGCCAGGCCACACTGCCCCTGCCTGGCCATGGCCGGCAGAGCAGGCTCCACTGCGGGGAGCCCATGGAGGTGTTTCCAGCCTGATTCCAGCCCCTGAGGGGCACACATGGAGAAGCCAGGTGCCCAGTGTCTGGTGTCACCCTTCAAGGCCCCTTAGGGAGGCCCAGGAAGTCCAGCACTGTGGGCCCGGGGCCTCCCGGGCTGTGGAGTATGAACACGCAGAAGCCACCTCAAACCAATGGAGCAGGGGCTTTGCTCCTCTTCTGAAGAGGAGGATGGAGCCCCCCATTTCTCTGAGGCCGGGTGAGGTTCGGAAGCTGCGGCTGCTGCAGACGATGAGGAAGTGGGGGGCCCTGCCTGGCCCAGACCCTGGCACCAGGGCGGGGATGACGCAGAGGGGAACAGTGGCCCCCCTGAGGCCTGGAGCTGGGGGACACAGCTCCAGGGGTCCCCGAGAAGGGTTGGGGGTGCTTTCCAAGGTTCACCAGCCTCAGGGCTCCTGGGAGACCCATGGGGCTCAAGTCTTCAGCTGGGGACCCCATGCAGCCCGGGGCCTGGGCTCCTGTGGCTGCCACCATGTCCCGAGTTGGGCTGGTCAGGCCCAGCCCCTCCGGCTACTTGATGTAGTTCTTAATCGTCCACCGCTGCCCTGTGCAGGGCCGCAGGATGAGGTCCAGGCCGGACAGGCCCCGGTTTTCCACCTCCAGGCAGCGCCCTGTGCCTTTGTTCATGATGGCTCCATTCTGGAAGACAGACAGACGGACGAATGGACAGATGGGAGGAGCCTTGACCACCAAGGCACCTGGCCTTGAGAACCATCCCCCCCCATCCTTCCCTCATCAGGTGCCAGGCCGTGCAAAGGATCATGGGAGTCTCCTGGGAAGACTAAGTCAGAGAACCAATGAACTGGCCAGTCCCAGTGGCCCAGCCAGGGGAGAGCAGGGATGGGGTGCAGTCAAGGCAAAGAACTTTCCTGGAGGGGATCGAGACCTTCCCCCTGCCCTGTAAACCCCCTCCACCCCATCTGCCCCCATCCCACCCCGGTGCCCACCTGGATGAAGGCCCAGCGCTTGTGCAGGCTGCTCTTGACCTTGTCGCAGTCCAGGAGCTGGGGCAGCCGGCTCTTGGCGCTGTCCACCAGGCAGCGGGTGTCCGGCAGGAGTGTGGTGGTCCCCAGGGCGCCCAGGTGCAGGAGGCCCTCCTTGGTGTAGCGGGCCAGCTACGAGGAGGGCAGGAGGGACGTGTGCACCAGCCCCTCCCTGCCTCACCCCTCCATTTGCGCTCCAGCCACAGCCTGTCTCCACAGGACTGGTACACAGGACCCCAAGCTCACAGAGCCTCGATCAGACCCCCCTCCTGGCTCCCCCACCCCTTCCCACCCTGGCCCTGCCCACCCCAGCCCTGCCCACTCCAGCCCCAGCCCCTTTCTGAGTGTTTTGAGCACATTTCAGAACTCCAGCCTTCTGTTCAGCCTGCCAGGAGGGCAGGAGCTGGCGAAAAGAACTGGCACCTGAATTCTTGGCTCACCCCTGTAACCCCAGCTATTCAGAGGGCTAGGATCTGAAGATCTCAAGACACTAACCCTGATTACCCAGTAAAATGCTGGACTGGGGGCATGGTTCAAATGGTAGAGCACCAGACACGAGCATGGCAGCCAAGTGAAAATGGGAGGCCCTGAGTTCAAACCTCAGTACACACACACACACACACACACACACACACACACACACAGCAAAACCAAAAACTAAATTCTGGCAGGTTGTCAGGCCAAGGTGAGGGCAGCAGTGAGCCCCTTGCTTCCAAAGGGGGGCTCTGGGACACACGTGTGTGCACTCACCAGCCCTGTGGGGGCTCTGGCCACCCGCAGCACACGGCTAGTTCTGAGGATGCACGTGAAGGCGTGTCTTGTACCCCTTTTCTAAGCATTACTTAGGGCAATCAATAGCGCGATTTCCACACGCATGCTTTCAGGATTATTCTCTCTGTCCCTCGCTTATAGGAAGCTGAGTCGCACGCACTGAGTTGCCCAGTGGAGTCCCGGTCTCTCCACTAGTGTCCTGGGACCCCAGTAGCAGGAGAGCCTCCCCACCCCACCCCACCCCAGGCTCCCAGAAAGCAGGGGCCCTGCGGCTGGGGAAACACAGGGAGGCGGCTCCACGCAGGGCACGAGAGGAGGGGCTCCTCTCCCAGTGAAATAGGGTCTTCTCTGGATTCGAGTCTCTTGGGGGAAGGGACGAGAGTGCTGGGCTCCAATCTGCAGCCGCTCCCTGTCCAGAAGAGACAGGACCTTCTTACACGTCCTCGAGAGATGCCATATTGCACTTATAATACGATTACGTACACTGGGAGTAGTTTCCCTTCCAACCCACCTCTACGTGCTCACACCCTACACGGGTCAGATTCACCCCTTCCGCTGCCCTCTCTCCCATGCAACGCTACTCATCAGCCACCTTCTAGAATGTTCCAAGGCCCGCCTGTGATTTCCACTCTTCCATGGTGTCCATTTTAACTCTTCGGACCCCGAGTCATCAACTCCGTGGGTCCTGAGCTCTGGTCCTTCTCGTGGCACAGCCATTCCCTTGCTTTTGTCTTGGCTGCTTTGTTTCTCCCTGCACCGGCAGGTGGATGGGTATGGGGCCTCCACCATCCGGCCGTGTGGGCCACGCTGCTCTGTGTACTGTGTGCATGCACGTCTTCCATCCCGCTGTGCGGACTCCTGGGGTCCCGAGGCAACACCCTTGGCAAGTTGGGGAACTGCCAAGTGGCATTCTAGCACAGCTGGGCCACGCCGCATGCCTGGCATCAGGAAGCCGGGGTACCGGCATGTCCCCAGCCCAGACAAGCAGGCATTGTCTGTGTCCTCATTCCAGCTCTGCAAGGGGAATAGGTAGGGGACATGAGGGCCCTGATGGCGGTTTCTCTAGTAGCTAAGGGTGAGCATGTTGGGGTAGGGTTTAGGGTTAGAAGTTAGGATTTGGGGCTGGGGTTAGAGGTTAGGGATTAAGATCAGGACATGTGCCTACCAATCATTTTGCACCTTCTTTGGGAAAATGTCTATCTGGAACATTTGCCAATTTTTTAAAAAAATGGGGCTGCCTTTCTAGTGTTAAGTTGTATGAATTATTTGTATATTCTGGAAGCTAGAACTTCTTATCAGATTTGCAAATATTTTCTTCCATTCTGTGTTTTTTTAAAACTTTTTCAACAGCATTCTTTGACGTACAAAAGGTTTTCATTTTGATCAAGTTCAATTCATCTGTTTTTTTTTTCCCCTGGCTGCTTGTACTTTTGATGTTGTTTTGGGAACCACTGCCAAATGCAGGGCCACGAAGACATCCCTCTCCTTGCGTTTTCTGAGGCTTCTCCATTTAGGCCTTTGATCTGTGCTGTGTTCATCCCCGGGGCTCAAGGGATGGCCGGGTGCAGATTCATCCTTGTTCGTGTGTGCAGTGGTCCCTGAGCCATCTGTCAGAAGAAGGTTCTCCATTGAAGTTCCCAGTCCCCTTGTCAGGATTAGTCGTGCGGTGCTGCTGGCTTTGGGTGACCCCACTGATCCTGCCTGGTCTTGATGTTCAATCTCAGCTTTGTGGTCAGATTTGAGGTTCTCTGTGTGACCCCACGGATCCTACCGAGCCCTCCTGGCTGCCCCAATCTTGATGTTCGATCACAGCTTGGAGGTGAGGTTTGAGTCTTCCCATCCCATGCCTCTCTCAGCATTGGCTGTAGCAGCTCTCCTGTGTTTTCCCAGCAGGCTTAGAGCCAACTTTTCTACTACTGCAGAGGCTGTGGTGGGGCTCTGGTGGGGTCTGTGGGTTACCATGGGGGTGTGTGCTCGCTTGGCTCCTAGCTCCACTCCTCTTTGACTGGGGCATTTACTTGTCAACAGTGCTCTGTGGCCATCCGCTCAGGCCAAGGGCTCTTGCCCTTTGTCCCTGGCTCACGGCCTCCCATCTGCCTTTCTCCCCTAGCTCCTCAAGTCTGTCTTCCTTTCCCTCTCCTCAGTTCCTCCAGGCTCCGACCCTCTTCTTGGTCATCTTTAGCAGAGGGCCCCAGATCTACACGTGGACTTTGATCACCTGGACTTCTCGAATAGCTAGGATGGCAGGCATGCTCCACCACGCTCAGCTTTTCATTGGTTGAGATGAGCTCTTGCAATTTTTTTTTGTCCTGGCTGTTTTTGAATCATGGTTCTGCACATTTCCATCTCCCAAGCAGCTAGGATGACTGGTGCAAGCCATAAAACCCAGCTCTCTGCTTGCATTTTTTTTTTTTTAGGGAAATCACAAATATAAATATATCTTGAAAAAAATCTCAAGCCGTAGATGTGGCAGCTACTACCTTGTCTCCCGGATCTCCCTGGCACGGTGATGCATTTTGTGGTCTGTTTCCCTCCTCGCTGCCTCCCAGCAGTCCTTTTGAGGGGAGGGCAGGGACCAGAGCCACTGGAGTCCTGGATCAGGGCAGCCCAGAGACATCCCAGCACCCCAGCCTGGCTCTGTCAGTCTGATTTCTGTTTCAACGCCAGATGGCGCTCGAAGCAGCCGCGTGGTACGGGGAGCTGGGCGAGCGGGTAGGTTCAGAGGCCAGGGTGAAGGACAGGCCAGGGCCAGCCCCTTCCTCATCCCCTGCTCTGCCCCTCACGCTTGGGTTCTGCTGGACATTTCCATACAGACATGGTGCCTCCTTTAAATGCCCCCTTTGGTCACGGAGGACACCAGACTTCTTGTGAAAAAGTCTTGGGGAACTGTGACCCAGAACTCACCAGCACTCCTTTCCTGGGGCTGAAAGGGCCTGCCTGCCTGCCTTCCCTCCGTCACCTTCCTCCCATTCCCTCCCTCCCTCCCTTTGCCTCTCTCTCTCTGTTGGTACTGAGGCTTACTTTCAAGGCCTTACTCTCCATTGATAGATGCCTGGCCACTCAAGTCATGACCCAGCCCTTTGCTGCAGCTTATTGTTCAGTTAGTATATTGTGCTTCTGCCCTGGGCTAACATGGACCATGCCCCCCCCCCCATATCCCACCCCACACTGTTTTCCTTGTGGCTGGGATCGCAGGTGTGACCCCCATGCCCGCCTATCCTTGGCCTCACTGACTTGGTTGGAGAGATGACTTGAGGCTTCTTAGAAATGCCCAGCAGTGTGGCCTGGATGGCCCAGGGTGCCCAGGCCCCAGCCTGCCCATCCTCAGATCCCTCCCGGCTCCACTTACACAACCGTGCAGTGGTGTCTTTCTCTCTACAGGTTCTGGGCTGTTGTTTTTAGGCCAGCAGCAGCAGCAGCAGCAGCAGCAGCAGCAGCAGCAGCAGCAGCAGCAGCAGCACAAGGGAAGCAAGCCACAAGAAGCAAATCCTCTTAAACGCCTTCAGAATGTCTTGTTCTGGGTTTGCCACGAGGCCCAAGGGAGAGACGGACATAGCTGCCTTATAACCCTGATGCACTCAGAATAAACCCTCTGCGTTCCAAGAACAATTTATCCTCATTTGAGGGAGAAAGGAATTTCCCATCTGAGCAGATCTGAGACACACAGAACCATTAGCCCAAACCTAAAACAGCCTGTCGGGAAATCTGAACTATGCAGGCAAGAGCCAGTCAACCAAGGCCAGAACCAATAACTGTGGAAGGAGGGTGGAACGGAGGCCCACCCAGCTGTCAATAAAGACAGCCTGCAGTGCGAGACTCCACACAGACCAGAGCCAAGTGCAGCCTGCGCACCTCCTGCCCGGGGACAGCGGTCCTCCTGTTTACTGCCCGCGTGACGCCCACCACAATGGCGGCAGACCTCACGCCCGTGCGCATGTTCACATCATCAAATCCCTCCTATCCTGAGCACAAGGAGGCAGCCCAGCAGTGGAGGAGGAAAGGACAGGGCGCAGGCACCTGTGTGGATGGGAGCGTGATCATGGCGAGTGGGCGTGTCTGTGCCCCTCCGAAGCCCTAGGGCATGTGAAACTTACTCCATCCTCCACAGGTGGGTGGAGTAACGCAGCTGGCTGGTGCAGTGGTCACTGGTCAGCTCAGCAACTAAGGGAGGCAGGAGGATCGCTGTTCAAGGCCAGCCAGGACAAAAATGTGAGGCCCTATCTGAAAAATGACCACAGCAAAAACACTGAAGTTGTGACTCAAGTGGAAGAGCACCAGCCCCACAAACCTGAGGCATGAGTTCAAACCCTAGTAATACTGATGTGTGTGTGTGTGTGTGTGTGTGTGTGTACGTGTGTGTGCCTGCGCACACAAGAGAATTAGCTTTGACTTTTAAACCTTTCCTTACTTGCCTACTTACTATATGGGCAACGTGGTCTCTGCACCAGGAAAGTGACCAAACCTCTGAGGAGATGGAAAGCTTTCTGCAGGGCTCTGGCAGGGCGGAACAAGCCTGGTACTGAGAGTGCATTAATTAGGAAAGCATGTGTTGCTTTCCATGTGGGGGACCCCCCCCCAGGGCCAGGTGTGACCAGAGGAAAGTGGGACTCCAGGAAGTGACACCCATGCACCAGGGAAGGCAGTGGCGGGAGCCCCTCCCACGAGGGGGGAGGAGGAGGAGGAGGAGGCAGGTTGTAAAGTCAGACACATTTGGGATATTTTGAGAGGAGATGAGTCAGAAAAGCAAGGAAAGAAAGCTCTTAACATCCCACTACCTGCAGTGAGGCAGAATGCACACAGGGCAGAACCACGTGGTGAGGGAAGGGGAAAGGGGAGGGGTCTGTGTCGGGATCTCAGCCTGCAGAGCAGCGCTTCCAGTCCGCCCTCATGCTGGGGTCCTCCAGGGGCAAGAGGAGGTTTTCTCAGGCCTGCCATCTCCACACGACCCAGGCCTCTAAGCCCTGTGGTGGGGGGAGCTGGGCAGGCTCCCTCCCCGCCGGGGCCTGTCTCCAGGGCCACAGCCATCTTCCCTAGGCGCTGCACTCAGGGTGCTCTTTTGTTTGCCTTTGGTGCCTCTTGCGCCAGCCGGGGATGCACACGTGTGCACCACATCCTCCGTGCTTCTTGCTGCAGTTATTTTTTGACTCAAGAGGGTCTCACGCTTGTGCCCAGGCTGGCCAGAACCTCGTTCCTCCTATCCACACTTCCTGGATGGCCTGGATGGCAGTGTGAGGCACTGCACTCTTGACTTTTTTTTTTTTTAAACCTGTATTGGGGCACAGCCCTAGGGCCTCACACTCTTGCTTAACTTTTTCACTTGAGGCTGGTTGGTGCTCTACCACGTGAGCCACCTCTACTTCCGGCTTTTTCATGGGCATTTCTGTCCCAGGCTGGCTTTGAACTGTGATCCTAAGCTGTTGGCCTCTCGAGCCACTGGGATTACAGGGATGAGCCACCAGCACTTGGTTTGCATCTAACTTTTCACTGGTTGCGATGAGGCCTTCTTCGTGTATTTCCTGGCCTTGAACTATGATCCTCCTGATCTCGGCCTCCCTCACGGCGAGGGTTACAGGTGTGGGCCACTGTGCTCGGTCCTCGGCTGTGCTCTTGGTGGCTCGGTCCTCCTCCTGGAACCCGGCATGCACAGGGCGACATTGGAAGCCAGGAGGCTGCCGCACGCCAACGGCACGTGCCTGGCTCTGCCTCTTCCGTGCCCGCGGCTCACCCTGGCCTGTCATTCCATCCGGGCTGCCGTGTCTTATTGGCACAATGCATCATGGTGACAAGGTGCTCAGATGACGCATCGCTGGGAAGATGAAGCCATCACAGAACGAGCCCTACATCAGATTAAATTTAATTATGGGATAAAAAGAATTCTCATCTGTCATCCGGGTGATGGATGAACTGACAGAGGGACCGGAGCCTCCGGGAAAAGGAGGAGGGGCAGGGTGAGACGCGGTGATGGAGCATCTGGACCGCGGGGAGCGGCCCGCCACCCCCCTCTCACCCCGCTGGGTGGCCTTTGGACAGGGCCTGACCCCCCTCAATCAGCACCAGCGGCCTCCCCTCAGGGCTGGCCTGCCATGAGTACTCAGGGTGACTAGAGTGGCGGTTTGGTCGGGAGGGAAGGAGGAAGTCCCACCCACAGGCCACTGAGCTTCTATTCACACCGGCATGGGTGGGGTGCACTCCCACTGACGGAGGCCTAGAGCTGATGAACATAAAGTATAAAGGACATAGGAGTGGAGCTCCCCTGAACACCAGTGTGCAAGAGGCTGAGGTGGGAGGGTTGTTAGTTCGAGGCTGGCCTGGGCCACAGAGGCTCTGGGTGAGGAGAGAGCGGGCTGAGCGATGAAGGGAGCGCAGCGGGACTTTGGGGTGACAGAACCAGTGTGTAGCTCGACTGATGTGAGATTGCTTGATCACAGGTGTTTGTCAAGACTTGTAAAATGACTAAAGCCAGGCATAGTAACACATGGACCCAGGGCATCCCTGGAACCCACAAGGCAAGGCAAGTCTAGTGACATACCTGAACCCCATGTTTATAAAACACAAGGGGACGGGGAAGGGACGAGAGAGCAAGAGGGGAAGGGTGTGAGCAAAGTGCTGCCCTGGTCCCCCCCCCACTGCCACAGCCTCCTCCGTGCTGCCCTACCCCCCGCTGCCCCCCCCCCGTCCCAGAACCCCTCCACAATGTCCTCCTTCGAGCTGCCCCAGCCCCCCTCCACGCTGTTCCCCCTTGCACTGTCCCCGCCCCTCATGCTGTTCCAGAACCCTTCGTGCAGTCCCCCCGTGCTGCCCCAGCCCCCCCCCGTGCTGCCCCCACCCCCAGCACCGTCCCAGAACCCCTTCACACACTGTGCCCCCCTGTGCTGCCCAAGGCCCCCTCACGTGACCTCCCCCTCAGTGCTGTCCAAGCCCCCCCAGCACGCACTGTGCCTGAACGGCTCCCCACCCCCCACCCCCAACCCAGTAGAATTCAGGAGGAGCTCCCGCTAGACATCTAGGGCTGCTGGGCCTAGTCTCTGGAGGTGAAAGGCCTCGCTGAATATGGCCACACTGCCCCATGCCACCCATCAGCACCATGGACAGTGGCCCAGGAGCCCAAGCCTGTGGGCTTTATGGATGGAGAAAGACACTTCCAAAATCCCTTGGGCCTGGGGGCAGTGTCCACCGCGGGTTTCCCCAACCTTTGCCCCTGAGGTGGGGGGCTCGGGGGCTGTGTTGGGGAGCAGCTGGGCTGCAGGAAGGCCTGGCAGCCTCCCAGGGCTGCCCTGTGGCTCTCCAGTGGGCTGCCCTGGGTGATCCCAGGGCGGGGAGAGCCTGGCACGGTGGCCAGGCCGGAGGCACTCGTCCCCTCATGCCACTGGGTCCAAGCTGACACCGAGAGGTGCTGCTGTGTCCTGTGTACTGGGGCTTGAACTCGGGGCCTGGCCGCTATTCCTGTGCTCCTTTTGCTCAAGGCTGGTACACCTACCACTTGAGCCACAACTCCACTTCTGATTTTGGTGTTTAATAGGAAATGAGAGTCTCATGGACTTGCCTGCCTGGGCTGGTTTGAAACACAATCCTTCTATTGCAGCCTTGTGAGTTTCTGGATGGCAGGAATGAGCCACCGGCACCAGGCATCGAGGAAGAGGCTGCTTGTCAACTCAAGTCAGACAAGTTAGAAGTGTGCTAAAAGGCCCTTGGAGCAAGCAGGCTCTGTGATTGGTGGATGACTATGTCTATCTTGTTGATAAACACAGGTTTCCAGCCTGGGAACCGCCCTCTTAAATGCCTGCTTAATTGCTCCCTGATAATCAATTACAACACAGTCCATTAATTAAGCTAACGATGATGACCACCGTGGACCCTTGTCTGCTTACAGGAGCCATGATTCAGTCTTTGCCAACAACAGTGACTCCAAAGCTGTTAGGAAGGTGCCAGGGCACAAGTGTGTGTGGGGGAGCAGGGCACAGGTGTGTGTGGGGAGCAGGGCACAGGTGTGTGTGGGGAGCAGGGCACAGGTGTGGGGAGCAGGGCACAGGTGTGGGGAGCAGGGCACAGGTGTGTGTGGGGAGCAGGGCACAGGTGTGTGTGGGGAGCAGGGCACAGGTGTGTGTGGGGAGCAGGGCACAGGTGTGTGTGGGGAGCAGGGCACAGGTGTGGGGAGCAGGGCACAGGTGTGGGGAGCAGGGCACAGGTGTGTGTGGGGAGCAGGGCACAGGTGTGTGTGGGGAGCAGGGCACAGGTGTGTGTGGGGAGCAGGGCACAGGTGTGTGTGGGGAGCAGGGCACAGGTGTGGGGAGCAGGGCACAGGTGTGTGTGGGGAGCAGGGCACAGGTGTGGGGAGCAGGGCACAGGTGTGGGGAGCAGGGCACAGGTGTGTGTGGGGAGCAGGGCACAGGTGTGTGTGGGGAGCAGGGCACAGGTGTGTGTGGGGAGCAGGGCACAGGTGTGTGTGGGGAGCAGGGCACAGGTGTGTGTAGGGAGCAGGGCACAGGTGTGGGGAGCAGGGCACAGGTGTGTGTGGGGAGCAGGGCACAGGTGTGGGGAGCAGGGCACAGGTGTGGGGAGCAGGGCACAGGTGTGTGGGGGGAGCAGGGCACAGGTGTGTGTGGGGAGCAGGGCACAGGTGTGGGGAGCAGGGCACAGGTGTGTGGGGAGCAGGGCACAGGTGTGTGTGGGGAGCAGGGCACAGGTGTGTGTGGGGAGCAGGGCACAGGTGTGTGGGGAGCAGGGCACAGGTGTGTGTGGGGAGCAGGGCACAGGTGTGGGGAGCAGGGCACAGGTGTGTGGGGAGCAGGGCACAGGTGTGTGTGGGGAGCAGGGCACAGGTGTGTGTGGGGAGCAGGGCACAGGTGTGGGGAGCAGGGCACAGGTATGGGGGAGCAGGGCACAGGTGTGTGTGGGGAGCAGGGCACAGGTGTGTGTGGGGAGCAGGGCACAGGTGTGGGGAGCAGGGCACAGGTGTGTGTGGGGAGCAGGGCACAGGTGTGGGGAGCAGGGCACAGGTGTGGGGAGCAGGGCACAGGTGTGTGGGGGGAGCAGGGCACAGGTGTGTGGGGAGCAGGGCACAGGTGTGGGGAGCAGGGCACAGGTGTGTGTGGGGAGCAGGGCACAGGTGTGGGGAGCAGGGCACAGGTGTGTGTGGGGAGCAGGGCACAGGTGTGGGGAGCAGGGCACAGGTGTGGGGAGCAGGGCACAGGTGTGGGGAGCAGGGCACAGGTGTGTGGGGAGCAGGGCACAGGTGTGTGGGGGAGCAGGGCACAGGTGGGAAGCAGGGCACTGGTGTGTGTGGGGAGCAGGGCACAGGTGTGTGTGGGGAGCAGGGCACAGGTGTGTGTGGGGAGCAGGGCACAGGTGTGTGTGGGGAGCAGGGCACAGGTGTGTGTGGGGAGCAGGGCACAGGTGTGGGGAGCAGGGCACAGGTGTGTGGGGGAGCAGGGCACAGGTGGGAAGCAGGGCACAGGTGTGTGTGGGGAGCAGGGCACAGGTGTGTGTGGGGAGCAGGGCACAGGTGTGGGGAGCAGGGCACAGGTGTGTGTGGGGAGCAGGGCACAGGTGTGTGGGGAGCAGGGCACAGGTGTGTGTGGGGAGCAGGGCACAGGTGTGTGTGGGGAGCAGGGCACAGGTGTGGGGAGCAGGGCACAGGTGTGTGGGGGGAGCAGGGCACAGGTGTGTGTGGGGAGCAGGGCACAGGTGTGTGGGGAGCAGGGCACAGGTGTGTGGGGAGCAGGGCACAGGTGTGTGTGGGGAGCAGGGCACAGGTGTGGGGAGCAGGGCACAGGTGTGGGGAGCAGGGCACTGGTGTGTGGGGGGAGCAGGGCACAGGTGTGTGGGGGGAGCAGGGCACAGGTGTGGGGAGCAGGGCACAGGTGTGTGGGGGAGCAGGGCACAGGTGTGGGGAGCAGGGCACAGGTGTGTGGGGGAGCAGGGCACAGGTGGGAAGCAGGGCACTGGTGTGGGCACAGGGCACAGGCAGGGGGAGAAAGGCACAGGTTTGGGGGGCACGCAGGGCATAGGCGAGCAGGTCTCTGGGCTTAGGGGAGCTTGATGAGCTAGACAGGGATCAGGACAGAAACCAGCTCATGGAAGGAAGCCAGCCCATGGGAGGGATCATGGGGGGCACTGTCCCATTTGGTGTTGTTCCATAATCAATGATGAGGCAGGAACCTTGGGTGTGGGTGGGGCTGGGAAAGATGAATTCTAGTTATTTCCAGACAGGAGGAATTCCCCAGCATGGTGCTGACACCTGCAGGTCCCATGCAGGATGGGGTCCCTGGGGCCCGGTTGCCTGGAAGGGTAGTGATGGGGGGGCGGGTCCTGGGGAGACACAAATGGCCCCAGCTCCTTCAGGTTCTGGTGTCTGGCTGCTAACTTCCGGAATGGCTCTAACCCCTCCCCCCCTCAGAGAAACCAGCAAAAGGCACTTCTCCACTCTGCCCCTCTGTGTGCTTTGCTCACAGCTGGTGCTCTACCACTTGAACCATATTCTTATCCCTGCTTTTTGCTGATTAGTAACTAGAGGCAGATTCTCTGAGCCTGACTTGGATGAGATGTTCAGAGCTCCTCTGACTTAATTGTTTTTTAACCCAGTCTTAATCATCTTAGGGAGTTTATGAACACACACACACACACACACACACACACACACACACACACACACACACACACACACACACACACACACACACACACACACACACACAGCTGGCTTCCATAGAACAACCATGCAGAATTCACTCATGGGGCTCTAGCTTCTCCTGCTGGCTCCTCCACGTATCCTTCTCAAGCTCCTGCGAACCTCAGCCTTGTCCTCTCCTGGATCTTTGCTGGTAGCAGCGCTGGCCACCTGGGTCGGGAGAGCCACCCAGTGAGGCGCCAGGGTGGGTGCACTGGACACCACCTATGCTTCCTCCATGCTGTGGCTGTGGTGAGCGCACCCCGAGCATCTTGTGTGTATATGTAGAACGCTCCACAGGGCCTTTGCACTCTCCCACAAGTGCAACCTCACACTTAAAACCTCCCCTGGGCTTCTTTACAGAAACTACCAAAGGCGTCCGTCCCTTTTAGGTAGGCCCTAAACCATTAAACCCACCCGAGTCCTTTCTGCCTACCTTTTTCTTTTCTTTTTTAGATAAGGTCTCCTTCTTGTGCCTGGGTTGGCCTTGAACCACCATCCTCCAGATCTCTGTCTCTCAGGTGTGAGCCACTGTTTGCCAGGCCCCACCTTCTTAAGACCACAGGCCAGGGAACAAGGAGGGAAGTGGAGGAAGGGCCCCAACAGTTCCCAAAAGACCCCCCAAGGCCCTGAGGACACAGCTCCTCCTGGGATGAGGGGAGCCCTACCTGTGGCCCCCATCCGTGGCATGGGTACAGGATGGCCGTGTGATTCTCCAAGGGACCCTGGTCCAGGCAGACATCTTTTGCCTTGTTGTTTCGCAGCTACAAAGGAGGCCACAGGGTTGCCCGTTAGAGCCTGTGTACCGTGGCCGCCTGCCGTGGCCCACGCAGAGCCTCGTGGCACCGCCCCCGCCCCCGCCACGCCCCGGCCTCTTCCTCTAGAAGCAGTCTTTCCTGCGGGTTATTGAACCACTGCTCTCAGTGTTTGCAGGGCCTGCAAGATGGTCGAAACTAGCACAGCGATGTGGTTAACTAAGCTTCAAGTTAAATTCAATATTTTTGCTCCAAGAAAACAAATAGCACCTAGATGAACAAATTTGCTATCAATTCTCCATCCCTTGTTCAAATTCCTGGCTCAAAACACCCACACACATTGCTGGGAATTGCTTTCTAAAAAGCGTGTTTCAATCTGCAGTCTCCCCAGGAGGTGTGGGACCTTTCACATCACCAGGCCTGGCAGGGACAGGACAGGGACAGCACCGGCGCTGGCCCCATGCCAGGCTTTATGACTTTATCCCTCCCAACAAGGACCGCTTCTTCTTGGGGTGAAAGAAGTAGCTCATGCCCTCTTAGGATGAAGGAAATTAAACGCTCCTTGAGACGTAAGCCATTTGTACGTTCCTATTGCGTCTCACGCCCTCCTTGCATTTGCTCTATTTTTCTCTGGGAAGTGTTTCATTTTGTGATTTCAATCGATTTTTTCAAATTGCCGTCAGTGGCCGTCAGTGTGCAGAACTCATTGCACATTAGTGGCTGGTCCGCTCGTCCGTGAGGATTTGCAGCCTGGAGGCCCTGGATTGCTACTGCATTGTTTCCCGGCCAGCGCAGGCAGGGGCAGGGCTGCTGACCGACTGCAGCCCAGCTCTGCCGCTCTCTCCCCGGGCAGGGCCTTGCTAAGCCCTCCCCTCAGAGCTCAGAGCCCTCCCCTCTCCTCTTCTCCCTGGCTGTCTACCTGATATGTGGCTGAGAAGCATTGGAATGGGTTTGCTTCCTAGAGAGTGAGGCTATCTGCCCAATTGTTTCAGGAAGAGTCCTCTCTGCCTGTGGTGTTTGTGATTCCTTTATATTTGGTCTTACTTTGATAATTTTTAAAACAAACACTACATCTGGTTTTGAAGAACGGAGAGGGGAGTTAGGAGTTAGGGCCTGTGGGGAGTGAGGACTGGTAGACCCTCACAGGTGTGCCGCAGGTGCAGGGCTCTGGTCCATCCAGGCGCTGGGCTGTGCCCGGGGTCTGGGGTTCTCTGTGCTCCTCCCCCTCTGCACACTCTGCTTCCTGCCCCCCGCCCCGCCCCAGAGGGTCCTCATGGCAAAACTCCACGGGCAGCTCACCCACACCCTCCGCCACAGACAGCAGCTGCACCTGTCACCCAGCTTCCATCTGGGCATTTATCTCGGTTGCTGCTCACCCCTAGCCAGCTCTCCAGAGGAGAGAGGGAGGGAGGCAAGGAAAAGAGAAAAGAGAGAGGGAGGGGGAGATGAAGAAAGAGAGGAAAGGTGGGAAGGTGGAAGGAAAGGAAGGAGAAGGGAAGGAAGGGAGAAAGGGAAGAGAGGGAGGGAGGGAGGGAAGGAAGGGAGGAAGAGAATGAAGGCAGGGAGGGAAGGAGGCAGGGAGGGAGGGAAGCCAAGGAAGGAAGGCAGGGAAGGAGAAAAAGGAAGGGAAGGAAGGCAGGGAGGGAAGGAGGAAGGGAAGGAAGGCAGGGAGGGAAGGAGGAAGGGAAGGGAGGCAGGGAGGGAAGGAGGAAGGGAAGGGAGGCAGGGATGGAGGCAAGGAAAAGAGAAGAGAGAGAAGGGAGAGAGGAAGAAAGAAGAAAGGAGTGACAGTGGAAGGAAAGGAAGGGAAGGAGGGAAGAAGGGGGGAGGGAGGAAGGCAGGGAGGAAGGAAGAGAAGGAAAGCAGGGAGGGAGGGCAGGAGGCAGACTCCACACCCCTAGGGGCTAGGCCCATGTTACCTCCCCGTAGGCCACGGTGTTGTTGTATCTTCTCATCTCGGGGTAGACGTGGTCCAGGTACCACTGGAAACTCTTACACTTCAAGCTTTTCCGCAAAGCTCTTCTCTCTGAAACGTCACCTATGTCGATCCCTGGGTTCTAGATACAGAGAGGTGGAGGGGCATCAGGACAGACAGATGGACGGACGATGGGGCTGGCTGGGCACAGGGAACACAGGGAGGGGGTAGGAGCATGGAAGGACTGTGGGGCATGGGGGGGTCCAGGGAGCATGGGGTGCGGGGGGGAGCTGGGGACACAGGATGGCTGGGGGGCCCAGGGGGACTGGGGGCACAGGAGGCCGCGACCCCTTCCCAGGTGCCCTTGGCTTGCACAGGAGTTTTGAGACCTGCTGGCGTTACCCACATCCCCAGCTGTCTCCCACTCTCCTTGGCAGCCATCGAAGCCAATTATTAGAGGAATTATTTGATTAAGACAAGAAAAATCAATGCTATAACCTCCCGTCTTCCTTTCCCATCCATATGCAATTTCCCCCTTTGCCAACTCGTTGTGGAGTTCATTATATGCAGAAAGGAAAATAATTTCCCATCGCAGAGCTTGTAATGGCGCTCTAATGAATAATTCACTCTGCTTTTGCAGAAATGAAGCTGGGATGGGAAACAGCACCTAGACATAACTCACTGTCTGGGCCATAAGATAGGCCTTGAGAAGCAGTACTTCACTCTTCGCTCAACTATAATTAGCACGATGAGTGGACATGGTCACCCCTAAAATGTGTGGTAGAGCCCAGGGGACCAGCAACAAATGCAAGGCCCTCACTGCCTGTGGCTTCTTTGTGGCAGTTTTGGTTCTTCACAACCAAACGCGGCTCCAAGTATGAAAGGACCTCATGCTTCTACTCCTAGCTATCAGGAGGCTGAGATCTGGAGGATCACAGTTTGAATACAGCCCAAAACATCTTCAACTAAAAATGATCTTCAACCAACCAGTAAAAATCTAGGCTGAAGGTATGGCTCAAATGGCAGAATTATCTCCCAGATGGAAGAAAGCCAAGCGAGAGCTCAAGGACTCCAAGTTCAAACTGTGGTACCATATTAAATTTATCCTAGAAAGAATATGTAAATTTTAAGTAAGTTTCACTATAGTTTACTGTTAGAACTGTTCTATTTTATGACTAATTGTTATGACTTACTGGGTCCCAGGTATAAATTAAATTTTATAAAGATGTGCTGTGCATGCATAGTAAAAAAAAAAAAAGGTCAAACAGGTGTAAGCATCATGAATAAAATTAAACGAAACACCAATTCTCACATTATGTTGCTGGAACAGAATCAAATGAGATAATGGAAAGAAGGAACTTCGGGGTCAGCAAACTGCTACCTTTCATTATGTGGTAACAAAGTGTCCAAGTACAGCTCAGGACGGACTATCCGGAAGTCATTTTCAGTTCATGTTCCTTCTTTCTATTTTCATGAGATAGGGTTTCCCTATGCAGCCCCAGAAGCCTCAAAAGTGCTGAATAACCCAGCTAGACTTGAACTCCCGAACGCTGGGATTACAGGCATGCATCACCAGATCTCAGTTCTTCAGAACCTATTTCACAAGTCTTAACAGTGACCCAAGCTGTCTTCTCACGTAAACTTCACATTTGAAAGTGTTTCCACTGCGCTGGGCTGGGGCACCCAAATACAAGAGGCTGCCGTCTCCTGCTGGGAACTGGCCCAGGAACCATCCCAGGATACTGGCTTGGATAAGTGACTGCTCTGGATGGATGGGAAACCCCCAGAGGCTGCAGGTGCAGCCCCCCCTTCCCTGCCCCATGCCATGGAGGAGGAGGAGGGCCCTGTGTCCTGTGCCTGGCCCTGCCTGGAGCCCTTGTGAGGCTAAGGACTTGTTGCTTACCACCACCACCCCCAAAGCTGAGGAAATGCACATAGATAAGAGTCTGAAAGCTGAGGAAATGCACATTGATAAGGGAGTCTCAAAGCTGAGGAAATGCACATAGATAAGAGATGTGTTTGACAAAGACACAAGAACAGCATGGAAGAGAGAGCTGAGATTCCTTCTGTGGGTACACTGGGGCTGGATCTCAGGGTCACAGCTGTGCTGGGCAGGCACTCTCCCAACAAGCCATGCCGCAGTAGCCTGGGGCTCCTAGCAGGCATCCAGGTGCTGTCCTGTTGCATGGGTTCTCTGTGGCGGGCCTCTAGGGATGGGCCTCTCCGAGCTCAGGACTCAGCTTTTGGAGGGAAGGAAGATGTGGGGGACATGTGTGGGTGTGTGGGAGGGCGGTTGGGCTTCCAGGGGCCCATGTGAGAGCGGGTGAGAGGCAGGTGACCAAATCTGGGCTGGATGTCTGTCTAGGAGTGGGGCTGTGAACGAATGGCAAAGGACCTGGATCACCAAGACCCCACGGATCTCTGTAGGTGCCCTGCACCTGTGCCAGTGTAAAGCAGGGGGCTACCTTGACCTCTGGGAACCTTCTGGGAGGATTCAGAACTGTCCACACAAATATCTTTCTGAGAGGGAAGCACTAACTTATGGGAAGAGCTCATAGGGATGGGGTGAGGGTGGGTGGGGTGGGGTGGGAGAGGGGGATGGAGTGAGGATGGGTTGGGGTGGGGTGAGGGGGGGGCAGGGTGGGGGCGGGGCGAGGGTGGGGTGGGAGAGGGGGCAGGCTGTGTCTGGCTGCAGTGGGCGGGGTCTTACCTCCAGTGGCAGGTTCCACGCGATGTACACGTGGGACTTGTAGTCGTCCATCCACACCTCAGCCACTCGCAGCGCGTTCCTCTTGGTGTAGAAGCCGATGTTGCTGTTGTACGGCTTCTTCTTCCGCTCGATGTGTGCCACACGCGAGCAGGGGAGCACCTCCATGCTGCCCCCACACAGCCACACCTGGGGTACAGCGAGCCCGTCATCCCAGGGGACCCCAGAGTCCAGCACTCCCCGAGACAAGCCTCCCCCACAACCATGGCTGACCCAAGGCAGCGCAGTGAGAAACCCTGTCTGCCATGCACCACCACCGAGAGTGCTGGGCTGCTTGTTACCGCAGCGCCACAGCTGCCCAGGTGGCTGGGGGGAGGGGCTTCCGCTCCAGGCCCCCCAATCCCACGGCTCCCTCCCTAGCCTGACCATGCATCTCTCCCCTGTCAATCTCCATCTCTGTCTCTATCTCTGATTGGATCTCATGTTTTTGCCCAGGCTGACTTGGTACTGTGCTCCCCTGGCCTGTTCCTCTCACGTGGCTGGAACTGCATGAACCACCGTGTTTAGTGGCCTGGTCTTGGTAAGGAGGCCTTCCTTGTGGCTGACGGTTTAGGCCCATCTTGGCCAACCGCAGGGATGAATGACACAGAATGGCCTGGGCTGTGGGAGGCGCAGCAGAACTCAGCCTTTTGTCTATAGGTTCAAGCAGGTTTGAGAGCAGGGCTCCTGGCTGGAAGGATGGTTCCTCCTAGGGTCCTGTGGCCTCTTCTGGGAGGGGCCATCTAGCGGGGGGGCCCACCTCCTTCTCCTGCCTCCCTCCCCCCTCTTCCCTCTCCCCACAGGCTGTGGGCTGTGTCTTCAGGTGCATAATGCCTCCTTTTCCTCTGAACTGGGAGGCCCCGCAGCTGTCCTCACAAACTCCCACAGAAATGCATCTCGATTGGCTTTGTGTCTCACAGCTTCTGAGAAGTAGGATTTCCCGCTGCAGCTCCAAACATGCTTCTCAACTCTGGACCCAGGGCGGTGTGGGGCTCCACTGCCAGTTGGCATACAGCTGGGGATCAAGCGGACCCAGCCTCACCTCACACCTGTCATCACAGCTACTCAGGAGGCTGAGACCTGAGGATCATGGTTCAAAGCCAGCCCAGGCAGGAAAGTTCTTGAGACTCTTATTTCCAAACTTGTGACCACCAAAAGGTCACAAGTTTAAGTGTGGCTCAAGTGGTGGAGTGCCAGCCTTTGGTCAAAAAGCCAAGTGTGAGAGCATGGGGTCCTGAGTTCAAGCTCTGGTACCATACACACATATACATAAGATAACCAAGTCAAAAAAGGGCTGAAGGCATGGCTCAGCAGTACAGTGCCTGCCTGCCAGCGTAAGGCCCTGTGTTCAAACCCCAGCCCTGGAAACTCAAATAAACCTACCAACCAACCAGCCAATCAACCACTGAAAGGCCTCTATGCGCCTCTCCCCTGCCCTCCCCCATTTCAAACTGCAATGTGCTGCACCTTTAGCACTCACCCAGGAAGACTGTGGCTTGAATGATGAAGCCTTCCAGGGCCCCCGGCCTTAGAGCTGCTTGCAGCCACCATTCATTGCTGTTTCTCTCCCAGAGCTCTGGGAGCCCCAGACGCAGGGTTTACAATGGCGGCTCCTGGTCCCCACCCAGCTCCCATTTTCTGGGCTCTCTCTCACATTGACAAACCTGCCCCAGCAGTGAGCTCATAGCAAGAGATCATCTTTAACATTTTAAGGCAGTTCTTTCTGATACTTTTGTGTCTTGGCTGGTCTCTCTGTGACCAGCTAATCTTCTGGGCTTGGGATCCCTGTGAACAACTGCAGATCGCCACTTCCTGCCTATGAACTGCAGTCACTGCCCCAGCTGAGGCTGGCTCCATACAGAGAAGCAGGGAGAAGGAGGCGCCCATCCGCTGAGCTCCATCAATGCCAGAGCCAACAGCAGGGAACAACTCTGTGTCCCGAGGACATCACACCTTTTCTACAGTGGCAGGCAAGGCACTGCTCCAGGGGAACCCAGTGAAGCCTGGCCCATGGAAGGTTCTAGAGAATGGAGAGTGACATGTGCACAGGACAGTGTTGAAGGACACGATGCGGTCAGCCGTCCCCAAGCACGCACACATTCCAGATCTCTCAGAAATGGACATGAGTGGAGAGTGGGCCCCAGCCTGAGAGGCAGGACTCCCAAGTCACAGAAGAGGAGCTAAGGGCTTCTAACCCTGTGTCCTTCCCACCACAGCCCCTGCTCCTGGGGCAGGAAGACCCATCCCTCTATGGTAGAATTCCTCAGCCTTGTGCCAGTCAGAGTTCTGTTCTGGGAGCTTCCTCTGGACCCATCCTCGAAGCCAGCTCACCTAGCAGTCCCTCAGCATCTACCTGTCCAAAGTCAGAGAGAAGTCTTTGTGCCAGAGCTTCCCAGAAAGCCCCACTTCTTTACAACAGTGGTTGTACAGCAGATTTTCTATTGACATGTGTTAGTTATGCAAGGCGGAGTGGGGAGGGGGTGCTCGCTGTGGCAATCCACACATCCACGTCCTTCTTCTGAAAACTGAATACATCTGGGTATTCAGGATCACAAAGGAAACCAGTGGCGCTGAGGCGCAGTGATAGAATGTTAAACCCCCTGGCCCCTGGCCTCTCACGCGTGATACAGCCACGCAGTGCCCCGTCTCCTGTCATCGTTGATGTGAGAAGAGCAAGACTACGCAGTTGGCCTTATGTGACTACAACCGGTTCCCAAGAGAGCAACTTTCCAAGAACTAAGGCTTACTGTGGCTCAGATTTGAGTTCACTGAGGGGGGGGGGGGGGGGCGGGGAGCTGTGGTAGTGAGGATGTGCCACAGCAGAATGCGAAGGAGCAGAACCATGTCTCTCTCAGGGCTGGGGAGCAACACAGAAGAGGCCTGAGTCACAAGGTCCCCTCTGAGGTCCCAGAGCCCTCAGCCTCAGCTCCCAGAGCACTGGGGATGGAGCTCACATGTGGAGCTTCGTAGGGAGCTGGAGACCACAGCCACAGTGGGTACCTGCATATCTCAGGATGGTCACAGGAATCAGAGTGCAATGGGAAAATGTCCATGGTACATGGAGCTTGGGGCACAGCCCAGCTCACCAACAGAATCAGTGCCTGGGTTCCAAGCATGAGCAAATGCCGACACCAAGAGGAAAGCAGAACAAATAAAGCAAGTGTTTTCAGTTCCCATCCCAGGTGATTGAGCCCTGCCTGAGTGACTAGGATTACAGATGTGAGCCACCAGCGCCTGGTTTCATATGAATTGAATTCAGATTTCAAGACTTTTAGCTGGGTGCCAGTGGCTCATCCTGTAATCCCACCTACTCAGGAGGCTGAGATCTGAGGATTGTGGTTTAAAGCCAGCCCAGGTAGGCAAAGTCCATAAGACTCTTATTTCCAATGAACCACCAGAAAACTTGAAGTGGTACTGTGCTCAAATTGGTAGGGCGCTATCCTTGAGTAAAAAAGTTCAGAGACAGTGCCCAGGTCCTGAGTTCAAGCTCCATCACACACACACACACACACACACACACACACACACACACACACACACACACACACAATTTCAAGAATTTTTTTCACCTCTCGTCACAAACAGGTTTTATGAGAGGCAAAGCAGGCAGAGAAGGTGCTTGATTTTCATTCACCGGAGAGGGAGAGGTCTCTGTGGATAGTTTCATTATTTTCTCCCCTGCAAAAGGCCGGTGCTAAGTGATTGATGATGACATTTTTGATTGCAAGAACAGTGGCCGCAGTAGATCACACGCACACACAAATTCCAAAGGGAGTGCCACACACACGTCTCATTGCCGTCGGCTTTCTGCATTCAAAGATGAAAGTTATTTTGCTCTTCTTTGTATTTCTTCTAATTTTCCAAACAACACAATTTCCAGATGGCAAATGATGACCTGGTTCACAGGGAAGGTGTCCAGCACCTAAACATGGAAAGGCTGTGTGCTTCCTGTCACTAGCCATGTCTTCCTCTGTCCTTTGATGGGATCCCACAGATCAAGCACTTCAGAAATCTCACAGGTACAAGGCCTTGGGCGTGCTACACATTTGCACTCCAGCTTCTCCACACAAGCTGGGGGTCACGTGCTGTGCCCGCTCAACCAACAGTTCACAGATTGTTGTTCTCAGCATAGTGCTGTGGTTTGGGCAGGTTTAAATGTTTCCAGGTTGCTCATGACCATGCATCTCCCCAGCAGAGGTGGCAGGTAGCTCGGCCCCATCGGCCCAAGCCAAGCAGCCCCACAGCCCTCCCTGTGCAACTACTCCATCAATGTGCAGGTGTCTGGAGGTGCAGCAGAGGCCAGAGCCCAATGGACAGGCCAGGCCCAGTGACCAGGATGATGGAGAGCTGTCATCTCAGGGCAGATCTGGGAGGTGGTGTGGCCTCGGCTGCACTGTCTCTGGCTGTACACTGGACAGAAGGCCACAGCTCAGTGAGCCCGGGTATCTCCCTGGAGGCCATACCACATGCTGTTCAAATCTCCTTTGAACATGTTCTCTGCAGATTCCATGGACAATGAATGCTATTAGCTGGGCAAGGTAGTCTATGCCTGTAATGCTAGCCACTCAGGAAATGAAGATGGGAGGATTGCAGTTTGAGGCCAGCCTGGGGAAAGAAAAGTAACCCAGACCCTGTCTCAAAAGACAAGCTGGGTGTGGTGGTGCATGCCTGTACTCTCAGCTACATGGAAGGCCATGGGCTGGAGGACTGTGGTCTGACGCCCTGTGCTAGGCAATAGCATGAGTCCCTATCTGAATAGTAAGTTAAAGGACAAAAGAAAGGTTAGTTGTTGTGTGGCTCAGGTAGGAGAATGCCTTGCCTAGAAAGAGCAAGGCCTTGAATTTAGTCCCCAGTGCCATCAAAAATTTAAAAAATTAAAGATGATGCTCATGGGTCTCATTTGCAGGATCTAGACTTAGAGGCCTGGCCTGGCACCAAGGGCAAGTTACTACACCAGAGGCTCTGCCCTAGGAAGGCCCAGGCCCGGCTGACTAATCCCAGCACCAAGAGGTGCCTGGACCACAAGTGTTCTCGTTGAGACCACAGCTGGGCCTGCCCACTGCCCGAGTCACAGTGGAAGGTGGACACTTTTCTCTGTGCATGCGTGCATGCGCACTGACAGCAGGAAGACTCTACTCCCACTGTGTGTGGTGAGACCCTGAGGAAGTCCTCCTCAAGCGCTCTAGTCAAGTGAGGACTGCATCACCCCTCTGCACACATGGTCGCCCCCCGACTCCATCCTACGATGGGAGCCACATCCACAGTACAAGAATGTTCCATACTCACTGGGACATGTCCAGAATCTGGGGCCAGGCTGAGCCTGGGGCTAGGAGAGGGTACCAGAGGGGCCATTCCATCCCCTGCTACATTCTCAGTGACATTTTCTGGAGGCAGTGTGCATCCCAAGACCCAAGATTCAAGGTAAAGGATTCTAAATACAATGCTAACATCAAAAATAATGCAAAACAAAACAAAAATCTACAGTGAACAAAACGTTGAAGCCAAAACAAAAAAATCCCATGCTCTGTCTTGATCCACTTCATGCTGTGGCAGAATAATCATAGGCCGGGCAATGTGTAAAGAAATGGGGTTCACTTAGACCTTGGAAATCCAAGAGCACAGCATCCTTTCCAATACCCAGGGCCTGTGGCGAGGCAGCCCTGTTTTACCCCTCAAGTGAGGTCCAATGAGGCAGGAAAGTCTGCTCCTCCTGCCTGCGCTTTCCTGTCACCTTCCTGCCTGTCCTTCCCGAATCCTCAGCCCCCTGCACCAACCCCAGAACCAGAACATTCCACCAGCCACTGTCCCTAAGGCTCATGCTTCCTACTTGGTTCCCCTGTCCAGAACTGCTCTATGGAATGCCCCAGGCCCAAGGCAGCCCCCTCCTGAGGCCTCGAGCAGCACCCAGCCCCCTCCCCCCCAGTACCCCTCCAGCACCCCCAGAGCAGGGCTACACAAGCACTCCAGGGGAACTGAGCCAGACGAGCCTCAAGAGCAGTCCTGGCAATCCACCAGAACCGTTTTAGATCTGTCGAATCTAAGGATGAACATTAAGGACTTCAGTTTGTTTCCCTTATCTCTGTTCTGTTGTTTTTTTCTAGTAATTTACTTTAAATGTGCTTGCAAAACAATATCGATGCAGGAGAGCTCCCCTGGGAATCCCCACCACTCTTCAGGGGTCCATGTGCTTTGTACTAAGTCAAGCATGGACCCACAGGGGCTGCAACTTCCCAGGAGCCCTGTCTCCCACAATGTCATCACCCCAATGATGAAGGGAGCAGACACAAGAACCCAAGATGTGTAGCTAGACCACTCTCCCTTAATTATTTGTTGTGGTGGTGGTGGCGGCGGCGGGAAATGCAGTTCTTTTTCATAAATGTGTGATTTAGTGTTTACACAAAATGGGCTTCTCACTATTGCTTTGCAAAATTTCATACATAAGCATTTAGTTAAAGTTTTACACTGGAAAGCTTAAGACCATTAAAATGGAGAGATAAGACACAAAACAACCAATCTTTAAGATAGATCTTCTATTATTATTATTATTATTATTTTGGTCGGTTGTGGGGCCTGAACTCTGGGCCTGGGCACTGTCCCTCAGCTCTTCAGCTCAAGGTTAGCACTCTACCACTTGAGCCACAGTGCCACCTCCGGCTTTTTCTGCTTATGTGGTGCTGAGGAATCGAACCCAGGGCCTCTTGCATGCAAAGCAAGCGCTCTACCACTGAGCCACCTTCCCAGCCCCCTCCATCATTTTTAAGATTGTAGCTGTCCTTGGTTGTGAATGCTTCTAATCTTGACTACTCATGAGGCTGAAGCAAGAAGAATCATGTTTGGGGAAGTCTGGTCAACTAGTGAGACTTTGTCTTATAAAAGCAAATTTAAAATGAAGGCTATGGGTTGGTTGATCACTTGTCACTACTGGCAAAGCCTGAGGTTCCATCACTAGTGCTTGCCCGGTCATCTACCCACTCACCCATCTACCCCTCACCCACCTATCCATCCTTCCATCTACCCCTCACCCATCTACCCACTCACCCACCTATCCATCCTTCCATCTACCCCTCACCCACCTATCCATCCTTCCATCTACCCCTCACCCACCTATCCATCCTTCCATTTACCCCTCACCCACCTATCCATCCTTCCATCTACCCCTCACCCACCTATCCATCCTTCCATCTACCCCTCACCCACCTATCCATCCTTCCATCTACCCCTCACCCACCTATCCATCCTTCCATCTACCCCTCACCCACCTATCCATCCTTCCATCTACCCCTCACCCACCTATCCATCCTTCCATCTACCCACTCACCCACCTATCCATCCTTCCATCTACCCACTCACCCACCTATCCATCCTTCCATCTACCCACTCACCCACCTATCCATCCTTCCATCTACCCACTCACCCACCTATCCATCCTTCCATCTACCCCTCACCCACCTATCCATCCTTCCATCTACCCACTCACCCATCTATCCATCCTTCCATCTACCCACTCACCCATCTATCCATCCTTCCATCTACCCACTCACCCATCTATCCATCCTTCCATCTACCCACTCACCCACCTATCCATCCTTCCATCTACCCACTCACCCACCTATCCATCCTTCCATCTACCCACTCACCCACCTATCCATCCTTCCATCTACCCACTCACCCACCTATCCATCCTTCCATCTACCCACTCACCCACCTATCCATCCTTCCATCTACCCACTCACCCACCTATCCATCCTTCCATCTACCCACTCACCCACCTATCCATCCTTCCATCTACCCACTCACCCACCTATCCATCCTTCCATCTACCCACTCACCCACCTATCCATCCTTCCATCTACCCACTCACCCACCTATCCATCCTTCCATCTACCCACTCACCCATCTATCCATCCTTCCATCTACCCACTCAACCACCTATCCATCCTTCCATCTACCCACTCACCCATCTATCCATCTACCTACCCACTCACCCATCTACCCCTCACCCATCTATCCATCCTTCCATCTACCCCTCACCCACCTATCCATCCTTCCATCTACCCACTCACCCACCTATCCATCCTTCCATCTACCCACTCACCCATCTACCCCTCACCCACCTATCCACCCTTCCATCTACCCCTCACCCACCTATCCATCCTTCCATCTACCCACTCACCCACCTATCCATCCTTCCATCTACCCACTCACCCATCTACCCCTCACCCACCTATCCATCCTTCCATCTACCCCTCACCCATCTATCCATCCTTCCATCTACCCCTCACCCACCTATCCATCCTTCCATCTACCCACTCACCCACCTATCCATCCTTCCATCTACCCACTCACCCACCTATCCATCCTTCCATCTACCCACTCACCCACCTATCCATCCTTCCATCTACCCACTCACCCATCTATCCATCCTTCCATCTACCCACTCACCCATCTATCCATCCTTCCATCTACCCACTCACCCATCTATCCATCCTTCCATCTACCCACTCACCCATCTATCCATCCTTCCATCTACCCACTCACCCATCTATCCATCCTTCCATCTACCCACTCACCCACCTATCCATCCTTCCATCTACCCACTCACCCACCTATCCATCCTTCCATCTACCCACTCACCCATCTATCCATCCTTCCATCTACCCACTCACCCATCTATCCATCCTTCCATCTACCCACTCACCCATCTATCCATCCTTCCATCTACCCACTCACCCATCTATCCATCCTTCCATCTACCCACTCAACCACCTATCCATCCTTCCATCTACCCACTCACCCATCTATCCATCTACCTACCCACTCACCCATCTACCCCTCACCCATCTATCCATCCTTCCATCTACCCCTCACCCACCTATCCATCCTTCCATCTACCCACTCACCCACCTATCCATCCTTCCATCTACCCACTCACCCATCTACCCCTCACCCACCTATCCACCCTTCCATCTACCCCTCACCCACCTATCCATCCTTCCATCTACCCACTCACCCACCTATCCATCCTTCCATCTACCCACTCACCCATCTACCCCTCACCCACCTATCCATCCTTCCATCTACCCCTCACCCATCTATCCATCCTTCCATCTACCCCTCACCCACCTATCCATCCTTCCATCTACCCCTCACCCACCTATCCATCCTTCCATCTACCCCTCACCCACCTATCCATCCTTCCATCTACCCCTCACCCATCTATCCATCCTTCCATCTACCCACTCACCCACCTATCCATCCTTCCATCTACCCCTCACCCACCTATCCATCCTTCCATCTACCCCTCACCCACCTATCCATCCTTCCATCTACCCACTCACCCATCTATCCATCCTTCCATCTACCCACTCACCCATCTATCCATCCTTCCATCTACCCACTCACCCACCTATCCATCCTTCCATCTACCCACTCACCCATCTATCCATCTACCTACCCACTCACCCATCTACCCACTCACCCATCTATCCATCCTTCCATCTACCCCTCACCCACCTATCCATCCTTCCATCTATCCACTCACCCATCTACCCCTCACCCACCTATCCATCCTTCCATCTACCCACTCACCCATCTATCCATCCTTCCATCTACCCCTCACCCATCTATCCATCCTTCCATTTACCCATTCACTCACCTATCCATCTACCTACCCACTCACCCATCTATCCATCCTTCAATCCACCTATTCATCCACCTATCTACCCTTCCATCTACCTACTCACCCCTCTATCCATCCTTCCATCCACTCACTCATCCATCTGTCCATCCAACCACACATCCACTTCCCCATCTATCCTTTTATCCACCCATTCACCCACGTACCCATCCTCCCAACCAAATACACAAATGTACCCACCCTCTACCTACCTACTCACCCACCTGTCCATCCACACTCGCCTCCATCCATCCATTCATTTGCTTGTTGTATAGTTTTCTTGAAGGTCATTGACATGCCAGGCCCTATTCTCCACTGCTAAGAAGCTACACAGATGCAGACAATCGACTCAGACCTTCCCTGTTGTAATCCCACAGAGACTTCGAGTACACAGGAGGAGAGGGATTTTCATCCTGCGGAAGCCCAGATGTAAGGCAAATGAGAACGAAAGGAACATGGCTCAGAGAAAGGAAGTAGCAGGATTGTTCTGGCTGGATTAATACTCTGCTCAAACTCCGTGTAAGGATCCAATTAAAACAGGGGCTTGGCACATGTCTCATCTCTGCTTCTGAATATAGCACATAAGCCTATAATTAACTGAGCTGTTACGAAGTGCAGCCCTGCGATCTTGGCCCCCAATCAGCGTCTAGTGTTGTGAACTAAGTCCCCAGTTACCATCCAGACAAAGGCCATTGTTCCATGGGCAGCGATCTGGCCTGAGGGTGGTAGGAATTTGCAGCCGAGGAGAACTGAGTCGGAATAAACCTGCCCTGCTATTATTCTTCGGAAGGGTGGAACACGTGCTTTCTGATGCCTGAAGGGAAAAGAGTGACAGCCGCAGGAGCCAGCGTAGGTCGGCAGAGAGCACGCACCAAGAGCATCCTGCTCTGACAGTCCTCCCTCCCCCGCCCCCCCTCACTTCCCCATTAATTCTGCCTGATTTTAAAATGGCTCTTGGGGTGGGAGTGGCCTGAAGAAATTGTGAAAAACAAGCACAGTGAAGTGCACAGGTTGGAGCTAGGTTTCTCTGGGGTCAGCCAGTGTCCTCCGGAGTGGATGGCACTGGGCTGCTCTGGTGTGGTGTGGAAGAACTGCCAGGGGGAGTTGGGCCCGAGTCTGAGCCTGGTGCCTGATTACGTGGTTTAGGAGATTAATCCATGCTCTGTCACATGGTGGGCTGGGCTCCACCTCCTCCACCCCCCCCCACCCTCGTTTTTATGCCAGCACTGGGGCTTGAACTTAGGGCCTTGAGCTCTTTTTGCTGGTAAGCTAGAAGTAAGCTTCTCTCAGATTTACCTGCCCTGGCCTCCATCCACAGATCTCAGCCTCCTGAGCAGTGAGGATTACAAGCGTGAGCTCCAGTGCCCGGCTAAGCTGACCTTCTTAATGGGGTGCACCCTGTTCTTGGCCTGGCTATCAGTCAGAGGCCGGAGAAGCAGTGAAGTGAGGAGCCAGACATGGGGCTGCACAGCAAGACTGCAGGTCGGAGGTCAGCCTGGATCTGTTCCCCATGGAACCACTATGCCTAAAATTAATACGGACAGCGCCTGTGTGTCTACTGGAGGCTCTGGCTTCGTGCTGCCATGGGCTCTTCGCAAAAACTCAGCCCTTGACATAGCCTCTTCCTTCCCCATCCAGCACTGCCAGGTGCTAGAAGATTCCTGCCAGTCACAGGCATCTAGAGCCAGCGCCCTCCCATGCCCCACCCTGTAGCAAACTGAAATCTAATTCCTCAAGGAAAACTCGAAGTAGGAGATGGATATTGACCTTGTGGATACATCCCTGTGCTTTCCACAGGAGAAACAAGGTGACCCAATGAAGACCCCCATCACTGGAGAGCACATGGCCATGCTGCGTGTGTGTGAGCACAGGCATGTGGGGGAGGCATGCGTGTACAGCTTGAACTCAAAGCCTCCTGCTCTTGATGGCTTTTTCACTCAAGACTGGCACACTACCACTTGCGCCACACCTCCAACTCAGGCTTTTCTGTTGTTTAATTAGAAATAAGAGTATCTGGGACTCCTCTGCTCTGGTTGAGTTCTGAACTTCTGAACTGTGATTCTCAGATCTCAGGCTCCTGAGTAGCTTGTGGCCTGAGCCACCATGCATGGCTCTGTTTGTTTTGAAATCCTAACTTTGCTGGGGATAAGTCTGAATGGCCTTAGCATAAAATCTCAGACAACTGGGACTAAAAATAAAATCAGCTTGTCTGAGCTTGCAAGGAGAGCCTAGAGAGGCTCAGCCTCGGGTCTTACATACAGGGAATGGAGCTGGCACAGAGCAGGCTTCTTGGCTCAGTGATATGAGGTTGTTTTTCCTTTAATCCCCAATTTTTCTGAAATTATGGATCCATCAAGGGTGGAGGGTCTCTATGAAGACCACTGGGCACAACCACCCCACCATGGAGGACTGGATGTAATGTTCTAGAATGTTCCTTTTGGTTCTCTGCACTCACTGGTCCTCTTGGAAAGCAGAGGCGTCTGTTCGTGGCAGACGGTGACAATGCTGGCCTGGCAGGCAGCAGCAGTGACAGTTTCTCTGGGCGATGGCTGCTCACCCGCCTTTGCTTTCCCCTTAATGCTGTGGCTCATTTTTCTTGCTGCCTGGAGAAAAAGGTCATTGCCTGTGTGTCCTCTGACAAGGGGCGGCTTCGTGCTGGGATAGGGGGCAGAGCTGACCAACAGAAAACCTTCCTTTCCTGACATCTGCAAATGATCCCCAAGGAGATGGTCGCTGGCCTTTCTGACCTCTTCTTTGAGCCTCCGCGTTTGTATCCCGTGGCAGTGTGCTCCGCTGGCTACCACGGGCAGTCATGGGCAGCATCGCGCCCTTCACGGTCTAACGGCCTCTCAGAAAAGATCAGGCTTCTCTGAACATGTTGTATTTTTGGATGCAGCCTTGACCTGCTGGGAATGCAATTGCTTTTTAATTGGAACCAACAGCCCAGGCTGGCCTGGAGTCAGAGCAAGCCTGAGGGCCGGGGTGGGGGGGGGCATGGAGAGGGGAGGAAGGGGTCCTGGAATCTGAGCAGAGGAGAGAGGGTGCTGTACTCACCCACCTCCTGGCTGTGGCTACCCCTCGCCCCAGCGGGAGCCCTGCTTGTGCTCTGGGGCTCTGCTAGCACAGAGAGTAGAAATCCCATTCTCTCACCAGGAGAAAAAAACAAAAGCAGAGAAAAAGAGAAGAATCTTTGTCATTTGTGGGGACTGGCAGCAAGAGAGAAGACCGAGTGTTGCCAGCTCCTCTTCCTGCACAGTCCATGGCTGAGAGTGTGGGCTAGAGAGGCTCAGATGAAAGCCAGGTGCTGGTGGCCACGCCTGTAATCCCAGCTACTCAGGAAGCTGAGATCTGGGTTTGAAGCCACTCGGGGCAGGAAAGCCTTTGAGATTCTTATCTCCAGTGAACTACCAAAAAAAAAAAAAGCCAGTAGTGGAGCTGTGGCTCAAATGGTAGAACACCAGCCTTGAGTGAAAAAGCCAAGAAAAGACATCAGACCCTGAGTTCAAGCCCCAGTACTTACATGTGCATGTGTGTACATGCACACACACACATATGTATACACATATACACATTCACGTTCCTATGAAAGGAAACAAAAGAGCCCCAGGCAACTTCTGTCCTTCCAGAAGGGGATAATGACCAGCGACCTCCGGCCTCCAGCCCTCAGGGTCCCGTCCCCGGCGACTGACTGGTGCTGGCACAGTGGCATGCTCGCACGCCATCAGTGATCATTTAGAATTAAGCTCATTAGTCCCAGCACACCGCACCTCCACAGAATGCTAACTAGCCCACACCCGCCGGAGCTCGGCAGCACAGCTTGCCACTGACGGCCTTGTCTCTAAGCAGGACTTGGGGTCACAGCTAATTTTAGCCACAGACATGAAGAGCATGATGCTAGGGCTGCTATCCACACCGAGACACCCATGGTCCGTGTACCATCTGCAGCCACTCACCCTGCTGTACCCCTCGACCTTCCACGTGGCCCTTGGGGCACGTGGCCCTTGGGGCACGTGGCTGCCATGCAAAGTGCAATGCAAACTCCCAGCGCCTCCTGATGTCACACCTGCCCCCACCCCAGCAGTGACAGAACCCTGAACCCCTGACATGAAGGACTTCAGGGTCAGGGGATTTGTTGGTCTGTGGTTCTGGGTCTCAGCCCTGGTCGCCTGGCTCTGTGACTTCTGGATGGTGTGGGGAGGGACTTCCTGCTGGGGACCTGAGCCACCACCCCACGGGTGCTGGAAGCAGAGTCATGCAGAGAGGAAGTGGCTGGGCACAAGGAGCCCCCTTTCCATTGCCCCAGGCCACCATGGCCTGCATTCAGGCCTGGCTCCTGACAGCACATTCGGCTCTGACTTCACCTTAGCATGAATCCCCTCTGATCCGGGCACCTCGATAGCGCACTTGTGGTGACAAAGCTGGACATATGCTCCTGTGGAGGAAAACTGATAAGCCAAACCACAGCGCTGCACGAGTCGCAGTCTTCAGTTTTCAACTAGGAATGGTCACTAAATTCCTTCCTGAAAAGATCAGGCCTGTGGATGGGAGAAGTCAGTTCAGATGGCCTCCAGGGGGATCAGGAGTGGACTGATTTACTCAGCCAGTGTGAGAGGCTGGCCACGGGTGGCCTTGCACGGTCAGCTGGAGACAGTGAGTCATCTGAGCTTCTGGGCCCAGCCAGCTCAGCTCAGCTCAGCCCAGCCAACCCAGCCCAGCCCAGCCCAACCAGCCCAGCCCAGCCCAGCCAGCTCAGCCCAGCCCAACCCAGCCCAGCCCAGCCAGCTCAGCCCAGCCCAACCCAACCAGCCCAGCCCAGCCTAGCCAGCCCAGCCAGCCTAGCGCTGGGACACTAGAAAAAGATCTGAAAGAGGCTTTCCCTGGCCACTTTCCAGTTGTTCCTCATTTGTTCCTGCCAATTCAGGTGTGCTGACTTGTGCATCGTCTGACCCCAGCGAGACCCTCCGCTCCAATAGCTGAGCCTCTCACTCCACAGGGCCAGTGTCCTGGAGATGCTCAATGGAAACTCACTGATCAAACTCCAGGTGTTTCCAGAGGATTCCATGCTTCCATAGAATGGTCCTGGGGGGTTCACTTCTAGACAGGCATCTAGAAGGATCCAAACACATGGGAAATAAAGCTCTCCCTCCAAAGCCAGGGGAGAGAAGCCACAGACACAGCTGCCGGGTGTCACGTGCACGAGGTCCATGCAGGCATTCGACACGTGTCACATGCACCCTACTGACCAAGGGAACCGGCTGTCTCCAGAGGCAAGTCTCCAGAGCAGGGGCTGTCCTGTCCTGTGGGCAACAAAGCCACCTGTCCCATTCTAGAAAGAATGGAACTGGCCTTGCTGAAGTGGCAGATGAGGGACATGAAGGCCACGCCTGAGGCCCACAGAGTCTCCTCGCCAAGCCAGGGTCCAGTGTGGCCCAGCTCTAGACTAGGCCACCACTGGCACTGGCCCCTGGTCCCCAGCATGGGGCAATTCTGGGAAACCTTGGAAAACCAACTGCATCCTTCCCACTCTTCCTAGATCCAAACAAATGGCAAGACGTTCCCTGTCAGCAAAGCACAGCGCCCTTGGGTTTTCAAAAAGGGAAGGACACTAATTACTGCTAAATACGCAGAATTGTTCAATGCAGTGCCCTTCCACTTTCCATGACGCAGGCTTGTATTGGAAAGGTGCAACCCGGAGCCTTTGCTGCCACATGGCAAGACTGGGAGATCCACCAGCAGACAGCCAGACAGAACTTCAGGTCCCAAAGCTCAGTGAGTTAAAGAAGACCTTCTGCCATAATGTCAGCCACTGATGCCCACCATCTTCAAGGACAGCTCCCAGCTCCCAGCACCAGTTCCCAGTCCCCTGCAAGCTCTTCAGTGAGGTAACAAACACAGAAGAGCCCCAGGGGAGGAGAGCTCCAGGCAGAGGCCATGGCCCGTGTGGATACCCTGGCAGCAGGTGAACTCCATCTTCCTCTGGAGTTTGTCTCCACAGGTCCTGGCTAGACCCCTTAGGCTTCCTGACCTAATTCTCCTGCCAGGTGCGGCCCAGATTTCTGCTCATGCATCCCACATCCCTGTCTCAGTAATGATCCAGACTCCTCCACATGCAGGTAGGGCTCCTCAGGACCTGGATTGAGATCCCTCCTCTGGCTCTGATGGTTCTCAGACAAGCCCATCTCAATGGGTCCAAGACAGGTGACACTGGCCTGCCTGGCAGGTGAACACCCAAGGGGCCCTCAGATTGCACCATTTCTCCTGTGGAAGCCCCAACAGCATACGCAATGGCAGAGAGGCTGAGCAGCCACAGGTGACCCATCTGCTCATGACGGGCTCCCAGCTGACCCATTTACTCAGTGGTTCTTAACCTGCCGGAGCCACTGGGGACCCTTTGGCTGTTCCTTACAGCAGGACATGCCACACAGCACACCCCAGGCGGGTTGAGCTGCAGGTGTCTTTCTAAGACAATGGAGCAATGACTGGAGACATATTGGACACCCATTCCAGGCCCCAAATCCAGAGCCACAACTCCCAGCACCCATTCCCTACCAGAGAGGATGATGGGAATGTGACCTCACACATACAGAGCATCAAACAAGTGTGCAGCCCCAGGGAGATGAACACTTCGGAGCCGCACGTGTGGATGGATGTCTCCTACAAGGGCCTCTCCGACACACACACAGTCACTTACCATAAATCTGGTGGGCCAGGAGCAGGCAAGCGAAATCCCAAACAGAAAAAGCATACAATTTTCCAGCGCGAGAGTAAATGGTTTGGCTATTACGATAGCACATTTCAGCACAGAGAATATATCTCCCTTTAATAGAAATACATTAGACACTATTTATAAAAATATCAGTATGGCCGTGCGCTTCCTTGAACTATAACTGAGGCATAAATATAACACAATTTATGGATGAGGAAATCCAATTTCATGGTGCTGCAAACACATTTTTCTGTTTATTGCATAACTACAGCTCTTGTCTACGAGCTGGCACGTGGTGTGAGTTCTTCGGACAGGACTGGTCCCTGTCTGTCTGTGTGTCTGTGTAAGGGTTTCGAGCATGCTGCCCAGTGCAGGCGGAACTGTGTGGGGTGAGTATCCACACAAGCAGCATCCCAGCCCCACACACCTGGGAGCTGCCGTGCTGCCATGGTTACCAGACAGTAGGGACAAAGCACCCTGGGGGAATGAGGATTCCAAGCAGTAGATGAGAACCCCTATAAGATATCAGACTCCGGTGGGGCTGGGCTGGGCCCTGGCGCTTCTGTTTTTTTGGGTGTAATACCACAGGCAGATTGTTTGGTTTCCATCCATCCCAACGTCTTCATCCGTGGAGTAGCATCAGGAGTGACTATTGCAGTCTCTGTGCACAGCCAGGCTGGCTCTCTGCCCCCTCAGTCAGGGCAGGTGGTCTTCAAATGACCATCCCATTCCCAGAGCCTCAGGGACTCCGGTCTGCACAAGCTACTTCTCTTCTCTGGCTCAGCCTCAGAACTCATGGTGGCTCTGACACATTGCTGTAGTCTGGGTGTTTTGTGGTCTCCCAACCTCACAGGAAAAACCTCACCAAAAAGTGACAAGCTGCCATGTTTGGGGGCAGGCCCCCTGGGAGGTGCCAGGTGCCATGACCCGGGGTGCAGCCTCATGCTCACAGCAATGACTTCGAGAGAGGAGAGAGAGCAACGGCCACTGGTGAGTCGGCCGTGCAGTGCCCTCATGTCACCCTGCCCCACAGAGGCCTCTCGGATGCCAAGCAGGCGAGGAAATGCTGAGACCAGGCCGGGGGCATGGCTCAGCCCGGAAGTGCCTGTGTCACCAGCACTGAATAAAGCAAAGCTAGAACTGAGGACCACTGAACTCAGTCAGCTGACCTGTAGTCTCCGTAAAAAGGAAAGACAACATGACCCTGACCATTCAGACTCCCATATCATACACTAAAGAAGTGGTCTAACTGCACGGAGAAAAATGATCACACACACTTTCCAATAGAGAGCCGAGGGGCTGGGAAGGTGGCTCAGTGGTAGAGCGCTTGCCTTGCATGCATGAGGCCCTGGGTTCGATTCCTCAGCATCACATAAGCAAAAAGAAAAAAGCCGGAAGTGGCGCTGTGGCTCAAGTGGTAGAACGCTAGCCTTGAGCTGAACCCAGGCCCAGAGTTCAGGCCCCACGACCAGACCCCAAAAAAAAAAAAAAAAAAAAAAAAAAGATCACCCAATAGAGAGCCGAATCAACATTCTTTTTTTTTTTCTTTTCTTTTTGTCGGTTATGGGGCTTGAACTCCAGATCTGGGCGCTGTCCCTCAGCTCTTCAGCTCAAAGCTAGTGCTCTACCATTGAGCTAGAGCACCACTTCTGGCTTTTTCTGTTTATGTGGCGCTGAGGGAATCAAACCCAGGGTTTCATGCAGGTGAGGCAAGCACTCTACCACGGAGCCACGTTCGCAGCCCCGAATTAACATTCTTGATGGACCATGTACTAAGGACAAAACAAACCACAAAGAAGTGTTGAACATCATCGGAAAACCTGCTAGCTGGTATTCCACTACTGAAAGTATTGTTTATAGATTGTAGCAGAAAGCAAGCAAGACATGATGTCAGCAAGAACCAGGACTTTCGGTGAGCACACATGCATCCAAGGTTGTGATCGTGTGGTCACAGACTTGAACTGGAGCTATGATTGAGCCTGAGTAGGAAGTAACGATGTGCATTTCTTCAGCGTCATCTAAGCTGAGTGATAACCAGGGGGTACTTAGCCCGCTTCCTGATAAGACTTTGGTCTCTCCATACCATTTCTAGCTAGAAGGACCCAGAACTCCCTGAAGAAATGGTCAATTCCGGTCTGAGGCTGGAAACCTACCAGTGAGTCTGGATTTTTGTGTGGGGCACCCTGCTGAGGGTGTTTTCTATTATTTTCTTTGCCGTCTAGTGTTTCCAGTAAGTTCCTCTTCTTATTTTTCCCCAGCATGGTGCTTACTTTTCTGTTTCACAATTCATGGTTTTGGAGCAGATATTGAACAGTGCTCACTGGTGGGTGAGCAGGTGCCACCCACTTCCAGATCGTGAGATTATATTAATTAGTCAAGTATTACACTGTTGATGAAATCAGAAACGTCACTGAGCCGGGAGTCACCCTGCCTGTGGTACTCACTGGGCCATGCGAATTCCTGTGTGCCCTGAGATGAGACGGAAATCACAGCAGATGATGCAGTCGCCTGAGACTGTTCTGGTGTGGCGTGGGAGCCGTGCGCTCGGGATATCTGGAGATGACAGACAGATGCAGTTCCACGCCGGCCCGTTCAATTGGATCCTTTCAAAAACGACAATGCCGAGCTAGTTCGGTGGCACCTAACCACTCTCTACGCCCCGCCCCTCCAGGGAGGCTCTTGGGGGGTAGGGGCGGAGATCCTACTAGAACCTGACATGGCAGCCTCCCAGGACCCTGCCAGGCCCCCAACCAAGAGTGTGGGGTACTTGGGCCAGCACTGGGCCTGACCCCAGTCCGACCCCGGTGCCTCCTGCTGCGTGCAGCCCTGCATCTGTGGGGTTGCCTACTCCTTTATTGAAGGTGGTTCCCATGAGCTGAAGCAGTACGTTTGGATTGAATCCAAGCTATCCAGTTTTCTTTAGTTATGAATAGAATTTCAGTGCCTGGTCCAGAGAGGTTTGCTCATCTCCAGATGTTCTCCTGTGTCATGTCCAGAGCTGTTACAGATACAGACCTAACTGTAAAAGACAGACTTCAAAGTCTCTACAAGAAGGCTTAGGAAAAGGAAATGGCAGTCACAGACCAGAGAAGGAAATCCATGGTAGAGTTTTAGGAAAAGGAATCCTCTCCACAAGGAACTCTTACAAACCAACAATAAAAAACAACACAACATTTGAACAAGGAGACGAAGCGACTGCTATTAATACAAAGGCGCACAGCATTGTCAGCTTTCAAGAAAATTGAAGTTAAAACCCCATGGGAGCTGGGCGCTGTGGCTCATGACTATAATCCCAGCTACTCAGGAGGCTGAGATCTGAGGATCGCTGTTCAAAGCCAGTCCAGGCAGCGAAGTCCATGACACTCTTATCTCCAATTAACCACCAAAAAGCTTAAGTGGAGCTGTAGCTCAAGCAGCAGAGCACCAGCTCAAGGACAGTGCCCAGGCCCCGAGTTTAAGCCCTAGGACACACACACACACACACACTGGGTAGATAACACTTCAAGCCTCCTGGGTTTGTTAAGTTCTGAGGATATCAACGCTACAAAGGCTTGGCGAGTGGGAATCCCACCGGAGACCATTTATAATTTGTAAAAAAGCCAAACATCCATCTGCCTTGTTTCCCAACTGTTCCATTCCTAGGTATTTACTCATGAGAAATGAAACGAGTTCCAAGAGTGGCGTGGAGGAATGCTTCCACGGCCCCAAGCTCTCTGAGCAGGAAAACACCTGTTCCACACCCTGGCACCGCACATGGGCATGGCCTACCCCTCCCCAGAGCCTCAGGAGAACACTGCAGGCTCAGAACCAGGACTTTAGTGAGAGCGGTCGGGTACAGCAGGGAACACAGGGGTGGCTCCATCTGCCCAAGGCTCTGGACTCAGGGCCAGAAATCAACAGCCCAGAGCGACAGAAAACGGTAGACAGGGTGGAAGGGTTGAGGGAGGGGGAGTGGATGGAGAAGAGCAGTCGTAGGATGGGAACACGTGTGTGTGTGTGTGTGTGTGTGTGTGTGTGTGTGTGTGTGTGTGTGCGTGTGTGTAAATTTGACTCCACAGTGTTATCAGGAAGAAGAAACCTACCCTGGTCACCTTGCTGGTCATCTTTGGCAGTTACCACGACAACCACCTCATTGTAAAAATGTTTAAGTGAAAGGAACGATGGGCGCGTTTTCCCCACGTTTCCTGTCTGAACCACGCCGCAGGGAGCCTGGACAGGCGAGGGGGAAGGGCGCCTCGCACAAGAGCTTCAGCTCGTAAATGCAGAGCGAAGGAACCGGGACTTGTACAAATCCTTGTTCTGCAGCTGCAAATGAGGTGATAGATGTCCATTCTCAGCCATTAATCAGGTGAAGGTAGGAGGAGGCTTTATCACCCATCAGCTAGGCCGAGCTCTGAGCCCAAAGGCAAAGCCCAACAGCTCTGCACGCAGGACAGGCGGACACCCAGCGGAAGGGAAGTTCATAGAATCATCTAGGTGTTCTGGAAAGGAGGGAGGGTGAGGGGAAGGAAAGCAGGAAGGAGGAAGGGAAGCAGGAGGAAAAGAGGAAAGAAGGAACAAAGAAGGGAGATAAGTAGGAAGAGGTTGGGAGGAAGGGAGAGAAAGATAGGAAGGGAGGGAGAAAGGAAGAAAGGAAGGAGGGGGGAGGGTAAGGGGGGGGCAAGAAGAATGGCTTGGCTCTGGTAGTTCACACCTGTAATCCTCACTACTCAGAAGGCTGAGATCTGAGGACTGTGGTTCTAAACCAGCCCGGCGCTTACCTCCAATTAGCCACCAAAAAGCCAGAAGTAAAGGTGTGGCTCAAGTACACTAGCCTTAAAAACAACAACAACAAAAAAAACTTAGGGACAGTGCAAGCACCAGGAGCGCACGCGCGCGCGCACACACGCACACACACACACACACACACACACACGAAGGATGGAGGGAAAAGGGCTGTGTCGAGTCAGTCTTCTTGATCAAATTATTTCAATTACATTTTAGAGAAAAGGGTAATAACAAGTTAAAGACGCCAAGAGAAATCAATCTGGCAAACGCAGATGGCACAAATTCTCTGGGACATCTGCTTTGTCCAGCGAGTATCAGGAGACCTTGGAGGTGAGGGAAATGAGGATTGAAGACTCTGGACGGTTACCAAGCCAGGGTAGGCCAGGCTGCAGATCCCCACTGAACGTGCCAACTGTAAAAAGCATATGGTTTTCTTCAAGAAAATATGACAGAATTTTGAGACATATTTTTGAGAACCACATGACTTGAATATTAAATTCTGCTAATGTATAGTTCTGTCAAGATTATGTTTAATAAGTCTTCATATGTTAAGTATCTGTAAGCAGAATGTCTGGGCTTTGCTTTTCAAAAGCCAAGAAGCAGTCAAAAAAAGAAGAAAAAAAAAGAAAGAAAGAAAAGGAAAGAAGAAACATGGCAAAATGTTGACATTTGTTGAGCTTCAGTGATTAGTACATTTGGGTTCATTATAATATTCTATTTTTGTGCAAGTGTAAAATCTTCCATAATCACAGGCAGAATTGAAAGAAATGAATGGAAAATGTGCTGACTGAATTCTTCCTTTCCCAATTTGCTTAGAGGGGGAAACAAAGAAACAAAATCCTCTCTGCCACATGGGGAGAATTCCCAGCCCTCCTGAGCCCATGGTCCTGAGTTTCACAGAGTCTACAAAGAAAGCCATGTCCCACCACGCCTGACACCATCCAGGGCTGGCTGGTGGAAAGGTCACTTGAGGAAGGGCTGCTGGTGTGTGTGTGTGTGTGTGCGTGCGCGCGCATGCATGCGTGCATGCATGTTTGATTTTGTCTATGTAATGCTGGTAGGCCATTCTTTTTTAAATTTTTCCCAGGAGTTCCACTTTGTCAGGTTCACACCCACCCACAACATGCCTCACCCCTAACCCCTCTCCCTTACCTCCCAAGCTACCTCCAGGGCTCCGCTGTCTCACGCGCACATGAACTCGCTCCAAGAGGTCCTTTAAGAGGACGCGGTATATTTTAATAATAAGAAGCCAGGTGGCGTGGTACCATTCAGAGACAGCTGACACTGGCTTTCTCCAGCTCCCTCCTGCACGGCCGAGAACCTTGAACCGCAGTGAACATGAAAAGCAGGCTGGGCACCCATCGCTCATGCCAATGTCCTAGCTCGTGTGTGTGTGTGTGTGTGTGTGTGTGTGTGTGTGTGTGTGTGTGTGTGTGACAGAGAGGATGGGCATCGAGGCTCAAGGCCAGCCTGGGAGAAAACAAGTGCACAAGATGCTTTTTCCAGAAGGGCCGGCACCATGGCGCAGGCTGGGTATACCCCGGCATGCTCTGGGCAGGAAGCAAGAACTGCCTCAAAAATAAGGGGCAAAAAAATACAGTTTGGAGGCGTGGCTTTGTGAAGAGAGTGCCTGCTAAGCAAGTGCTTAGCAGGGCCTGGAGTTCCAAACCCCAGCACTGCCAAAGATAGGGAAGATAGGAGCTATGGGTGCAGCTGGTGCGGTGCCCCTGGCAGGGACATCTTCAACACCACAGCAGTGGCTACACCTGGCACACCAGGGCCCACGAGTTACTGGAGAGAGGACAGGGCTGCAGGGCTCTTGAGTGAGCAATGGCTGGCTCAGAGGAGGGAGGGTGGGAAGCATGGGGGGGGGGGGGGGAGTCAAGGCTGAGCTCCTCAGAGCCAGCTGCAGCAAGGGACAAGAGAACAAAGAAGAGGAGGAGAGGAGGGCCACAGCTAGTGTGGCAGGAGCCCACGAAAAGCAGAAGGCTTTGGTACAAAGAAACCATGTGAAGAAGCAAGCCTTCGACTCCAGGCTGAGGCCATCCATTACTCAGACACCCAAGGCCTGATCTGTGGTGAACTTCCGGGTCTTCAGCTCAGTGGGACTGAGCCAAGCAAGGTGGCAGGAATGCTATGCTGACCCCACTCGGGTCATAAGCATGGCAGCCCACATTCTGGGGCACATGTGTAGCCACACCTGGTCCAGTAGTGTCCTGAACTGTGACGCCATCGATCACCCTCAGCTTTTGAAGAATTTAAGCACACACCCACCCCCTGGCCTGTCATCCCCAGGACATGGCCAAGCCACACAGTGAGTCTCAGACCTGCCTTCACCTATGAGAGCCCCTGTCCAGGAGAGGCCTAGGCCACCCAGGCCAGGCTGCTGGGCCTGCACACCTCCTGCGCGAGTGTGGACACTGCCAGGGCCTCGGGTGCAGGGGAAAGGCCCAGCCCACAGCTGAGAGGTTCAGAGGACACTGGATGCCACAGAGGCCAGGCCCCAGGGGCCCTAACCATAGGGCCCTGACCACAAGAAACCTATGGCCCAATCATGGATGGACTCAAACTTTGGCAGCTGGAGGGGAACAAAGTAGGACCCCAGGGCGCTCCAGTCTAGCTCGCCCTCCATACCCCTGCTTCCTCTCCATCTCCACCCTCTGCTTCCTGCCCACCCCTGCTCCCTGCTGCCTGTCCATTTCTATCCCCTGCTTTCTGTCCACCTCTGCCATCTGTTTCCTGCCAATCCCTACCCCACTTCCTGTCCATCCCTGCCCTACTTCCTGTCTACCCCACTCCCTACTTCCACCCCCTGCTTTCTGCCCACCCCCCCCCACTCTGTCCACCCCACCCTTTCTTCCTGCCCACCCTGCCCCACTTCCTGCCCATCTCGCCCCGCTTCCTGTCCATCTCCACCCCACTTCTGTCCACCTCCATCCCCTGCTTCCTGCCCACCCCACCCTACTTCCTGTCTACCTCTGCCCCCTGCTTCCTGTCCACCCTGAGGGAGGCAGTTCATCATGCCCTCTGCCATGACAGTCTCTCCACAGACATGAGCGGACAGGGCCGGTGATCATGGACAGAAACCTTTGAACTCACGAGTAGAAACAAACCCTCCTTCCTTTCAGCTGAGTGCTGTCAAGTGGCAGCAGGGTTGCCCCTCAGAGCCTTGGGCTCAGGAGGACTCCAGCACCATGTACATGGGAGTCGGGGTTCCTAGGAAAGGATGCTGGGGCCAGGTGCAGGCCTTCTCTGACAGTCTGAAGGTCTGATGGTATTGTTCCTCAGTCTCCCTGAGGTGTCCAGGGGTATCTGCCAGTAATGGCACAGTAGGGAAGGGAAGGGCACTGGCCACTGGCCAAGAGTACAGAGACGAGGCTTTCCCTTCTCCCAAGCCCATGGGAGCTTTCCCCATCGCTAGAAAGCAATCTGTCTCTTCTCCCTTGGAGAACTGTTTTCCCTCCTAACATGGAGATGTGTTTCTCTCACATGCCTTCTTCATCGTCGCTGACCAGCCTATGTAGAGGAAGATGAACTTCTCCATGTCACTTCCATTTGCTTCCTCAGGCCTGGCAGGCTTTGCATCCCTTCACCCCATCAATTGTCTGCCACACACCAGCTGCCTGCCATCCAAGAAGCGCCTCAAGTCATCTTGTAGGCTTTTCTCCCCTTGAAACAGAAAGTCTTTCTACTCAAGACATATCTTAACTAAGTATGGAAGGAACCCAGAAGCCACAAACCATGTCCTAGAAGGGTTAGAAATATCACAGATGGCTCTGCCTGTCTCTCAGCAAAAATAAACCGGCCAAGTGGAGCACACCAGGCCGCTATGGAATCACAAGTCACAATCCCCGAGGCAGAGGCCAGAGAGGCATCTCCACAAGCTGTTCCTTCTAAATAAAACCGCGCGCACAGGTGTCTGCCTCACGGAGATTATACCTGTGTGCATACAGTGACAGAGAGGTCTAGTATTTTTCACGAACTGAAGATAAAATTCCAGATCCTGAATTTATTAATTCATTTAGTTGTTGCTCTGAGGAATATAAAATAGCACCAAGTCAAATATAGTCCTTTTGGAGCAGTACTGGGGACTAACTCAAGAGTCCTGTGCCCACCAGGCAAATGCTCTACCACTTGAGCCACACCTCCAGCCATTTTTACCTTAGCTATTTTTCAAACAGGACCTCCAGCCTTAAAGTGCCAATCTTCCTACCTGCACCTCTCACCACTGTGCCCAGACAATGCATGTGGAGATGGGGTGTCTCATGAACTTTGTGCCTAGGCTGGTGTTGAACCACCACCATCTCAATCTCCGCCTCCTCCATGTCTGGGATTACAGGCGTGAGCCACCACATCCAGTGAGAAGCAATGCCACTTTCTATAAAAAAAAAAAACAAAAAACACTTCCTGGACATTTTACAGGACACTGTTTCATGTCAGAGGCAGCCATCACCGAGAGCCAACAGGAGCACTGGAGTCACTTACCAGCGCCCCTCCCGATGAGAGGAAGCAGCAGTGCACCCGTACAGACCGGTGGTGCTCTGCCCAGGGTGCGGGGCAGAATGTCGGGGGCAGCCTCTGCCTCTGCTACTCAGCATAGCTGTGACCGAATGCCTGGCAGTCAAACTAGGAGAGACTTGTTTTGCTAAACGATGAGGCTGGTGAGTGAACACAAATCAGTCAGGAGTCTAACCTTGATCCCCAGCTCGATGTTCTCCCCACCATACACGTCCATGCCCGGGTCCAGCAGGCCGATGTCCCCAAAGAATCTCCTGTTGACCACAAAGGAGCAGCCGATCATGGCAGGCGTCCTGTGAGAGAGAGAGAGAGAGAGAGAGAGAGAAAGCTAAGCTAAGCTCAGCAAAGCCCAACAGCAGCCCTCGGCTTCCCCAGAGCAAGTGCTGGTCCATGCCTGTCTCCCAGGGACCCTGGGTCCCCATCCCCAGTTCTCTGTAAGGCCAGGAGCCTTTGGTTTCTCAGGACACCGACGCGATGAGGACTGGTAGATGTGATTCTCATTGTGCAGCACAAGTTCATGGCAGATCCCATGAGTCCACAGAAGACTCCACAAGTCCACTGCAGACCGCATGAGTCCACAGCAGGCCGCACAAGCCCACGGCAGGCCCCATGAGTCCACAGCAGACCCCACAAATCCACAGCAGGCTCACGAGGCCACGACAGACCACGTGAGTCCATAGCAGGCCCCACAAATCCTAGAGATGAAGGGCAAGGCAGGCTTGCTCTCTGCCCATGAAGGAGAGGAGATTTAACATGTGGAGTGTGAGGGGGAATTGGAGAGGAGGCATGGAAGGCACGGGAGCCAGACTCCATGTTCTGTGGGGAGAAGCTGCTTTGTGTTTTTCTGTACTGAGGTTTCCACTCGGATCTCATGCTTGCTAGGGAGGTGCTCCTCTGCTGAACCACGCCTCCAGTGGTTTTTGAGATAGGATCTGGTGTCTTGTCCAGTCACACATTTGGACAGTGTCACAAACTATTGTTGTGCTGTTTTTGCCTCTGTTTCCAGATTTATCATCACCCTGGATACCACATTGATTTCCTCAGCACCCACCCATGTCTAGCCATGTTTCTAGTGCTACTTGGCTATTTCTAATAACCAAGATATACTTTTCCATTCAAGCACCACATAGTAATTAATTGTCATCATCACCACCACCACCATCATCATCACCACCACTATTATTATAATGACAATCACCATTATCATCATCATCACTGCCACCACTTACTGAGCAGAACCATGTACAAAGCACCCTTGTCTATTTGCTGTACAAAGTAGTGTGTCAGCATGTGTCACCTAGGTACACAATACCTGACTCCAAGTTAGACTGCAGAGCTATTGTAACAAGCCCAGCATGATACGACTGCAAACCAGACATGCAGACCCATGGTAATGGAAGATCCAGAGATCAACCCACAGAACACAGCTCCAGCCTTCTTCACAGGTTGCAAGGGCACACAGGGAGGATGAGGAGAGATAGCGCCATCCACGGGGAGAAGGCTGGAATGGTTCCCCGTGCCTTGGACTGCACATAGACCAGCACAGCTCAGAGGCCCTCATCCAGGTCAAAGGCCTGAGACTACAGGAAAGCCTGGAGAAACGCTTCTGGACACACAGACGAGGACTTTCTGAACAAGACTCGGGAGCTCAGGAAGCAGGAGCCAGAGCTGACAGTGAGGCTGGATCCCACACTGCCTAGCACAGGAAGACTGGTGAGCAGACAGCACACGCTCCACGCACTGCCCCAATGCAAAGAAGCAGATCAGGCCACCCGAAGACACAGAGGCATAGGGCAAGAGCAGAGTTCCTGATCTGAGCCCTGTTCTCTTCTGAGAAGGCTTCATGGAAGAGCTAGCCAGACCACCACATGGCCACACTACACCTGACCACAGATCCACGTGGCCACAAACCACACTGCACCTGACCACAGAGCCACGGGACCATGCCATGCCCCACCACAGAGCCAGATGGCCAGGAGACCACGCTGAGAGGTTGTGTCAGATTTCGGTCACTGTAACAAGTCTCGGAAATGGACTGCCTTATGAAGAGAAGAGGTTGGTTTGGGCTCATGATTTGGAAGGCTCCAATCTATAGTCAGACTCCAGGTTTTCAGGCCCCTGCTGGGGGCCAGAAGGCCACTGGGAAGAGCATGGGGGGGGCAGAACCACTCACTCCTGGCCAGAGAGCAAAGAAGAAGGGGAGGGATCGAGGCCCCCCCCCCGCCAGGCCCCCAATAACCTCAAGACCACTGCACGGGTTCCATCCCCCAGGTCCCAGCTCCTCCCGACAGAGCTGTCTGGGGACCAAGCCTTATATTAACCCAGGCCTCTGTGGGACATTTGAGACACAAACTACAGCACGAGTGAAGTGGCCAGGCACGGACTCATGCAAAGGAGGGCAGAGCCAGGGGTAGCCCGTGGCGCTGGGTGCCACATCCTGCCCCCAGGGCCAAACCAGCTCAGCTAGGCTACGGCTCAGAGCCCTGGCACTGGGTGGGGCAGGGAGGAGGGATAGGAGGCCCCCCTTGGACAATTTTGGGGAACTGGTACCTACTTAACACTAAGAATATAATTTGGGGGAAGGAGTTGTCCAGTGGGTGCAGAGTTCTCCACTGGCAAAATGCTATCATTTAATACCCTAAGTCCCATTTGCCTCTGCTCTACATAGAAACACCCAAAGGGTAAGTAGCCCTGCCTTAAAAAACCAAACAGCACCATGGTCAGCACACAGATGCCTCACAGCCAGTGGATGGTCGGCTGGCACACCGCAGCTAAGCCAGGGATTACTGGCCAGGAGTAACCCACACCCAAGTCACCACTTCCTGGGAATGCAGAGTGGTGTGCCTGGAATCACATGGCTTCCTTTCTCCTTCCAGAGGAAAAAAAGAACTCCCCTCCCTCCCTATTCCCTCCCTCCTCTCTTTCTCACATTCTCTCCCCCCGCCCAGGCCGGGATTTTTCACAGATGTAGAAAATGCCAGTGAGGACTGAAGTTGCTAGAGCTGACAGATTCTGCCCCGGCTTACTTTACTCAAACAAAGACCACATCCACACGAGAAGAAGATGCTTTCCATAAGCAGTTCCTCCAGCATAACACATTTCCCTCTTGCTAATCACATTGTCTTTAGGCTCCAAGAGGCTGATTTGCAGACAACCCTCTGAAGAGTATTTGTGTGAAAGCACGGTGCACATACTTGGCACACGTGGTTTTTTCAAGTGTCTGCTTAGCTATCTTGTGCATGAGAACTGTTAGGAAGACAAAGAGAAAGAGGAAGGAAAGCTCTAGAATAGATACCACTGAGCTACAGCTCCCACCGTGGCTGATATTTGCTCGTTAATATCTGACAGCCAAGTGCTGGAGGAGACTGATGGTCAGGACGACCAGTTGAGTCATAAAATGCACTGCCAGAGTGAATCCATGGACTTTTATTGCCCTGATAATGGCCTGGCTGAGGTGTTAGAGACACAGCTTTAATTGACAGTATGTGGAGTCAGATTTCCCAACTGTTAGAAATTAAGCACATTTATTTCTTACAAATTAAATTACCTGGAAGGGGGTGGGGAATCAGCCTCAGGTGCAGAAATATTTCATGTTTACCAACCAAACAGGTCAGTTGCTAAATAGCCCTGCTGGGTCCTGACACTTGGCCCAGAAATGGCATCTGTCTTCCTAACAGAGGGGAAGAAATGGTGACCTGGGAGGAAGGGTTTCACCCCCCCCCCCCCCCCCCGTCACCTTTCCCAGCACAGGAGGGACAAGGACAGGCCCATCATTTCCTCCCAGTAGATGATTGAGGTGCATGGGAGACACCGCCATGCTCGCCTCCTCACGTGGACGGCGGATGACGGAGGTACTCTAATGGTCTCTATGTGGTTTTAACTTTCCAGTGAGGACACAAGGAAGTGGGGATGGCATCCGGTTCTGTGGTGCCACCTTCGTCCCCGAGGCTTTCTACCTTGAGCCTGATGTCCTGAAACACTAGGGGCATGGACCTGGGTGACAGCTCAGGCCACAGGGTAGGGACGCTCTGCCCAAGATCCACACCAGGCCATGGCCGCCGACATCTGCTCTTGCTCCTTTCTCGGAGGCAGACGATGGAAACTTTTAGTTATTCTGAATCCCAAGCTCCAGGAAACCTGCTGCTTGTTCAGCAGGGCCTCCTCCATCTTCCTGGATGGCACAAAATCTGTGTGGTCCCTCATGACCTTCCCCATGACCCCGAGGAACAGCACCAAGACAAACTGGCAACCAGAGCGCCTGGCTCCTCTGACTGGGATAGCACCCGGGGCTGCCCTCCACCTTGAAAGCCGGGGGCAGGAGGGAGGGAGTGGGTGTGGCACGGAGTGGGGTCCTCACCCACAAGGAGGGGATTGGGTTCTTCTGTGTGCCTGAGACACAGACTCTGCAAAACACATGCAAAGCAACTCGACACAAGCAAACTCATGGACCCTTCCAGAGCCCGGGGGCTGATGGCAGCTGGCCCAAGACAGAAGCTTCTAGAAGCACATCTGTGATCAAGGCACAGCGTTCTGCCTCCTGGCTGCCAAGGTGGAACACAGGCTCTAACTGAAGCCTAAGGCGACCTCTAGGCCAGTGCCTCTCTTGAGTACGAGTGGAGGAGGCAGCAAGGCGGCTGGAAGAGAAATTCCCTCCTGCTCTATGGCCGTCACAAAGAGCCCCCCAAATCACCAGCTACAGGACCCAGAAATTTAGGGGGATTAAAAAAAACCCAACACATTACCAAGCATAGATCGTCATATGACCGGCGCCAATGGATCTCCTCATACATCTGACTTGGTGTTTGCCCTGTGGGTTCCGGCAGAGGCGGCGGCTCAGGACACGGCAGCCCCGTGTCTCATTCCTGGTCACCCGTCTCCATTCCTCACCTTCTTTTCTGGGAGCATGTTTAAACCAAGAGATCTACATAACTCCCCACAGATAACAGGACGTGTTCACTCAGGGAAACGCTTCCCAGTGTCTAGTCTGAGTCCTGGGGAAAACAGAAGTGGTAGTATGTTCCACCCTTACTCACTCCCTGCCCTCAGGGGCTGGTGGGCAGAGCTGAGGTGCACACTACCCCGACTCCATGTCTAGGAGTATGCCTGGACTGCGATCCTCCCACTGTCAGCCTCCCAAATAGCTAGGATGATAGGCCTGAGCCACTGAGGCCCAGCTCAGAAATGAACTTTTTACAATCCACACCCACATGGCAGAGGCACGGGGGGCCATCAGAGGGTAGCAGGGCTTCCTCTCCACAAGTGAGGAGCCACACTTCGGGGGAAACACCCAGAGTGGGCCCAGGGAACAGGTAAGACAGCCCCCTCCCCCTCCCATGCCCCCACCTAGTGCACAACCCGAAACTCCCTCACAAGCAATTTCTCCTTTTCCCTCAGCAGTATGTCCTCCTCTATTCTCTGCTCTGCCACGTGAGGACAAAGGCCCCAAAGGACAGAGTCTAACCTCTCCCCTGATTAGATTTTGATTAGATTAGGCCATACAGTGATTAGTGCTGTAAAATTAGACTCTGATTGGAGGCACTAACAGGAGGCTCAGAGAAACAGAAGGGAACAGGCCTTTCCTGTCCTCAGCTCTGGTCTGCATCAATCAAGCGGTGAAGGAAGGGCCCCAACCTCCAGCTCCCTCTGATGCTCTCACCATTGGTAGTCCTGCACAAAGCCATCCACCCACCCACCCATCCATCTATCCAACCAACCAACCAACCAACCATCTATCCATTCAACTATGCATCCATCTAACCAACCATCCATCTATCCAACCATCTATCTACCCATCCAACCAACGAAACAACCATCCATCCATCCAACTATGTATCCATCTGACCAGCCATCCATTGATCCATCCACCCAACCAAACAACCATCCATCCATTCATCCATCCATCCAACCAACCCCACTGGACCCTACCTGAAGCAAGCTCTTGTCATGAGCACTAATGATATCCCAGGTACCTGCTAGACTTCTGCTCCCCTCTGTTCCCTACACAACCCTCACAGCACTATTGTAAGCACTCTACCATTTGAGTTCTGCCCCAGGACCCAGATCTTTATTATGCTTTTGAGACAAGGTCTTGCCTTTACTTTTGCTTAGACTGGCCTTGAATTCACAATCCTACTTCAGCCTCCTGAAGAGCTGAGATGACAGGAATATGCACCTTCATGACTGGTTTAAAAATATTTTAATAAAAATCAACCTCAGGCTTAGTGGTGGAGTGTTTATCTAGCAAGCACGAGCTGCTGGGTTAAATCTTAAGTTCTACACAAACAAGCAGGCCAGTAAATAAATTCTAAAATAAAGTGAAGACTTCAGTTATTTCCAGTGCTCACAGAGCCGCATGTGGCCACCATATTGGATGGTTCTGAAAGGCACATTTCCATCACTGGAAATGGTCCACTGGATAATGCCACTCCATTGATCATGAACCTATGGAGCCACCAAAGAGCCTGTGAAAAAATCCCAATTCCATGCATGTCCAGAAGACACAGCCCTAGGAAGTTCATATAATCAGTGCTGACCACCTGCCCTTAAGTGCTGCTGTGCAGTATTATGCCAGACCACAGTTTAGGAAAAATGGAGATCTTTTCTGTTAAGTCTCTTTCTGGCCATATTAAGCCTTGAACTCGGCCTTGTGTTTGCTAGGCAGGCACTCTTACCACTGAGCCATGCCTCAGCCTCTATCTTCTTCTGGTTACTTTGGAGGTAGGGTCAGTCTTCCTCCCTTCCCAGTGTAGGCCTGGGTAACATTGAGTCTATCTCTTTAAGAAACTTTGTCTAGCCTTGAGCCATCAGCCTCCCAAACTCAGCTTCCTGAATACCTAGGAATACAGGCATGAGCCACCAGCACCGGCTCATTCATCAGAAGCCCCTCATTAAGCAACTGCTGATGGGGTGGGAGGATGAAGGGATGGTTAGCCCAAGGTGGTGAGAACCACCAGTGCAGAAGAGCAGTCAAATACACCCTGTGCCTTGGGTTTTCTAATCACAAAGCTGATCTTTAGTTCAGTGCATCTACACCGCCGCTCACAGCTCACCTTGACTGGAAAATAACAGCTTATATACAGTGAATAAGTAGCTATGCTTCTTAGGCTTTCCTAGAAAAACCCAGTGGACAAACTTTAACAGTTTTTTTTTTAAAAAACCACCAACAACAAACAACAAAAAACCAATGAATTCTTGATTGAGCAATTAGCTTTGCAAATACTCATGCACACGAGGAGAAACTGGCGGATTATTAATGACCACACTGCACGGAAGTGTGGCAGGTTCTCTTCCGTGGAGCTGTGCCAACAGGCAAACTCTGTTATGGAAGGAATCACCCAGAGCCAACCCCAGCCTTTAGGCCAGGAGCCAGGGAGCTCAGGGCAGGAGGGGGGCTCGGCACCTGTCTGCACGCAAGCAGAGTGTCCCACCTCTCACTCTCTGGCTGGCTGGCCAGGCAGGCTCTTCCATCTCTGCATGCCCATTCCATATGGGGCACGGCAGTTTCTTCTCCCGGCACTCTTCCAGCACATAGTTCAAGTCTTATTCTCTATGCCTTTACTACAAGTCTTCTCCAACTTTTTTCTGCAAAGAAGTAATTATGGATTCAGCCACTCAACCAGCAAAAGTCGTGTACCTTGCAAATGCACGAAACCCATCATTTGTAATTAATTTCTAGTCAATCATTTGTAATTCATTCCATACCCCTCCCCCCCAAAAATGGAATAAAGTTTACTGAAGACCAGGGATGACACTGGAAGTTTCTGCCAATATAAACAAAAATAACAGGACCAGAAGTCGGATGGACTAGAAGTCCAAAGCACCAGAGGAGATTTAAACAGAAAAGGGGGGGGGGGGGGAAGCATACATTATCTAGAAGACAAAAAAAAACCAAAGGCCCGAGGAAATAAGACACGCAAATGGGGTGTCTGGCAAGGCACATGCCATGAACTCACACTGCACCCCACCCAGGATGCAGAATCTCTAACACCAAATTAGAAACAAAATCCATCCGAGGGCTTCTTGAGAGCCATGTGTGAGCCACATGCACAAATCAAAATGACAACAGAAAGATGAAAAAGACGGGCAAAGCAAACACAAAGAAAGCAAGGCGAGATGAGTTCCAGAAGATGAAATATGAGCTGGCGACCACACGGTAGTGTAAATCAGAGGTCCACAGACAAGGCCGCCATCACTCGCCACAAGGTGGAAACAGAGAAGGAACAGCGGAATACACTGGGCTCCTCCTTTCCCCTTCTTTATTTCTGCTGAGTTAGAGACTGAACTCAGAGTCCTGTACTTACTAAGGCTGATTCATGCCCCTGGTGCTTTTGCTCTTAGTGTTTTTCAGAAAGGATCTTCCGCTAACTTTGCCCAGGCTGGCCTTTCACAGTGATCCTCCTATGAAGACCTCTGGAGTTGCTCACTTTCTTGGACATCTCTCTCCACAGGCAATGAGCAAATGCAGCTGATATGTTGGGCCACACATCTAGCCAGCTGGGACTCAGCTGGGATGACACGGGGGACACCGGTCAGGGTCCCTGAGGACAGTTTCCACCAGGAGCTTCCAAGTTCAACATCCAGCTAAGCAGGTCCCATCCACCATGGCCTGGTCTAGATCAACCAGCTATCCTTCTCCTCTTTGAATGGCACTCAGAGAATGTTCTAGCATCTTTGGAACTCACCCAGCAGTGGGCTTTTAACCCTGCCTTGGTATTCAGAACCTCCCTCACAAGGAGAAATGTTGGAATACATCTTAGTTGTGTTTAGGGAAGGATTCTTGTTTTCAAAGGTGACTTAGAGTGAAGAGACATTCTGGAAATCAGTCTCAGACGCGATTGATTTTAGCAACACCTGCCCGGCTCGCGTCTCTCAGGTGATTGATTAGTGCTGTCCTGCTCAAACCCCAGGGCTTACCGGGGACCGCAAGAAATGTCGTATTTCAAGCATAGCAGGGAGCGGTGCCTTTGAGTGGTGAGACTCCCCCCAGCCCCCCACATCCCTGGGGAAGGCTAGCTTGCATCAGAAGCTGCATCCTAGATGAAGAGATCCGTTAAGAATAAAAACAGAGAGCAAGCAAAATTAGCTGAAAATGAGAATGAGGAAGCAGGAGGCAGCAATTACGGGCAGCACCCGGGGGCGCATTTCTATTTTTATCACCTATCAGATTCTGTGACACTGAGCTGTGTGGAGGTCTAAGACCCCCCCCTCCCCCCCCTCCAGGTTCCTCCCTGGGGACTAAGAACAAATGCCCCCTCCCATTCTGGCAAAAATGCCCCAGGGGGCCTCTGGCTGCCTCCCTCCTCCACTAGGTTACCAAGCCCACTGTTTCCCCACCACCCCAAGGCCCTGGTCCACCCCAGGGTCCCACGGTGTCCCTTAGGGTGACGGCCCCCAGGGCGTAATGGGAATCTCATGTTTGACTCTTCAGTTTACCCCAAGCTGCCTCCCACCCTGGAGAGCCAGGGGTGACCCTTGTCCAGGGATGACCACCCCTGGCCTACATGTTCCTACATGTTTTCTCTCGAGAAAAGTGAGAAAATACTTAGTGTATGGGAGGCAGAAGAAAGCCTCGAGGCACAGCAGACAGTCCTCTGTGCTCTTGAATATAATTATTTTCCCCATAGTAAAAAGCTAAAGATTTAAAAAAGTCCCATTTCCAGGAAGAAATAGAAGGCTTGGAACCCTGGGTTCCGGCTCCCTGTGAATGGCTGCCTCCCTGCAAAGCCTTTAGTTACAGCATCCATCCCCAGACGACACCAGCAGCTCCATCGCCGCGAGCGAACGCACACAGAAGGCTGTTTGTGGAACTTAATTGCCATTTTAATGTGCCTTAATTGCCTAGAAATGCTACTTAATGTACTGTTGCATTTTGCACCCAAATTCAGGCTCAGAAGGAGGAAGCCGGGGTGTCACTGAAGGAATCTTAGCTGGCTGAGGACAGTGGAGAATTTCCCTGGGTGGCAGACCTCTGGCTGGTTTTTCTCCTCTTCTTCCTCCTCTTCTGTGTGCTCCTCCTACCCAGAGGCAGGAGCCCAGTGGGCCTCTGGCTCTTGAGAGTGAGATGGACTCACTGAAGTCCAGGCCTGGTATCTCCTCCTCACCAGGTGCCAAGCAGAGCCCTCTCACAACACCCTAGCCTTACCCAACTCTCCTGCTGGTCTCTAAAGAGGCCGGAGCAGGCAGCTAGCTGGAAAGCCAAGCTGTTCCATTGTGAACATTTGGGTCAGTAACCCGAATGGACTGAAAGAAGCATCTTCCTAGACAGCTGATGGCTGTCCCCACAGGTAGAGAAACTGCCACCTGCTGGGGTCTGTGGCTCATGCCTGTGATCATAAACAGTCATGAAGCTGAGATCCAGAGTATCAGTTTGGAGCTGGCCTGGACAGAAAAGTCTGAGACTCCCATCTCCAACTAACCAGAAAAAAGCTGGACGAAGGCACAGTTCATGTAGTAGTGAGCCAGCCATGAGCAGGTATAGGCTGAGTTCTAAGCCTAGTAGTGAATGAGACAAAAAGAAAAGAAGACAAACTGCCAAACTGAGCTACTTTTACTGTTACATCTTTAACACCGCCAGACAGGAAAGGTGGGCAACCTCAGCCACGGAGTCTGCGCACTGGGTAATGCACAGTAGGCTGTTATGGACTCCCGGCGGGACATGTGCCTTGTGAACCATACGGATACACCTGGTCCAGCCAGGGAGGTGATGCAGAGGCTGGGCTGGATGCGGGCGAGGTAGAGGAGCCCGGTGAGGCCGTGGGTGGACATGAGGCTGCCACACGCAGGTGTGCAGGCTGTGAGTGCCCATCCCAGCAGGGCACAGGGACCATGAGCAACGATGGTGCTTTCCCAGCAGGTGGCAGGAAGGGGACTTGGGAAGGGCTCTTTTCCCGATCTGTTCTGAGCCTTGCTGGTGCAGAGCTGAGCCTTTGGAGAGTCATTCCCACATGAGGGCAATGCTCCGAAAGAAACCACGGCAGGTTTTGTCCACGCTGGAAAGTCTGAGGCTTTCCACCACTTTGAGAATGAACCCCAAACTTCTGAGTCAGGTCCCCAACAGCCCGCGCGTAGGATCCAGGCTCCTCTTCTCCTGGGTGGTTGTCCCTCATCCCCCGCTCACAGCCTCTAGGCCTGGTTTGCTTTCCCCTCCTTTGCCAAGCCTCACCTACTCCTTTCTTCCTGTGGTGCCCGGGAGCCCACACTGGGGTTGCTGGGGGGGGTCTCTCCTTCCCAGTGGATGTGCCCCCTCCCATGAACCTGGCCCATGGCTCCAGGCCTCCCACACTGACCAGGTCACACCCCATGGGTAGAAGCCCCAGGATCTGTGGCTGCACACCATCAGGGCTGGTGTAGGCCAGCCAGTGAGGACCTGAGCCACTGCAGAGCCACTTCTGTGCACCAGGCTGGGCCACAGGAAGTACCACTGGGGTCAGTGAGCTCTGTGTAGTTGTCAGCAACTCCTCTCTGAGGGGGGCTAGGAGGAGGAGGTAGAGGGGAGGGAAAAGGTACTGGGGGGAGAAGGGGAAGGGAAGGTGGGATGGGAGGAGAGGGTGAGGGAGGAGGACCAGCAGTCCTATCACCGCTCTTGGCGCAGCTAGGATACCCTCCATAAAAGCTACCAGGAAATGATATGGTGTATCTGGTGCAGACCCAGGACCAGCCACTGCATGCAGGGTATGAATCCCAGACCAGGATCAGCCCCTTGTGTGCCGAGTGTGGACTCTGGGCCATTTTTTTGCATGACAGGATCTGCAGGTGAGTCGCTCCAGTAATTCTAAGCGGCCTCAGCCAAGACCCGGGATTAACTGGCTGAAGGTCATTGCCAGAAAGATCAGCACCGGCGTCACACCGATGTGGCCTTGCTTCCCATCTTTCTTAGCCTGGAAACAGGTCTCTGACACCACAAAACTACCAGGGAAGGGGCCAGACCTGTAGGGTGACACTGTGGACTCCAAGGGGTGTTGGGGAGGGACGGGGTACACACAGTGGTGCTGTGGACTCCCGAGGGGTGTCAGGACCCCCCAACACCGCACCCCCGGACTCATTAGGATGAGGAAGCTGGATACAATTAGAACGGAACTGGCTTAATTTCTTCAGGGTGGACCCGCATGGCTTAAAATAGTTAATGTTGTGTTTTTATCTTCATTGACTTGTCTAATAATGCAGAAAATAATCGTCCTCAGGCTCTGAACAAGCGGATTATGCTGTCACAGGAGCTTAGCAAGCTGTGAGCTGCACGTGGCTGCAGGGCCCAGTGCCTTTCCTGCTTGCAGTAGCTACCTTCCTCCCTCCTTCCCCCCCCCTCTGGAACCCTCCCCCATAACAGGTGACAATGAGGATCAGAGGACACAGTGAGCGGGCATTGAAGGACCATGGCGCCTCACAGCCAAGCAGCAGGGGGCCCAGAACACAGGGGTACCCACAAACACAAGCAGCCCTTCTTCTCTGAGTTTGGCCAGCAACAATTCTGACTCCCAGCGCCTGGGGTGCCTGGGGCAGCAGACACAAGGGGGCCAATCCCAGAATCATTCCAGACTGCTGTTGGCCGCCCTGAGGATGGCTGGCTTCCCCAGAGACACCCTGCATCCTGAGCCACAGGGAGCAGTCATTACCAGGCAGAGAGAACCAGGCCAGGCCTGGGACAGGAGCTCAGTGGAGCCACACCCACTGGGGACTCAGCATGGCCCTGACCCCTGACTGAATGGCCATCAGAGCCCATCAGTGTGCAGTGATGGGCCCCAGCAACATCAAGGGCATGCTTTGGGTGAGACTTGGAAGTTTGTCATCTGACTTGTTAGAAGGCTGTGGGTTGGGTGCCTGCGTCCTTCCGATGCCCTGGGAGAGGCCACAAAAGGATCTGGCCAAGTAAAGACACCTGGATTCCTGCTTTGCTGGAGGACAGGCATGGGGGTGAACAGAGATGCCGAGGCTGGTGTGATGCTGTGTGGGGAGAGGTGGAGATGGATAGATTTCCAAGGGGGTCTCACAGACGCTGAAGGCATTCACGATGGTGGCAGGGTCCAGGACGCTCATGGCCACGCTCTGCAGCCTTAGCCAAGTTCAAAGCCACTGTGCAGCAGGACTCACTGCTGAGAAGAACAGAGTCCTCAGAAGGAATCAAGAGTCTTTGTTGAGTGTCTGATTTTCAAAGCACTCCATGGAACGTACGAAAACACACAAAACATACAAAGATGGTCCAACAGACTTTTGACCCTCACGTTAGAGGGACCCGACAGTAAACTACTGATCATTGTTCTAGGAACCCTGCAGGAGACAGCAAGGCCCGGGGAAGGAGCTGAGGAGAGGCCTTGGTCATGGCTCTGCTGGAGCAGGGAGAATCAGGCAGGTCAGGAGAAATGGAAGAGTGCTTCTGGTATATGGGGCCTTTACCAAGTATGAACATGCTTTTCCTGAAGTTCCCAGCCTACTCTGAGTATAAATGAGCTTTTCCTGCAATTTACACCTGTTGTGAGTGTGAGCGTGCTTTTCCTGCAGTTCCCAGCCTGCTCTGAGCCTGAGCGGAGCTTCCCCTGAGAGCGCTGGCAGGCGACGATCACACAGAGTTAGTGTTTTCCCCCAGGGACTTCAGTGTACTTGCTGCATGGACCAGGTTCAAGCTCAGCTCAAGTGCAGCCCGTAAACCCACAGCATGTGGGACTGCAAAATACCATCGCACGATGACCCTACACGCGTTCCCACCCACGTCGGAGCCTCTTCAAAGCGCTGGTCTAGTAATAGGGGATGATGAGCAGCCTGCAGCGCAAATGCTGCTTCATCACCCGGCAGTTAACGGGACGCCAGGGGCAGAGATACAACAACAATGCCTGCCTGGCTCTGCCTGGACGCGGCACAGGACCACTTCCGCTGACGGCGTTGCCATGGAGACTCCCACAGGTCACCCGCAACACAGTGCAGGTTTCAGAGAAATTATCAACAGATGCTCCTGGCATCAAATGTCACCACATCCTCAAAGACAGCTCAACTCAGAAGGAATACTTGCATTTTCCCAGAATCTCAGTCTCTGACGGCAGGGGTGTGGGGGGCGGGGGTGTGGGGGAGGGGAGAAACAACACTTAAATGTCATTTATTTGAACTCCATCCATCTCTCTGATGCCCACATCCAGTTCTATCTCTGGGCTTGTCTGGGCCTGACCAGATTTTCTAACGGCCTGCAGGATGTCAGTGCTGTCCTCTGTTCAGGAAGAGCTGGACTGGGGCCACCGTGACCCCAAGTGAAGGACCCTTCCTTCCTCGGACCTTTCTTCTCCTCTTGACCTCTCCCCACCAACTCTAACTCTCAACATACCCAAATTCAATTCACTGACTCCCAACATCAAAGCCAAACCTGTGCTGCCTCTACACTGTGGTATTGTTTTCTTTGTTCTGTCTAGTCCAGCCTCTCTTTCCTATCACAAAAGAGCACAGATTTGTTGGGGAAAAGCTGGCAGCATGCCAGGTGGGGGGGGGGTCGCCAGGGAAAAAGGAGATGCAACTCTGACGCACAGGCTGCGTGCTCACCCTCACAGGGCGACCACGCGGCACGCCCCGCCTGCTGTCTGCCCTTCTGGGGGAACAGTGCATCATGGATGTTCTCCCCCAAAGCTCAGCCATCTGTGGGGCGAATGCAAAGAGCACCTGGGCCCCAGAGCTTCCTGTTCCCCCTCAGCCCCCGCAGCGCTGCCCCCGTCCCTTCTGGCCCCGCTGTTCCTAACCAAAGTGACAGCAGTGGCAGACCTCACTGCTGTCCCTGGCAGGGCTGTGGCACCATTAGCTCCAGGAAATCCAAACACTGCCCAGTGGGCCGTGAGGACCATCCACGCTGCAGGCTGGACCGGATAAAACACGTCCTCCTAAAATGTCTGGGTTAGAGTGCAAATCTCCTCCCCACAGTGTGCAACTGCACTCACAGACAGGGGCCTCCAAGAAATAAATGAAATCGGGAGGAGGTCAGGGAAAGGGATCCTCACTGTTCATGGACGCATGCGTTGGGGATGGAGCAGCCCAGAAAGGAATCTGTGTGAGGAAGGAGGGAGGAGGTGAGGGGCTCCCCCAGGCATCTGCCAAGGCTGGAAGAGCCTGGTGCAGGCCAGAGGCGCCCCCCCCCCCCGCCACCCCCCTCCACTCCCGCACAGCCCTGGGGCCCTGCTCACGCCTCTAGAAGGAAGAACCCCTCAAGTGGGTTTCTTCAGGATGCATTTCTCATGAGGGCCCCCACCCCAGCTGCGTACATCATCTCTCTGGGAACTTGTTCAAATTCTTGGGTCCACTCCTCACCATGCAAGACTTAGAAGAGACAGAAACATAATCTACAGATCTGCTTAGGACACAAACTTCCAGATTTGGAAGGTTCTGGTTGGTAATGCTGTTTGGGGACAAGGTCTCACCACATGGCCCAGACCAGCTTTGAATTTAGTATCTACCTGCCTCTGCCTCCCGACTGCCTACCATAACTGGCACAGAAATAGGATAATTTCAACCTGAAATTCAAAACCCTCTAAATGTACAGGGCCAAGAAGGGAGTAGGCACAGTAAATGTCTTGGTAAACAGTCTCCATAAAATTCTTAGCAAAGAATGATTTCACTGCACCCAGCTCCATGTATTTTCATGGTGAGAAATCAAAACGGTTCCTGTCAGAAAGATTTCAGACACAGGTGGGAAACCACACTGCTGTCTCTAACAAGGTCTGTGTGGATGCATGGCAGGGCCCTAGGATGCTGCCCGGTGGCTCCTGACCTTCACCCTTCATCTGTATAATGAAATCACAATTTCCCATCCAGTTGTCCTCCTGCGATGTGGATCTGACCAGCAGCACCAGACTGGAGGTTGGTGGACCAACACCTGTTACTGACACCTTGAAGTGGACAGAAAGCTAAGGAGCCTATCACAGAAGCATGGCAAGCTATCCCCTCCCAGGGACTGCGCCCAGGACCCACTTCCTCCCATCAGAACCAAGATATCCCTCCCAGGGACTGCGCCCAGGACCCACTTCCTCCCATCAGAACCAAGATATCCCTCCCAGGGACTGCGCCCAGGACCCACTTCCTCCCATCAGAACCAAGATATCTCCTTCCAGGGCCCGCCTCCAGGACCCATTTCCTCAAACAGACTCCATCTCCCACAGTTCCACCACCTCACAGAAGTCTGTTCAGATTTCCAGCTCACCAATGAATTAAACCATAGATTAGGCCACAGTCCTCGTACAGCCAAAGTGTTTAGGGAATGCCTCACAGACACGCCCTGAAGCATGATTACTAGCATGATCTACTAATCTCCAAGTCTCCTTCCATCCAGTGAAGTTCATAAAATTAGCCAGCAGGAAACCCACTACATGAAAAGAGCCATCCAGGAACATGGCTGGGCCTTGTGTAGCAGCAGCCTCAAGCACCAAGCTAGCAGCAACACACATCCAAAAGGAAGAACAGAAAAGGTTCTGGGAGAGGGTGATGCAGGGTGGAAGAGATGGAGATTGTATCTCTCTTACTTCAGGACACAAATATCTGCCCAGAGCCAGGGCACAGATGCAAGCTGAGAAACACCTGCATGTTTCATTTCTCTGGGATCAGATGCCGAGCTCACCCTGCAGGAGGAGCGGGGGGGGGGGGGGGGGTGGTGGATCAGAGGATGTCCTGAGCTCCCTGGCAACTGAGTCAAACAATGCATGCAAAATGTGCCAAGGAGCCATGTGTGTGGGGAACGAGTCTGGTAGGGGTTCAGCACATTACTGCACCTCACATCTGAGTTTTGCATGTACAGAATCAGAGGGAAGCTCGGGTCTCTGGGGTAAGAAAATGATGCCTCCAGAACTTATTCAGCATTCAACCCCACCCAGCAGCAGCAGCTGACATGTGTGCTATGGCTCCCAGGCACCTTTTTTTTGCAACTCTGGGCTCCCCCAGGGGTCTTTGAGTTAAAGGAGTCTGCCAGTCTGTTAATTTTCTGATTCCTTTTAAGTCTCTGCCTAGGTAATGGCTTTCAGGTCCTACTGGCTCCTTCCTCTTGCTCGGATCGATCTTTTCATTTCCTCAATTCAGCAGTTTAGAAAGAGCTTTGCCTTCCTAAATCTGGGTGTGAACAACCGGAGAGACCCATGACTCCTCCAGAGGCAAAGCTCCAGGAAGTGGACTGGTGAAACTGACAGCCTTTCAGTTGCAAGAGCTCCTGCTCCCTAAACTTCCACCTGGCTTCTACAGCTTCTTCACCACTCCATCCCTCTACCATCCATCCACCCATCCATCCATCATCCCTCCATCCATCCAAACCTCCATCATCCATTCTTCCTTTCATCCATCCATCATCCATTCTTCCTTCCTTCCTTCCATCCATCCATCTATCCACCCACCCATCTATCCATCCACTCACCCATCCATCCATCCATCCATCCATCCATCCATCCATCTATCCTCCATTAATCCATCATCCCTCATTCATTCATTCATCCATCCATCCATCCTCCATTAATCCATCATCCCTCATTCATTCATTCATCCATCCATCCATCCATCCATCCTTCCATCCACCATACTATCCATCCATCATTCATTCATCTTTCCATCCATCCACTCAGCCATGCATCCATTCATCCATCCATCTATCCATCCTCTACAAATTAGTTATGTGTGCTCCTTTCTTCTTTCTTATTTTTAGTCAGTTATCATTCAAACCATGGTGATGAAGGCCCGCCTGACTAATGGTGACCTATGGACCACAGATCCTGTTTCTCTACTCAACCGCAGCCTTGGCCTTCCACACCCAGCTTTCTCCCAGAATCATGTGAGGTGCACTTAGAGAAAACTCTGGTTGCTGATGGAGCTCACTATACCCCACCCCGAAGCAGGATAGGGTGTGGGGAGACTGGAACACATCCCAACCCATGTCTTCAGCAGAGATTATTTTAAGCTACTTACTCTGAGATAATGCAGACAGAGCAGCAGCTCTGAAAGTTGTTTTGGAAAATTGATTTTTTGATAAAGGAACCCTGCATTCCTTGGGAGCCTGACTCCTGGGCCCAAAGGACAGGATAAGGGAAAGGAGACCCTGAGTACACACCCCAAGCCCTGCCTTTGCCTGCACCTTGCTTTACACCCTGTGTTTCTGTTTCAGATAAATACAACACATAAATCTGAACTTGAAATACTTCTCTTTGAGCTCTTCTCGAGATATTTGCTTATTTCTCTGGTTTTCTCCATTTATGTGAGGTATGCATGTTAATAACACTAATTTTTTTTCCCCTCTTAATCTTTGAGTATAGGAAGTCCTAGCTACAAGCTATGAAGGATAGAGCAAACAATGTTTTTCTCTCCCCTCTGCAAAAAATGAATGCTTGGCCTGCCTTTAGCAAGAACCCCGGTGGGTCAACTGGGCAAGAATTCTTGACACCTGACATTTTCTCTGTGTGGGTTTCCACACACAGCACTGACCACACTCCTTGGCCAGTAGCCCCCACATGACATGAGGATGGATCTTCTCTAGTGTATCAGAGTCCATCTTGATTGCAACAGCCTTGAATGAGGTCTTACACAAGAGAAAAACTGTGCAGTCCCAAATGTAGTTATAGGGGCCCAGAGATGGAGGAGAGATGGCGGGGTTTGTTGGTTAACAAGCTTCAGGATAAACAGAACAAAGATCCTGAGTTCCTGAATGTCTATTACAACCACTGCAACACCCAGGCTTCTTACAGCCCCATCAAATCCAGGAGCAGCTGTTACTTCTGAAGACTGCCCTCCTACCCCAAGGCCTCCTGTAATCCAAGCCGGAAGTCTTTCCAGTGATAGCATAGCCATAGCCAACTAACGTGCAAAACCTCATGATTCAAAACTGTTCTTAGTTACAGAAAACATTGTCCAACTGTGACCCAGCCACGTTATAAGAAGTCACAGGGACCTGATCCAGAATCAGACAGACACGTTTTCTGACTATTATCTGGGATGGCTCAATAAACGACTTTTATTTCTGGCTCAACTCAGCCCAAGAGCTTTGGGTTAACAGGAGCACATGATGGGGATGGGGACGGAGCCTCCGGGAGACAGCAGAGAGCCTGGGTACTGGGACTCTCCCCTCTGAGGGAGGGGCCTGGCCCCAGCCACGGCACGGCTGTCTTTGGAAGGCTGGGCAGGGGGAAGCATCACTTTTGTGTGGGGGTGTCTAGTACCTGGGCCTGCTGCCACCCACTCCAGCACGGAGGAGGAGAGCTGCCCTGCCTGCCCACACCTCGCCTCCTTGGGAGGGAGTAAATAGGCAAATAACTACACCGCTGGACAGCCAGGCAATGAAGCCAGCATTCAACAACTTCCCAAACGACACCATCCATCACGTTCTGCTCACGGGGTCATGCAGCCAGTTAACCGGTGACGTACAATGTAAGAAATAAGTCAGACTTGTGAAGACAAGTGTGGAAGAGAGGCGGAGCGGGGGGCCAACCACTGGGATGGCACTGGAGAGCCCGACAGCCAAGCAGAAAACCCGAGGAGGTCAGCTGGGGGCCCTGCCAGGCCCACGCGGCCCACAGTCCTGGGGGAATCACTCTCCTCCCTGTGGGTATGTTAGTGGGGGTCTTATTTCTGATTTATTCTGCTCATTTCAACGATGCACATTTATGCCCCACTGAGTAAAAAGGACATTGAGTTAATGTGCACATGAAAGCAAAGCACAGCCGTCTGCCATCAGTTCCCTGCATGAAGGGTGATTATACTCTGCTTCCAAGAAATCTGCCTATTATCACCCTGTTTCCAACTTAACCGCACCAGTCAGTAAATACTTGTGTTTCTTAACAAGAAGAGAATATAGCATATCCACACTTTATGTCAACCCTTCCTGCCTAAGCATAATGATAATAATAAACAGGTCATTTTTAATGTGTTTGTCTAACTCACAGGAGGCCAGATTTCTACTGCTCACTGGGAGGAATAGGTTTTTCTTCCCTGTGACAAGTCTACAGTGTCAATATTGGGCTTAGAACAAAGGCCGATATATATATATATACACACATACACACACACATATATGTATAAATGTAGAAATCATTCTTTCATAAAAACAGTAATATATTTTGCTTAAAAGTCTGAATTTTGAAATGGGTACAAGTGCCTCATGCCTGCAATCCCAACTACTGAGAAAGCTGAGATCTGAGGAGAGAAGTTCAAGGTAGATAAATCTGAGAGACTCTTATGTCCAATTACCCAGCAAAAAGCTAAAAATAGTGGTGTAGCTTAAGTGGTAGAGCACCAGACTTGAGTGAAAAAGCCAAATGAATGCACAAGGCCCCAGTACAAAAAGGTGCTGGATTTCGAGCAGAAGAGCAAGAATGTTTTCAGAAGTCTTACAAACTTTTACATCCTCTCTTTGGCCTCAGTCCCAAATTCTTGTTGTGAGATCTGCTCATCTTTCAAAATGGCAGCCACCAGCACCTGCCTGGCCTGCCTGCCTCTGTCAGCAGGGTGGTAATTTCGTTTCTATTTATTTATATCTGCTCTATGTCCAGGAAGGAAATAAAAATGGAGAATCTCTGACTGGCGCATTTTACAAGAGCCAGGAGGCCACTGGCAAATCTTGTCTGGCACTTTCACAGCCGAACCTCTGAACTGGAGCCAAACCACCATTTCCCCACATGTGGTCTATTAACTCCTGCCGGTGTTCAATACAGCAAACCCCTTGCACGTGCCACGCAGAGCCTCAGCTCCGCCTGACCCCGTCGTCCTGGTCAGAAGTCTTCACCTCCCTGACTTACAAGTGATAGAATTTCTACCCCTTGAGGTTTACAACCAGAAACAATGCCGCCATTTTGTCAAACCTTGGAGCACATTTTCAAGAGCTTTTGATTCTGTGTTTTGCAGGATTGCAACCCTGATTAGCTCCCAAGAGTATAATTTTCTTCGTTTTCAACTGAAATTGAAACACTGGACCAAAAATTCTATTTAAGAAACAGCCATCTTGGCAGACCTCTTTTCCCCCTTGGTCTGGTGGTCCAGCCCAGCCATCCCTGCCCACTCAGTGGGCACACCAAACCCTACTGGTGCATCTGCTATGCCCGTGTACTGGCACCTCAGTGGGCACGCTCCATTCCCCGTGTGCCTGGAGCAAACAAACATCAGCCATCTGTTATGAAGGCACAGGATAGTGCCCACCAGCATGGGCTGAGTGCTGGGACCCACAGGCCTGCACTAAGTGTGGAGCAGGTCTGGGGTGCCCCTCTTCTCTCCAGGCCTTGCCTGCAGGGCTGGGGCTGGGGGGAACAGTGTTCTGTTGGGGAGCTGGGGCAGCTGGCGAAACAGAGCATCCATTCCTATTCTCTGCCTGCTGTGAATGCCTGCAGTTCAGGAGATATCCTCAGCTGTTTCTACCAAGAGATTTACTTAACACCGACATGCAACTTTGGGGATGTATAAGAGAAGTGGAGCCCTGGGGTTCCTATGGTGTGCCATACACGGGGTCACACACATCTCCTCACCGAAGCTCCCCAGAACTCAAGATTCATGACTTAACCAGTTCACACCGCTGACGAGGGCTGGGACCATACACTGAGGGGCAAACCTACTTCATTTTTCAATTTTGCTTTTTTTCTTTTTGGTGCTATTTTTTTTTTTGAGCCCAGGGTTGGATGCATGCCACAAATGTGTACTGTACCATGCCTCCCCCTGCCTCTGCTTGACTTTCCCAGTGGGATTCATTCTTCATGCAGGAAGCCTCTCCTGGCACCATGGTCTGCCCTGTGGAACCCAGGTCCTCCATGCTGGCAAGGCAGGGCATGTGAGTCTAGCAGGCTCAATCATCTCAGCAAAAGGAAAAGTTTGGGCATTGCACCTGGTCTGGTTCACAGCCTCTCCAAATGAGTGAATAAAGGAGATCACAAAGAACATTACCGAAATGCAAAAACCAATCACATGGTGTGTGTTAAACACAATTCTAGAAGGCCACTGCACCGGAACCTAATAGCTCAAAGAACAAGTCAGGATGGAGTCACTCATACCACAGCTCCACAATGAGAGAGAGAGAGATGTAGACAGAGACAAGAGAAGCAAAAGAGGAGGAGGAAGACAAGGAAGAAGAGGAGGAGAGGAAGGAAAGGGGAGGGCGGAGGAAAGAAAAGGGCAGGAGAATCATTTGGCTATAAAAATGCATCTAATTTTCTCTCTCAGAATGGAAGAGAAATAAAACCTGGAATTACAGGCTGTTAGAAGCCGGCGGCAACCCAGTGCAACGGGTGAAAGCGATGAGCTGTGGAGTTCTGCACTCAGGGAAACACAGCATTAAATGCTTTGCCATTAAAAAAGACAAAAGGAAGAATAATCCAGTGGAGAAGTCAATCGTAAGGGAGGGGGAGAGGAGGGGGAAGGAGAGAGAGAGCGCTCGCAAGAGGCCAGGGAAGAGGCAGAAAGCAAATGTGCCTTTAGAGTTCATGTGCAGGAAAGCCAGAAAAATGGAGTTCTGTGAGAAGATTTGCACATCAGATGGTGTGTGAGTGTGTGTGTGTGTGTGTGTGTGAGAGAGAGAGAGAGAGAGAGAGAGAGAGAGAATGCTGTTAGGATGGAGAAAAGTGCTTTGACTACAAACAAAAGCTCTCAAGTGTTTTACTGACAAATGAAAGAAATATCAATGCAGAAAACCATCAGATTAAGTACAAAATTGGCAGAGATTAAACCTCTTAAAATCCTGGAAACGATGCCAAGAGCTGCTGTTTACAAAGACACCAGGTCTCATCAAAGGTGAATGCTGAAACCGGACGCTAGAGGCTCAAGCCTGTAAATCCCAGCTATTCGGGAGGCTGAGACTAAGCATCACAGCTCAAAACCAGCCTGGGAAGGAAAGTCTGTGAGATTCTTATCTCCAATTAAACACACACACACACACACACACACACACACACACACACACACACACACAAAAGCTGGAAGTGAAACTGTGGCTTAAGTGGTAGAGCATTAGCCTTGAGCTAAAATAAAGGAAGCTCAGGGACAGTACCCAGGCCCTGAATTCAAGTCCTAGGACCGGTTTGTGTGCATGTGCGCACACATGAGGAATAACAAAACGCTACATGATCTGAAGTAGTTCAGAACATAAAAGAACCTGAGAAGCCAGGAATTTCTCTGAGCTTTCATGATGCCCATTACAAAGGCAGCTGAGCCTTGCACGCCATGGAGCCCTGAGCCCAGGGAAGCCGGCAGCCACAGAGCCTGCTCCTCTCATTCCTATGACCTGGGAGACAGCCTGGAGGGGGAGGGGACTGCCAGGCACGGGAAGGGAAGATGGCCCAGGGCTACTTGGCTCTTCACCTCTGTCTTTTAGGATAAACTGGTAGCAGTGCTCAAAGATTCTCTTGAGTTATTCTAGCAAATTCCCAAACCCGAAGGGAGGTTGTGGGAACTCCAGTCTGCAGCCACGTTGGGCAGGAGCTCAGGGTCACTGGAGACCTAGTTCTCACAGCCTGTATCCAACAGTGAAGTCCCTGGCAGGAGACTGAGGCTGACAGGGGTGGTCGGTGCCTGACAGAAAAGAATGGCAGGAGGCCAGGGCCGTGCTGGGAAACAGGAGACCGGAGAGCTGGCACCGCCAGGGTACAGGGGCGAGCGAAGGAAGCAGGGCTGATGCACCAGAGCCCATGGGAGAAAGCTAAGAAATAACAGCAACAAAACAGAACTAAGCCCCAGGGACAGATGGCTAGCTGGAGACACAGAGGTTCGGAAAAAGCCCATCTGAGGTGAGCAGAGGGGTGGTAGAAGGGACACGGCCTCCATAAACATGTACCTGACTTCTAAGACACATACCCACAAAAGTCTACGAGAGGTGTAAGAATGTGCAATATGTAAGATGCACATAAAATATTAATGGCAGTTGTCACTGGGTGGTGTGATTGATCCTTGGGTGTATTTTTAATTTTTACAAGGAACATTAAAGCTGCAACTGATACAGTACCCATTCTCCACAATGGCTGTCCGATTAGAAGGGACTTTTTAAGCAATAAAGTCTCTGTTTTTCTTGTCTCCACTCAGTTCATCTCTGTTAGGCTAGAGGACTTCTGGATTAGCGTCTGCAATTTCAAGTGTCTTCAAGCAAACATTCAAGTTTGCCAAAGATGACTGCAAGATTTAGGGAGGATCTGTTCCCACACCCACCCTCCACCCTCCCCCCCATAATAAAATAATGTTGTGGAGGGTGGGTGCAGTGGCACACACCTTTAATCTCAGCTACTCAGGAGGAAAAGGATCACCATCCAGGGTTAGTCTCACAAATCAGCTTGAGATACTATCTGGAAAATGAACAAAACCAAAGGGCTGGTGGCATGACTCAAGTGGTAGAGTTTGCCTGGCAAGTGTGAATCCTCACTTCAAATCCCACCGGGACTGCCAGAAAATGCCAGTGGTGGGCACAAGGGCTGGGCAAGGCTGGGAACTCCTCTGAGATGGGAGGCCCAGGTCCCCCGGTTTGTGGAGATAAGATGCAGGCAGCTCTCATACCCTAAGCAGCCCTCCACCTAGCCGACTTGAGCAGGTGTAACACTCCTGCACCTTATAATTCATGACCAAATTATATGTTGGATTAAGGACGGCTAATTGTTCATCAGCTTGAATTGGTTATTAATGAGCAATGTCACTAATTATAGGGCTACAGCACATGCAGCAGGGAGCTCCGGCGTCATCTGACTCGCTCACTGCCGCCCATGGAAAGTCATGCGCTGTGTGTGTGCAATGGTGTGCCCCGTGGCACCCTGTGCCCTGTGTACTGCAGGAAGAGTCCCGGGGTGCCAAGCTAAGCAGGTACTGAAACTGGCAGGCAGAGAGCCACACACGGCTTCTCTTCTTGCTCGGTGTGATGAAGGAATACAAAAATTTTAAGTTTGCATCCAATCACAACACATCCGCAGTAGTTGTTCTTTCTTAGTTGGTAAAGAAATTCCAAGGAGGGGCTGGGAAGTTGGCTCAGTGGTAGAGCGCTTGCCTTGCATGCTCGAGGCCCTGGGTTCGATTCCTCAGCACCACATAAGGAAAAAGAAAAAAGCCAGAAGTGGCGCTGTGGCTCAAGTGGTAGAGTGCTAGCCTTGAGCTGAAGAGCTGAGGGACAGCGCCCAGGCCCAGAGTTCAGCCCCACGACCGGACCCAAAAAAAAAAAAAAAAAAAAAAAGAAATCCCATGGAGGTTGGGTTGAATTTGTAATCCTAGGTCCACAGAGTTGTCACCCGTCATTTCCTCTGCTCTCATTCCATGCATCCACTTTCTCTCCTTTGCCTTCACTATATTCTGCTTCCTGCCTTGTCTTTTTTTTTTTAATTTTAGTTTTTGTGCTAGTAACTGGGCTTGTATGCTGTCCCTTAACTTTTCCACTCAAGGCTGGTGCTCTTAAGCCACATCCCCATTTCCAGTTTTTTTGCTGGCTAATTGGAGTCATGGACTTTTCTGCCTGGGCTGGGTTTGAACCACAATCCTCAGTTCTCAGGCCCCTGAGGAGCTAGGATCATAGGTGTGAACCTTGGGTACTTGGCTTGCCTCACTCTTAAATGATCTCCTTACTCAGTCACCAGGAAACTGAGTCACAGAGCAACACCAAGCCACCATCCAAGACAGGGCAGTATAAGGAGATGGAGACGCAATTTTAAAAAATCAACGAATAGCAGGGCATCAGTGTCTCATGCCTGTAATCCTAGCTACTTAGGAGGCTGAGATCTGAGGATCGCGGTTCAAAGCCAGCTGGAGCAGGAAACTCCGTGACATCCTTCCTCCAATAAACCACCAGAAAACCGGAAGCGGCACTGTGGCTCAAGTGGTAGAGCTCTAGCTGTGGAGCTGAGGGACAAAGCCCAGGCCCAGAGTTCAACCCCCTCCCCCCACCAAAAAAAATCAACAAGGAACCCAAAGGGGATGTACCAGGCAGTGGCTGGCAGGGCTCAGGGGACGGGGATGGAGGGTGACAGGAGGGAGTCTGCATCCACACTTGCTCCAGCAAGCAGCACGGGGTGGGGAGGGGGTGGACAACTTGCAACCCCACCCAAAGAGCAGACAGGGCCTACCAGCACCCCCAGAAAGGAACTCACAGCAGAAGGGCTGGAGATATTCATTTCAACTACGTTCTAGGTTATTATTGCACTAAACTGGCTAATGGAATGGAATTGGAGCCCACTGGGGGCTTGGAGTGACTCTGGGTCTTTATTTCATGCAGGAGTAATGAGAAGCATCCCAGGGACTGCTTATGCTTGTATCCAGGAATAAGGGAAGGACTCGCTTCACCGAGCAAGCCAAATATGACAGAGGGGAAACAAAGTAGAGTTGTGGGAGGAAGGCATGGTGGTTCCTGCCTGTAATCCCAGCTCTCAGGAGACTGACTGACATTGGAGGATCCTGAGTTCTGGGTCAGAGGCCTGTACTCTTAAACACCCCAAGCCTTGCAGGTGACTCCTTTTACCCCTGACACCTGTCTTCTCTCTGCTGGAAACCCTGCAGCAGAGGAGAGCAACAGGAAATGATTCTAGAGGCAGAAAGGAAAAACTATCTGGGGAGAATCAGGACAGAGCCAGCATTCCCTAGGACAAATGTCTTGTGTCACAATACCTACCAGAAAAGCTGGTCTCTGGAAACTGTAAAGAACAAACTTCTAAGTATTAAAACGTTAGCAACACGAGGAGGAAAAGGAGGAGAAGGAAGAGGACAGGAAGGAGGAAAAGGTGGAAGAGGGACCACCATGTTCTATGGGTGAAGCAAGTGCATTCTACCCGCTTAATATCAGAAAGATGTGAACACAGTTCTCTTCCTACAATTCAGCACCCCACCGCCTCTTCACAAATTACGTGTTTCAGGACTTAAGAGACATCTCAAAGGAGATTGCTGGGATCTGATTCCATTTCATACAGCATTGTAATATTAATGACTCATGATCACGACTTCTCGTGACTCTCTTAAAAGCGCATTTTAATCATCCACTATGTTCCCAACACTGGTAAAACATGGGAGAAAATGCTCCATGTCTCCCTTTGGACACATCCACCCGGATGGGGGCCCCTCCACCTCCTCCTCCCCACATCAGAGTGGACCATAACCCATCTCCACCCCCTCCATCCCCCCCTTCCTCCCATCACCCTTTCCACCAGGCAGAAATACAAACTTCAGATTTACCACTTCCCTCCCTTCCCCTTCAGATCTGAAGGTCAGCAGGTGTGCCAGCACCAGGCCTGGGAGGTGGAATCTCTCAGAAGGTCCCATGCAGCCCTCAGTTATACTGCAGGGAGGGTTTCTCTTATCCCTTGCAGCCAACATGAGGACTTGCTCCGCAGCCTCACACCACTGAACCAACAAACCAACCAATGAATGGTGGGGCGGGAGCCCCAGCCAAGAGGGGACGCAAACCCGGGGTCTCCAACCGCAGAGGCGGCTCAGATGTCCGTGTAAGAGGGGCACCAAGAAATGCCTTTCACTCCGCTCATCACCATTTTTTAACCTGAGAGAGAACCTGATGGTGGTATCTGTGCTCAGCTCCTCAGCCCAAGCCCGTCCTTCCCCTCTGCGTTTCCACACAGCACTGGCAAACACGCCCTAAACCCAGGAAGCTGCCTGCGCCTGCTCCACCTCTTCTGAACAAGACTGTCAGTCATTCTGGCTTTCCTATATAATAATGCTGTTGTAGCCAGGCACAGGTGGCTCATGCCTGTCATCCCAGCTACTCAAGAGGCTGAGATCTGAGGATCGCAGTTCAAAGTCAGCCCAGGCAGGAAAGTCTGTAAGACTCCCATCTCCAATGAACCAGCAAAAAGCTAGAAATGGAGCTGTGTGGCTCAAGTGGTAGAGTGCCGGCCTTGAGGGAAAAAGCTAATCAAGAGTGCAAAGCCCTGAGTTCAAGCCCCCAAGCCAGCACAAAAAAAACCCTAACTAATAATGCTGCTACCTCCTGACCATCACATGGACATTGAGCTCTGAGGTTGGGAGATTTCATCTTGCAGATACTGCATCTAGTTATGCTAAGGATCTGGAGTGAGGAGACTGCCTTGCACTAATCATATGAACCCCAAACCTAATTCTAAGGGTCTTTACAGGAAGGAGACGGGAAAGCCAGGGCAGCTGGGTACTGTGGCACACACCTGTAATGAATTCCAGCACAGAGGGGAGGGGCAGGGGGGGGCGGAAACAGAAAGATCTCCAACCCTAGGTCACCCTGGACTACACTGTAGGGTGCAGAAAGGGAAGATGGCCCCATGGGGAAGGAAGCAGGGAGGAAACTCAGGTAGGCAAAGAGCAGATGCAGAGACGCAGGGTGCAGAGGGGACTGGGGACGGCTGGGACATGGCACGTGGTCTCTGTCACTCTCTGTGACCGCAGGAATTGGTACTGGCTGCAGCCACGACCCCCTGCCTTCCATGCACACCACAGGCCACCATGCAGGGCCCCAAGTCCCAGGGCAGATCTCTGGGGCCCTCCGGCTGCACGAGACGCCCCACGGCCACCACTGTGTCATCCTGGACCGCGAACACGGCGGGAAACACCAGGCCTCACAATCACATAGTGGTCCGGAAGGACCAGAGGGAAGCCAGGTAGATGCTCCCCTGGCGTGGCGCCCGCAACAGCCCCCGTACCTAAGCTGTGACAGAGCCCAGCACTCAGGCCAGACAGTGAGCCACAGTGCCCATAACCAAGAAAACACGAAGGCCAGGTCGTGTGCCCAGCAGAAAGCCCCAGCCCCAGAGCGAGACCCAGGAAGAACAAGGCCTCTAATTCCCAGTGCCAACCTCCTGGTGTGGCTGAACTTGCAAACCACAGCTGAAGAAGAGCAGCACCCTCCCTCGCAAAGAGGCCAGGACCCTGAGACGCCACTGACCCTCTGGGGAGCTGTCTGCCCCCCTGCACCACCCGTGGCATCGCCCCAACCCCCTCCCTGCCCTACTACCCTGGCATCAGGTTGGCTAGCCAATGACACACACACACACACAGGGCACTGACCTGATGGGGAGGGAAGGGTCCCCGGCATCCCACCAGTCTTTCGGGGGGCTGATGTACATGCACCACAGCTCCCAGCTGTATCCGTGGGCTGAGTTCTCGTAGCGCTGCACCTCAAAGGTGTCCTGCTTGATGTTGTCGATGGACGGCAGGATCACCCGCTTCCCGTTCTCCTGGATTCGAGACAGGACAGGCTCTGCCCTGCATCACAGGAGAGAAATTCAACCTCTGCTGAGATCCAGCCCCAGGGACACCCGAGACAAGGAGCCACCTAGAGAAAAGGCCAGGCGCTGGGCACCGGGAACTCAGATGGACACCAAGGCCCCCAAACCAGAGGTCCTGCCCGAGGTGAAGACTGCAGCCTCTCCCCCACCCCCCACCCCCCGCTGGGGGTAGGGGATTTGATGCAGGCAAAGCAGGGCTTGTGCTTTCCTCCATGTTGGAAATCCTTACAGTGAAATATCTGCTTTGGCCTAAGAAGACTGGAGAAGAGAATTCATATCAAACCCTCAGAAAGTTCCAGACCTCTCTTCAAGTCAGAGTCCTGGCTCTGGGCACCCACTGCGGCTGCCCCCTGGAGGGCAACAGCTGCCACCTCTCGACTGCTTCTCTCCTGGCACCAAATTCCCTTTCCCCAAATAGGTCACTTTGGGCCCCATGTTGCGGTTCCGACAAGCATCTTTCTAGCCTTTGTGTGTGCAACTATTTCGGTTGCTTTAGTAGATTGTTTAATTGATTTCTTAAAAGGGATCTAATTGAATTGGTTCTCGATGGAAGACTTGGGACTAATTAAATGCAAAGCCCAGCACAATCTTGCCCGGCCGGCCCCTGGCAGCACCAAGCAGGAGGGGCTCCGCTCCAGGTTCAAGGTGCATCTGGCTGGCTTAGGAGAAGGCAGACAGCCAGACTCCTCTGCCAGTGTGCATCTGAGACGGATGAAGGAAGGGATCATCTCCCACGTTCGAGAAGGAAAGGAAAGCTCTAGTCTTAAGCCCGGTCACTAATCCCCGGCTCAGATCACAGACAGCCACAGGCTTTGGAAGAGAGGCAGGGGAAAAAAAAATCCCACTTCTCTGAGTTACTGAGAAGGATGATGAGAGGAAACACGAGGTCTACTTCCGATCTCTCTTGCTTTGCAGCTCCTGAGGTACCCACTGGCTCATCTTATCTGTGTGTGTGTGTGTGTGTGTGTGTGTGTGTGTGTGTGTGTGTGTGTGTGTGTGTGTGTGTGTGTGTACTCGCGTGCATGCACATCCCTGTGCATGTGCTAATACTAGGGCTTGAACTCAGGGCCTGCGCACTGTCCCTGAGCTTTTTCATTCAAGGCTGGAGCTCTACCACTTGAGCCACACTTCCACTGCAGGCTTTTTAGTGGTTAACTGGAGCTAAGAGTCTCCTGGACTTTCCTATTCAGGCTGGCTTTGAACTGCAATCCTCAGATCTCAGCTTCCCGAGTAGCTAGAACTACAAGCATTGACAACCAGTGCCTGGCCTACCCTTCAACTGAAAATGAACAAGGGCAGTTATTGCCTTTAATACTTTTGCATAAAGCATGTTGTAGCTGAGGCCAAACGGGCTCACGTTCCACAGCTCCTGGACAGGAGTCAGGCCTGGCCCCTCCAGGTCCTGCCCCCACCGCTCTCCTGTGAGAACACCTTCAGTACCACCAAGGAGACACATAAAGTGCCACTAACCCCCTGCATCTTCCCTCACTTTTAGTGACTCTCGACTCAACCCTCTCCTCAACCCTGCTGCCTCTGCTGGGTCTGAGCTGCTGGGGATCCACCCTTGCTAAGTGCTAGCACCCGGCTGCGTGGTTTACATGGCCTAATGAAACCCCACAGCAATTGTAGGAGAGGAGCGACATTCACCATCTTAGAAATCAGGGAACTGAGACACAGGGAGGTTGATGAGCTGGCCCCAGGCCACACAGTCAGCAGGATTCTAACCTAGATGGTCTGGTTTCCAACCTCCTCCTTGAATGGACCACACATCCCCCAGGTGGCTCTGGTCCTGCTGCATGGATGCAGCCCTCACAGTGTAGTGGGAGTCATAGTTGGGAAGGAGACATGGGCCACTCATGGGAATGCAAAGCACAAGTCTTCATGACTGGAGAGATGTGGATTTGACCAGACGGCCTCCACTTAGACTACAGACTTGGGGGGGGGGGGGGCAGGGACAAGATGCCAAATCCTGCCAGACTCCGAATGACAGCTTTGCCCAGGACTGTCTTGGTTACCACTGGAAGCTCTGAAGAAGAGATCCAGAGAATCAAGATCCAGTGGAATCCCCAAACCTCCAGCCCAGAACAGCATCCAGGCCCTGAGTTCAAGCCCCACAACCAGAAAAATAAAATAAAAAAAGAAGGTTCTTAGCTCAACATCTCTCACTCTGGAGTCGTGTGACTGGAGAACTGGAGACGTATGATAGTTGCTGATTGGAGGACTAGAGTCATGTACTGACTGGTGATTGGAGAACTAGACTTGTGCTGGCTTGTGAGTGGAGGACTGAACTCATGTGCTGGCTTGACAGGAAGACTGGATTCATGTGCTGGCCTGTGATTGGAGGACTAGAATCACATGCCGCCTAGTGATTGAAGGACTGGACTCATGTGCTGGTTTGTGATTGGAGGACTGGAGTTATGCGCTGGTTTGTGATAGGACTGGACTTTCCCATGGTGGCTAGTGATTAGAGGACTGGACTCATGTGTTGGCTTGTGATCGGAGGACTGGAATCACATGCTGGCTAGTGACTGGAGGACTAGACTCACATGCTGGCTTGTGATTGGAGGACTGGACTCCTGTGGTGGCTAGTGATTAGAGGACTGGACTCATGTGCTGGCTTGTAACGCCAATCCAGTTGGATTGGAGAGCTAGTTATGACAGCTTGAGGACTCCACATCCTGAGTGTCACATGCCAGCTTTGGGCACACAGGGCTGGTGGAGCCTGAGGGTTTGCGTTCCTGTCCAGTTCCTGACGGTGCCTGTGCTGCAGGCCAGGAGACCTCCTTTGAGAACTACTATAAGAGACAAACAACTCTGAACTCAGGCGAAAAATTGAGACTGAATGCACAGCCAGAAATCACCAGGGTTTGAAGACTGAAAAACCAGACAAGACATCTGTTATCAAGAGGGTGGCAGATTCGTGGGGACTCTGGAAGGGGCCAGGGTTCACAGCGACCCTCTGGTGTGTGTGCTTGTGCAGATGCACATCCTCCTCCTACCCATCCTCCAATGACTCTAAACAGGCAGACAGGTGCCTGGCGCCAGAATATTCAGATCTGGGTCTGTGCATAATTTCTAAACAAATTATTTGGTAAGTGTACTACTCTGCTTCTTTTTTAAAGAGATTTGATCTCATTGAAGCCACAGGTGAGTAAAAGTGGCTGAAGACTAGGAGAGGGGGTAGGCAAAGGGCATGGTGGAGGCAGAGGATTAAATTATTGTGTTCTCCAGTACAGTAGCCTGATCGTGGTTAGTCATAATATCCTGTATATTTCAACACAGCTAGAAGAGATTTTTTTTAAAAGCTCCCAGTGCAAAGAAATAATCGGGGTTTCAGGTGACAGATATACTTATTTCTTGGGTTTAATCAATGCCTATTGCATAGGACTGTGAAAATCTTACACCACATCCTACAAATCCATATAGCCACTATATGTCAATTAAAAAGAAAAGATTCCTCTCATTCATTAATCAGCTCTGGCCATTGGGTGTTGATTTATATAGTTGGTTAATGGGCAGTAATCATTTGACTGTGTGTTCAAACTGTAAAGTCCTTTTTCTAATTTTAGCATGAATCTTCTACTTCTTGTGTACAAAACAGTTTCTCTTTATGTTCTTTCTACCTGGGAGAACATCGGGGCTACATCTGCACAGAATAAATTTCTTCTTCCTCCAAATGATATTAAAGACAATCCCATAAATCCTGGGCAACTGCCTGAGTAGGCAGAATTCTAAGGAGATCTCTTTTCTCATAATAACCGGGAGCCGTCTTCCCCAGAAATGGGAACAAGCAAAGAGGGAAAGGAGTAAAAACGTGACCATCTTACTCTCCTTCAGAGGAATACCCTGAGCTTTGCTGACGCTTTGCTCTTTGTTTTTTTGAGGCAGCTTTTTGCTATGTAGCCTAGGCTGGCCTTGAACTCAAGATCCTTCTGCCTCAGCCTTCCAGGAGCTGGGATTATAGGTGTGTAGCACCATTCCCAGCTTGAGTTTGTCCAATTAATTAGTTCAACTAGGCATGGTAGTGCACACCTGTAATCCCAGCTCTGTAGAGGCATAGGTAAGAGAATTGTGCTCTGAGGGTAATCTGGGCAAACACCCTATTTGAAACAGAAACTAAAGCAAAATAGGCTGGAGGTATGGCTCATATAGAAGAGCTCCTTCCTGAGCATGCACAAGGCCCTGCATCCAAACCCCAGCACCCACCACTAAACAAAACCAAACCCCATGGCGCATGGTGGGGAACGATGCTAGTGAAGGCTGCAGGGACGGTGGCCTAGCATGGACAGCAGTCTGTCTACCCCAGCAGTCTGGCTTTGCCAGCCAGCCTTCGCCATTCCTCCAATGGCCCCCAAGGACACAGTCAAAGCGCCCCACCTCCAGCCTCTGCTTCCCACCACCCTGCAGACCCTGGGGCCGGCAGGGGACCTACCAGCCAGCCGTGAACTCCACGTGTGCGTCGAAGAAGCCGGTGACTTGGCCTGTGGCCGCCTTCCAGCCCTCAATGCGTGCTCGGATCAGACCCTCTCGCTTCTGGTTCCGCACCACCTTCACCAGCCCGGGATAGCGCTTGTGCACATATTCCTCCAGGGGGGCCTTGAGCTCCTCTGCAGGTGACAGAAACGCAGCCAGTCTGTGAACAGGGCCTTGTAGCATGGCACCCAGCCACAGCCACGCCCACAGAGCCTCAGGGAAGCTTGGTGCTGGCTAGTGTTCATCACAGCCAGAACCCATCCCCTCCCCTATCTTGTATCTCCCTCCCCTCCCCTTCCCTGCCCTGTGCCTTCCTCCCTTCCCCTCCCCTGCCCTGCACCCCCCTCCAGGAGGGCTGTGCTGGGACAAGCTACAGTCTCTGTTTCTACACCTACAGTAGGACACAGCCCTGGCTTTCATATCCCAGAGCAAGGCAGTGGGCAGTACAGCTCCTCCCAACTTCCCTATTCATTTTCCTGTCCTCTTTATTGGCCTATGAATGGACTCTTCCATCCGCACAGAGACATTCTGAAGAATGTATCCCGGGTGCCCACACACCAGGCACAGTGCTAGCAGGGCCCATAACGGCCTTAAGATGCCAGGGGATCTGTGCCCAGCGTGACACCTAGGCCCGAGCCATGTTGTCAAGGACTAAACACTGCCCTTCAGCAGCAAGCAGGTGATGAGTGAGCTCATGTCACGCTTACAACCAGTCTAAGAGCTTACTACATTAATTCCAACAACCAGTGGGATAATTCCATTTTGTAAATCGAGACGCAATCCAAAGGAGACTCTCCTGTTCCAGTTCCCATACCTAAGGGAAAGGCTGAAACACAATGCAAACTGGCGTCACCAAGTGCAGGTTGGTGCCCTGGCCAGCGTGAGCCTCGGCAGACGCAGGAGGGTGGGAAAGCAAAAACTAAAGGGGAGCAAGAAAATAATTCCACGTTGTTTCTGTTTCCTTCTCACCAAGAAACTCAAGGAAGAACACAAAAGCTCATTTCATGAAGACATATGTTCGCCTTCTAGGAGGAGATGAAATTCAATAGGAAATTGGTCTAGTGTCATTTGGGAATGCTTTGTCAAGGTTTTGATTAAAAAAAAAACAAGTCCTGGGGAGAGAGGAGGGAACGGAGGAGCACTGCAGGGATCAGAAGGGCCCGGAAGGAGCCAGGCTGAGTGGAAAGGGAGGACCGGTGGCCTGGGCAGAAGGCGTAATGACAGCATTCTCCCTGGAGCCCAGCACTGACACATGGTGCAGAATGAACCCTGGGCCCTGCATCTCCAGGCCGTGCTCAGTGCTCCTCCTGGGACTCCTCACTGCCCTCTTCCAAAACAGTGAAGGAGCCTGGGTGCCGGAGGCTGCCATGGTCAGCGGTCTGGGAGAGGCCATGCTGCCCAGGGCTGGATGGAGTCCCTGGATCTAGCTCAGTGGCAGGCAATGTTGTCCCTCGGCCTCACCTCGTTGCTGGGTCTGAAGCATGGACACATTTGCACCTTCCCATCTCCGTCACCCTCAGCGGATGGAGACCATGGAGAATCTACCTAGGCTCCAACAAGCACTTCTCAAACTTCAACCCGCAGGCCTGAGAATTTCCAATTCCTGTCACTGTTATATGAAACATGGCTGGCCTTGAACTTGTGTCTCTGCCTCCCAAGTGTCAGGATTTCAGGTATGCACCACAGAGCCTGGCATTAAGAACTTGGCATTCCTCACACACCCTGCAGGACGGGTGCTCTGGTCAGGGCATGTTGGCAACTCTGGTTTGGCATTTCTGCACCGGGTTCCGTGATGCACTAGCCTGTGCGTAGAGAATGCGTTCAGCCCCTCCCCACCGCGGCTTTCCCTCTGCCTCCTGCCACATGTGGCTCAAAGAAGGAATAGCTTAGAGATGATCTCGGCCCAAAGGGAAGTACGGATGTTGAGTCTTTCCCCAGACAGAATGTGGACTGCTGGCCTGGCCCATGGGGCCAGCTGACCATCCCGCAGTGGGAGCCCCACTCACCGCTACCCTGGCTTCTGCCCTGAGCCCCCACCCCGACAGGGAATTCTCCTCTGTGTAAGGGCACAGGAGCAAGGTCCATGTGTGCAGTTCATCCAGTAACTTATCAATTAAGTACAGCCAGAGATCAACAGGAATAACGGTAATTAAATCAACAATTATAACAATTATAATAAATGCCTGTGGTATCGTGACAGGCTACGTGGACAGCAGATCTGCACACTGAGACAGAGACTGAGGCTGCACAGGAGGGGAATCGCACAGGAACTCTGGGTGAAAGGTGCTTGTGCGCCTCCCAGGAGGGAGCCACCAGCACAGCCTGAGCGCTCACCGCAGAGAACACAGCACGAGCTGCGTCCCGACCACGAGATGCCTTGGGAGAGCCACAGGAGCGGAGGGGATGCAAGGCCAGGGCTGGGCCCAGGTGCTCTGAGCCTGCCTCGGGCCCCCCACACACTGCCCATGGGGGCCCGGCTTGTCTCAGAAGCATTGGTTCACTGTTTCTTGTCTTCTCGTGGTAAAGTCCATGCCATTAAAATCTACCTCTTGAATCACTTTGCATTCAGCATCCTCAAGTGCACTCACCACGCCAGCCACTCTCCACGCCACACTCGCCACGCCACCTCTCTCTAATTATGCTAAACCACCACTAAGCCATCAACCACAGGACCACAAGCACCCAGATCACCCTGAAACCCTAATGGTGTTGGGTGCTGTAACAAACACCTGTGATAATCAGCTTATAGGGAGCAAAGGGTTTTTTGGCCCATGGATCTCTGGAGGTCTCAGTCCTGCTGGCTCCATGGCTGTGTATCCCAGGTGACACGGAGTATCATGGTGCCAGGGCATGGCAGAACTAGAATGTTTACTCCTCAGCCAGGAAATAAAGGAGAGGGCAAGGGGCGGGATGGGATCCCATCCTCCTCCTCCAGGGCAGACCCCTAGTGACACAGGGAAACACCAAGTAAGAGGATCACAGCCCAGGTTGGCCAAGCATAAAAGAAGACCTATCTGAAAAATAACTAGTACTAGGCAGGCGCGGGAGCTCATGACTGTAATTCCAGCTACTCAGCAGGCTGAGATCTGAAGATTGCAGTTTAAAGCCAGTCTGGGACAGGAGAAGTCCATGAGACTCTCATCTCCAATTAACTACTAAAAAAGTGGAAGTGGAGGTATGGCTCAGGTGGTAGAGTTGCTAGCCTTGAGCAAAAAAAAAAGCCCAGGGACAGTACCAAGGCCATGAGTTCAAGTCCCAGGACCAACATCAAAACAACAACAGCAAAACAAAACCTTATGCAAAAAAGGGGCTGGAGAGTGGGTTCAGAGGTAGAACACCTGCTTAGCAAGCAGTAGACCCTGACTTCAAATCCCCCTACCACCAAAGCCAAGCAAAGAGATGCTGAGCTCTGCGTGGCATGGCCGTCCTTGATCTGATGGATTCTCCAACACAAGGATAGGAACGAAACAATCCAGCCAGAGGAGCCTGTGGGAGCGTGGCAGGCAGAAAACAAAAACTACGAGCACCTCGGGGGACGGCGGGTAAGAGAACATACTGCTCCCTTTAAAAAGGGCAACATGATGTAAAACAGAAGTTCTGCAGGATGGAAGTGGCCACCTGGAAGTACAACCAGAATGACGGAAAGTTTGAAAACTGAACAAAGGGGGACAAGACAAAGTAGCAAGAGAAGCAAAAGAAGAAAAAGATTTGGAAAGAAAGGAAGACAGAAGGAGGAGAGACAGGAGACTGTAACGTTGGCAGAAGGCAGCCAGCATTAAACAGAATAACGGGGGTGAGGAGAGAACAGAGAACAAACGGGGAAGGGCGCTACCAATAAATACTTCCCCAAAGCCGACAGAAAGTGGACTCCAGACTGCAGACACTGCACGTCCCCTGTCGTTAGTGCAAACTGCCTGCCTGAGGCCCGTGCTCATCACCGCAAAACCCAAAACCCTAGAGAGAGAAGATTCCAGAAAAACCCACAAATGGGAGGGGGGAAACACTGAGAATCTTAGCAATAATAGGGCTCTGCATTTTCATACAAACAGACCTAGGAGGACAAGGCAATGGAGCTAGAGAGAGAGCATCAACATTCCTATTAAGGGAGATACCCAGTCAGCAGCCATGATCACAGCATCACAGCAGGGAGCCAGCTGGGCTCAGGCCTGGGGCATCTCGGAGTATCTCCATCCCACCATCTTGCCTGGGAGGCTCCTGGGCCTTGTGTTTCCCCAGACTCAGCTCATGGACTGTGTAGGATGAGGCACAGAAGAGAGGTAGAGGTGGGGGAAAAGGGGTACATGGGGGTCCCACAAACACACACAAACCAAAACAAACAGGAAAACTAGACACCTGGGAAACTGTGCAAGCAGAGATAAAAGAATTAGAAAATAAAAGAATGATCACTCCTTAAAGATAACATGATAGATATTAGATATACGATTCTATCTCTGTGTCTTTGTACAGAGAGAGAGGGAGAAAGATAGAATCCACCAAAGGGGAAAAATCTATTAGAGCAAATAGACAAGCTCAGTAAAGATAAAAGACACAGGATCGATACGCCACAATCAGTTGTAGAAATACAACTGATAGAGAATAGATTGTACGCTAGTAATGAAAAGTTCAGAAATGAAATTAAGAAAGCAATTTCATTTGCCATGACATCAAAAGCAATAAAATATTTAGAAATAAACTCAACCAGGGAATTGTAAGACGTGTAATAAAAACTGTAACACTACTGAAGTGGATTCAACTTTAATAGCAAGATGACTCTGATCATGGATTTTTTTTAAAAAAATTCAGATGGCCTTAGTGCTCAAACTGATCTATAGGCTCACCCACTCCTGGACATAATTCTAATTCCCTTTTCTTGAAGAAATGTATAAGGCAGTTGGTTGTACACTATATGAGTAAGTCAGGAGCCCAGAACAGAGGTTCTCTCTGTTCCTGGCAGAATGACTGGATGCAGGGCCCACTAAGCCACACCCCCAGGCCGTTGCTTCATGCTTTTGGCTAGGCCCCCTGAATAGCTGGGACTATAGGTATATGCCACCATACTCAGCCAACTAAACATTTTTTCTTGGTCAGTTTGTGGGGCTTGCACTCAGGGCCTGGGCGCTGTCCCTGAGCCTCTTTGTGTTCAAGCGAGCGCTCTACCACTTAAGCCCTTGGGCCGCAGCGCCAATTGGAGGTAAGAGTCTCACAGGGACTTTTCTGCCTGGGCTGGCTTTGAACTATGAGGCTCAGATCTCAGCCTCCTGAGTAGCTAGGATTATAGGTGAGAGCCACTGAAGACCAGCTCAAACTTTTTTTTTTTTAAATGAGCAATGTTGGACGGCTTTACCTCACAATCTTGGAAGCAATTCCAAAGACATAAGGATAGATGCATAGATCAGGGAAACCGAAGACCCAGAAATGAGTCTACATTCCATTAGTTTGGTGAGGATGCCATGAGCACGGCCGGGGGACGAAGACAGACCCCGTGGGAATGGAGGTGATGGCGTATATGGTGCTGGGTGGGGAGAGGGCAGGCTCTTTGGGAATGGTGGTATCAGAGAGAAAAATCCACTCACGAAGGAGTAAGACCCAAACCAAGTACCCAAACACAGAAACTCCTAGAAGAAAGCATGGGTCTACGTGTGGCCTTGGCTCAAGCAATTATTCCTTTTTTTTTTTGTCGGTAGTGGGGCTTGAACTCTGGGCTTGGGCACTGTCCCTCAGCTCTTTAACTCAAGGCGTCAAGCAATTATTTCTTACATGAAGCCATCAGGAGAATGAGAGCTAAAGATCATGGTTCAAAGACAGTCTGGGCAGGAAAGTCCATGAGACTCTTATCTCCTGTTAACCAGCAAAAAGCTGACGTGGCAGATCCTGGTTGGCCAGGGCTTTGGGAAAGATTGGCAGCCAGCAAGAGGGCTCTGGCAGTTGGTTGCTGGGGCTGTCCTGAAATTCAAGAGTGCAGACACATACAGCACCTCAGGATTGTGCTGAAAATCCCTGGATTGTGTGCTTTACAATGGCGTATTTTCTTGTAAGCAAGTTACATATCAATTAAAACAGGGAGAAATGAAGAGAGGCTAGCCATGCACAGAATAATAATGGGATATGCCTAGAAATTGGACCCATCTAATCCCAGGCTCCCACTTTCCCCAATCCAGCCTTCCCAAGTGAAGACCAAACTTTTTTAAAAATGCCAAAGACCTGAACAACAGCTAGGATCTGGGCAGGCTGGGCCCCAGGCTGGGGGGGGGGGGGGGGCAGAAGGGAGGAGAAGAAAGGGGAGGGGAGGGAGGAGAGGGGAGGAAGGGAAAGGGAAGGAAGTACTGACACTGGGCAAGCACCGAGGGTCATCACTGACCCGCATCGCTGCAGGTCAGACCACACTGGGGACCGTCCACAGAGAAGACACGTACCAGGGCTCAGGAGGGTGGAGTGATCCAAGTGGGCAGGGTCAGAACTCACGCAGTGTCCCAGTGCTGAGTACGGCCTACCTAGCAAGCACAGGGCCCTGAGTTCAAACCCCAATATAGCCACAAAAAGGAAAAAGGATGAGCTCCCAGCCCACGCTTCCCTGATGAACCATGTGCCCATGAATCTGTGTTTCTGTCGACACCATCCAGTCCCTCAGGGGCTTGTCTACCAGAGAGTGCTCTTTTCCCTGTGGGGGGCAGGGACTCCTGAGTGGGGGCTGCCCCCCCCTCCAGCCAGGCTGAGGCCCTCAGGGTCCAACGCTGGTTCTGTGAGTTCTACCACCTCCAGCCGCTCTGCCACAGGCCCTTGCTCTATCCCTTGCCCCTCACAGGGGGGTACCAATGGCATGGGGCATGAGGCCTCAGCATGGTGGGGGCCCAGGCAGTACTGCTGGCTTCCTGTCCTTTTGAGCCCTGTGAACTCTTGACCACTGCCAGGCAGCACTACAGGATGAGTAACAGCACCTGTCACCCCTCCCACAGGGGATGGCAGATAGCTCCTGTCACCTCTTCCACAGGGAACAATTGACAGCAACTATCATCCCTCAGCATCTGACAGTCCCCCGGGCCCTCCCAGGGGTTCCACTCTGGCTAACCAGTATTTGCTTGTTTTGTGTTTGAAATGCCTGCGTGCTTGGCTCCTCCTGGCACCGAATTCCACACGAGATACAGGAGTGGCTCCATCCAGCCAACCTGTCACCATTTAGGGACTGGGGGAATTATGTGAGACACAATTTTTTTTCGTTTTCTCTTTTAATTTTCAAACAAGTCTCAGACCAGCCTTGAACTCAATCTTCCTGTCAGCTTTCTGAATGCTAGGATTACAGCCCTATACTCCATGCTTGGCTTCAAGTTGTTTTTGTTTTTAAATATTACTAGGATTTTGAACTCAAGGCCTTGTGCTTGCTTGCTCGGCTGGTGCTCTATCACTTGAGTCATGCCTCCAGCCCTTGTTCTTGCTGGTTATTTTGAAGATAGACCTTTCTGCCCAGGCTGTCCCTGAACTGGGATCCTCTAGATCTTAGCTTCCAGAGTAGCTACAATGACAAATGTAAGCCATGAACACCTGGCTCAGCAATTTCTTTTAGAGGGCCCTCAATAGTAACTTCTAAAACACATCTCAGTCCTGACCTGCTCCTGGGCGCCCGGGACTTGGCCATCCAGCCTGGGGGCGGATGTCCCCATGGGCAGGTGTCCCCGTGTCTCCCCTCTGGCCCTCCCCACCATACCTTCGTCGCTGTTGTCATCCACCAGGATGACCTCCTTGAGCAGGTGTGTGGGCGTGTGGTTGACGGCGCTGTGCACGGACCGCAGGATCACCGACAGTGCCTCATTCACGAAGATGAAGATGATGGAGATCTGTGGCAGCTCCTTGGCGTACTTGAGCTCCTTGCACCTGAGGAGGAGATAGGCGATGAGAGCATGCAGAGCCTGCAGCCTGCCCTGCAGAGGAGACGCCCGGCTCCACCGACCCCCTGCACCCTAAATCCCAGTCCCCACTCCCACACACCTCCCTGGAATCCCCTCCAAAGCAGAAGCTCCTGGGGAGTGGTGCGGTCTTCCCTTGTTCCCTGACCAGAGCAGGGTTGCCCCTGACCCCACTGGGAGGCACCCACACAGCCCTGCAGAGCACTCCCCTCCGCCCCCCCCCCCCACTAGCTCTGCTCTCTTCCTCTTGCAGCAAACCCTAGCACACACCTCTGCAGTTTCTAGGGCAGCCAGCTCACGATGTCCACAGAGCCACCAAGGGCTTCTCAGGCCCAACAAGGAAGCCGCCATGTGGGACATCAGAACACTAAGATTTCACCCCCAGGGAGCCGGCTCCACAGGGTCTAACCCCAGCAAGAGCCTGGCCTGTGTCCAGGATGCTCAGGAATTTGTTCTGTACCTCAGCCACCTCTGGAACAGCACAGCAGAAATGAACGAACATGAGGACACGTGCACACTAACGCCGCAGCTGCTTGGAGCAATGGGGCACCAGGGAGGCCAGCAACACTGGGGAGGGTGGAGGGCAGGGGAGACAGGGAGGATGGAAAGCAGGGGAGATGGGGAGATGAGGAGGGTGGAGGGCAGAGGAAATGGGGTACATGGAGAGCCATGTGGAGGAGCTGGGGAGGGTGGGAGGCATGGACATGTTTCATGCTGAACAGCTGGCCAATTCATCACGTGGGCAGTTCTCAGGAGAAAATGAAGTTTTGTTACACAAGACGCAGGCGTCTCCTGGAGGAGATGGTCCAGGGCTCCACTGATCACACAGCATCCTTCATACCCAGCTGTTATAAATCCACCAGGGGGAGGGCAGGGAGGGAGAGCTGCGGCCGGTCCCTGGCACTGCCCTGGAGGTGAGAAGCACCTCATTGCTCGGGTGGCTAGCCACGGGCTGGGGGTGGAGCCTTCTCTGCTGTGGCCAGCCAGGATGTCCATGGCAGCTCCACGTCACCACCTGGGCAAGTGCACCCAGCTCTTCACCAACACCACTTCCAGTGCTGGGTTGCCTTCACTCTTGGGTCCTCAAGCAGAACAGGACCATGCTGTCCAGTCCCCACACTGTCCTGTCCATCACCCTCGCTGGGAACAGCCAGCCTCTGGTAGAGGGGAGCCTGGGGCCTGTCCACCTCCTCCTTCTCCAGTCCTTTTCTGTGAGCTGACCCTTGGCTGGTGCTCCGTGACTGAACCACACCTGCATCCTTGGTTTTCACTGGCTACTTTTGAGAAAATGTCTGGTTTTCCCTTCCTGCCTCGGCATGAACCCGAGCTTTAAGCTTCCCATGCTTGTTGGAGTTGCAGGCGTGCACCAGACACCACCCAAATCCAGCTTCCCTCCCTGGAGACAGACGGACTAGCACAGATTTTCCTGCCTGGGCTGGACTGGCACTGAGCTCTCCCAGTCTTGGTCTCTCACACAGCTTGGGATGGTAGGCGTGCACCATGTGCCCAGTAAGGCATCGCAGAGGAGGGGTCAGGTTTTATGAACCTTTCTGCCCCGCTGGTCTCTAAATGCTGGTGATCCTCTTGATTCTGACCCTCAGAATCCAGGACGATGGGTGGGAGCTGCGGGAGCTACTAAGCTTCAAGAACCTTCCATCAACTCAAGACCCCACCCCCCACAGGCCCCACCAAGATGAATTCACCTGTCATGTGCCAGCTGCCATGAGGGCGCAAACATGATGCGGAAGTTAGGAACCCAGTAGCTCTGTTTATGAGAACTGGCATTATATTCACTGGTCTTCAAGCTCTGGGGAGTAGATTTGGCCTTCAAATCTCTGCCTGGTTTATTGCCTAATGTGTCTGGAAGGTGCTGGGAATACACTGGATGGATAAGCAGGTAGACCACTGAAACTAAGCATTTCCAGTCAACAGGGGCTGGAGCAGCCACTGACAGATTCCTGACTTCTAATGGCCAGCAGGGAAGATGTGGCGGAAATGTGGATGGATGGAAAGAAAGGGGAGAGGGGAAGGGGGGAGAAAAAGGGGGAGGGAGAAAGAGGGAGAGAAAGGGAAGGAGGGAGGGAGAGGGTGGAGAGAAAGGGAAGGAGGGAGGGAGAGGGTGGAGAGAAAAGGAAGGAAGGAAGAGGGTGGAGAGAAAGGGAGGGAGGGAGAAGGAGGGAGAAAGGGGGGATGGGGAGAGATCCCTGGCCACAAGGAGCACAGAACAGCATTCGGGACGGGCTTCTCCCCGAGTGCATGAGGCTGAGCTGTCCAGGCCACGACTGAGTGTGCGATTCTCCATGCACGGCTGGTGTGTGGGACCCACAGGGCTGAGAGCACAGGGTGTGCTCACAAACATGGTGGCAGTGTGGCTCCCCAGATGACCCAGGGCACAGAGGGGGGCAGGTCTGTCCAGAGAAGGGCGCTCCTGAGGAATAAGGCCCAGCTCCTGCCCCTCTCCAGCCTCCAGGGCTGAGAGCCAGTCTCAAGAGAGCAGAAAGAAGGCCCCAAGGGTGAAAGAATGAATCCGAATGGATGACAAACCAGGGCGTGAGGGACTCACAGCACACCTCGAAAACCACAAACTACCCTCAACACCATCGCTTGCTCCTTCCAACAACACTGACTTGGTCAGTTGGCAACGGACAGCCCTCCACTGCAGGAGAGTACCTGGGGGCAAGGACAGGGCCAGGATCTGTTTCAATCAGTGCCTGTGGCCTCAGGGGCTGCAAAGGGTCCCCCCAAACCAGGCCCCTCGTCTCTGAGGACTGGCGTGTGGGGATTCCCAGGGAAGCTGTTCCTATAAAGAGAAGAAAGCAAAGGACACATCCACCACTGCGATTGGTAAGATGCTGGGCTGTCTGTCCAAGCAGCTGTGATGCATCCCCCGAGCTCAGAGCTGCCCTCCGCTTACCTCTCTCCATAGCTCCATCTGAGCTGGGTGGCTGGACCCCTGGGAAGTGGCCAGAAACACAAGTGAAATCCAAGAAAGGCCAGGAAGAGACCCACACACCAAGGGCAGGTGCACCCCTCAGGGGTGGCCTCCGCCCTCACAGAGACACAGGATGCACGGCCGTGAGGTGCCAGGTAAGAGGAATCAGGACAGGTCTTGATTCTGACCCAGTCAGTCAGCTCAACTCTGTTGAGTTCCACCCCTCCCCAAGCAGAGCCCAGTCCCCCATGGGGGAGACTGACTCCATTCCCACATCACCATGGAGACTCTAGTATCTTCAGAGCCGGGGTCCTCACCTCCTGGGGTGCGTGGAGCCCTGGGAGAACTCCCAGAAACCACACGCAAGAGGTCCCAGGGACGTGCACTCTGGTCTGTGGAAGAGCACCTTCCAGGGGCTCAGCTGGGGGGCGGTTCAGGAAAGGAGGGGTGCGCTACCCTGTGGGGACCCACCCAGCAGGGGGCGGGAGGGGAGCAGGCCCACAGCCAGGGCACCCAGCATCAGCACACCTTACCGGACTGTTTCCTGCAAACATTTATTCTGGAACAGTCCCTGAGGTGCTTTTGGCTTTTGGATAGATCACTTGCAGGCTCTGTGGCTACCTGGGAAGATTTTCCTCTGAGTAATAAAGAGCTGCTTTCCCAGGCCAGGGCGGCCATCTTCAGCCCAAACATTCAGGGGTTTGGCGCACCTTGGCCAGGGACAGCGGAAGGGCCTGCCCTGGGCACACAAATGACCAGTCCTTCCAGCCCAATTCTGACTATAGTCCTATGATTGGTACAGCAATGGTAGCTCTAAAAAAGGAAGTGTACACTCACACCACACAGAGGTATGGTAGAACACCCTCAGATTCCCACTCCTGCACATCATTTGTCTGTGTGTGAAACATCTTACCTTGCTCTACAGACTGAAAACAAAAGGGAAAGGGCACAAATAGAAAGGAGGGGAACCAGTGGCTCGGACCTGTAATCCCAGATGCTCGGGAAGCTGAAACTGGAGGATAGCGGTTCAAAGCCAGCCCAAGCAGGAAATTCTGTGAAACTAATCTCCAACAAACTACCAGAAAAAGCCAGAAGTGGTACTGTGGTTCAAGTGGTAGAGCACTAGCTTTGAGAAAAGACATTAAGGGACAGAGCCCAGGCCCTGAGTTCAAGCCCCAGGATGTGCGCGCACACACACACACACACACACACACACACACACACACACACACACACAAATAAAAATAAGGGAAGTGAGGGAAGGAGAGTAGATAGAAGGGAAGTGAACAAACAGGGAGAAGGGAGGGAAGGAAGGAGAAAGGAGAGAAAAGGAGATGGAGGGAGGGATCGAGGAAAGGAAGAGAGAAACTCCCTGGAGTTTTATTAAGCAACAGCTCAGGAATAGAATTTCTAAAAACAATTAAGCATAAATAGTGCCGACAGTTCCAGGTCAGAGAGAGGCAAGCCACCTCGCCCGCGGGGAAGGCTGAGGAATGGCTGTCTACATTTCTCAGCCTGAGTTTTTACTGCTGCTTCCCAAGGAGAAGGTGGGGTGAGGACAGGATGCATGGTGGCCTCCACCCAGGACCCCAACCCCCTCCCCATGGGGTCCTTTGTGGAGATGAAGGCTGAAACCTTCTGCCCCACGCTGCCGGAACTCTCCCTACCCCTCAGTGCCTCCCATCACCCACACCCGTCTAAAGGTAGATCCTGGAAGCTATGCTTGGCCCTGGGAGATGCTTTTCCTTTTAATATTCCTGCCAAACTTGCAGGTCAGATCCATCATTTTACTGACGGAGGCCCAAAAAATACTTCTGTTTTTGTCCGTTTGTTTCTGCTGTCTTAGACCAGTTCAGTCCTACACAACCTGTAAATAACACTTCCAGCCTTTCCTCTCGGTGAGCTGGTAGCCGCTGCGTGAGTGCCTGTCGGCTAGATGCCAAGTGCCCCGAGTTCTGGCAGCTCAGGTGAGTAGGGGGCGGCACACTGTTCAAGGGGCTCCAAGGACATCAATGATGCACCTGCCATCATGGGAGGACTGAGCCCTTGGGGTACTTGTTACGCCTGGGTGGAGATGCCGTGTCAGATTCCAGGGAAAGGGATGATGGCTTTATCAACCCCCCCCCCCCCCCCCGCCTACTTCTCACCTCACTGAGTTTGCCCCGCAGACCCAGAAGCCCCAGCCACGTGCATGTCCCCCTCCATGCCAAGGGGCCAGCACCTGGTCCCCGGGTTCAACACAGGAACCTCGTTTCTCCATTTGGAACACGCTGGAGAACAGGTGTCCCTCTGCTGCCCAGAAACCTTCACTTCACTGCAGCACCTGGGAAACGTCAGCGGCGCCTGGAAGGAGCAGGAGATACAAACACTTTCCCGCCCTCTGAAAAAGTCTTCATTCTGGGGACAAAACAATGCCTAAATCCAAGCTGTGGCGCAGAACAATCGCGGTCACGGGGTAGGTTTAGGGCATTCTGGAAGCAGCTTTCTGCCTGCAAGAGATGGCTGAGGCCAGGAAACAGAGCTGGAACATAAGCATGGAGCCAGGGGATGTGCAGAGAGCTGGGCAGGGAGCATGGGGAAGAGGAGCTCACCAGGCAATGCGTATCGCATGAAGAAGGGGCCCTACCAGGGGGCTTCCTTCATGGGAGGAGGGTCAGGTCCTACAGCTGACTTGAAGCCTTCAGCAGTGGGGAGCTCCGGACCTTGTCTAAGTCAGAGGTCATGCAGCCACACAGTGTCACACAGCCACACAGACCACATCCCTCCAGGTCAGGGAAGGTGACAGCACAGGCAGACTCCAGGTTTTCAACACCAGCTGCAATATGCACTCCGCCCACAGGGGTCCCTCAGACATGCCATGCTTGGCTCCCCCTCCCCGAGCACCCTGGCTCTGCCTCTGCCCTTTAGCCTGGGCAACATGAATTTCCCACGTCCCTGGGCATAGTATCCGCTCAGGATCTAAGGAAGAAAAGCAAACCCAGGGCTCCAGTCCGGAACACAGAGCAGTGTGGGGTCCACTCTGACCCACAGACCCCCAGGCCTGAAGACTAACTGCACCGCCCCGCCGAACTGGGTGGGCCTCAGGCCGAGACCATGAAGAGCACCTTCTTCCCCTTCCTTTCTTTATTCTTCTCTCCTCTCTCCCTCCTTTCCTCCCTCCCTTCCTCCCTGCTTCTCCTTTCCTTCTTGGTAATCCTGGCAGATGTACATCAAGCCAAGCCCATTGGAAGATGAGTAAACAGAATCTTTTGAAATTAAAAAATGGCCAAGCCCAGAACCGAGCATCTCTGCCTATAGAAAATTCCAGAAAGGAATTTTCGTCAGATCTCAGGAGGCCTGAGATCTGAAGACTGCAGTTCAAAACCAGCCTGGGCAGGAAAGTCCATTGAGACTCTCAACTCCAACTAAACACCAAAAAGCCAGAGATAGAGCTGTGGCTTAAGTGGTAGAGCACCAGCCTGGAGAGAAAAGCTGAGCAAGAGTATGAGGCCTTGAGTTCAACCCCAGTATGGGCACGGAAGTGGGGAGGAAATCTCAGGAAGAAACACACAAAGGAGCCAGAAGCAGGGGCAGGCAGGGACAGGGAGGCACCTGAGGAAGGATGGATGTCCAGCTGTGTCTACTTGTCTTCCACCCTGACTCTGTGACTCTGCGCGTGTTTATATGTGTGCGTGTGTCTGCATGAGTGTCTTGTGTGTGCATGCGTGCATGTGTGTAAGTGTGCCTTTAACCGTATTGGCAAAGGCTCTCCAAGGTGAATATCCAGGCCCCTGCAAACGCCTGCTATTGCTCTGGGTGTTTGCTGGGTCCGGGGCATGCTGGGTTCCTACCCTTTCAGAAGTAGTGCAGGCAGGGTTAGGCTGGCGGGCTGGGCCTCTGTGGGGACCCTGGCCAGTCCTGGCTCTCCTGGAGCTGGAGCAAGGTGCCCGCTGGGATGGCCAAAGTCGGGGAGAGCGAAGGAGGCCCCACTGGGGGGAGTGTGGAGCAGGGGTCAAGGGACATGGGTCCTGCGAGGGCATCTGAGACAGCACCAGCAGTGGGCAGTGGTTTCCTGATGGGAGTAACTGGGAAGGGTTTCTTAGCTCTGAGGGCCTTGTGGTTGCCAGTGCCGGGCCCCGTTCAGGGCACACTGGGCTACATGGATGTCCCCCATGAGCACTCATGACTGTGGGAAGTACCAGTGGACAGCGCATCACGGGGCAAGGGCAGGGCGGACCCAGCGCCACACCGCAGGGCACTGTTCCCCAACACAGCAAAGGCCCTGTGGCCTCCACAGCCCACTGACAGGGTGGAGAAGGGCCAGGCAGAGCGTTTCTGTAATATCCACAAGTGAGATGTTTCCTAGAGATACTTTGGCCAACAGAAATGCCAGAAAGTCAGCCTGCTGGCCATCAAAGAAAGAGAAGAGAGTTTTCCTCTGTTTTTGTTCTTTTGTTCCAGCACTTGTACTCAGGGCCTGGGTGCTGTCCCTGAGGGTTTTTTGCTCAAGACTAGGTGCTTTACAACTTGAGCCACAGCTCCACTTCTAGCCTTTCAGTAGTTAATTGGAGATAAAGAGCCTCGTGGACTTTCTACCAAGGCTGGCTTTGAACCACAATCCCCAGATCTCAGCTTCCTGAGTGGCTGGGATGACAGGTGTGCACACCGGTGTCCGGCGAGTTTTCCTCTGAACCGCACAGCACAAGAGGCATCTTCCCCTAGGTCTTCCTCCAGCTTTCAAGGAGGCAAAATGAGCCGATGCATTTCTTTGCTAATCTTGGAGTTTGTAGAAGACACAACCCCAGAGCTGCAAATCACTAGCTTTAATCTTCAGAATTACTTAGCCTGCCATTTAGGAGAGCTTTGTTTTCTGAAGAGATTTCTACACAGCAGGAGGCAAACTTCTAATTGCCATTAAGTACATTTGGTATAATGTGTTGGGGAGATGTAGTCATTGAGTCAGTTCAGCATGAACACACGCACACGGGGGCTGACTGTAAGTTTGTATACACACACACATGCACGCGTGCGCGCACGCGTGCACACACATACACGCATGCATGCACCATCACCCAGAAGTGGTTTAGTCACAGAGAAAAAACCTCAGAGCAGAAAAGAACCCGACACTACACCAGACAAGAATAACACAGGCCCAGCCAGAGTTGAATCTCATGGACGGAGCGGGCTGTGCTCACCACAGCGAAGACAGTGGGTATCAGCATAGCCACGGGAGTCCAAGGCTAAAGGATTTGTTGCTGTGTCTGCGTTTACACAGGAGCCATGAAGCTCGGTGCCTGCCCCGGGGCCGGGTGAATTCCATGAGCCTCCTGCTTGCCCATTCCCCCCTCCATAAGGATGGAAAAGCCACTCTCCAGACAAGACTCAGCAGTATGTCTCCCTGAAGCAGACCTGAATTTATTTATGCAGCTGAATTATTTATTGTTCATAACGAAATGAAGGTGGGGGTGGAGCCGGCCCACTGTCACAGCCCTCCGTTGCCTTTTGATTGAGGCCTATGACTAGATTTATGCGAATGAGGTGAGGATAATAAGAAATGCTTGCCACTGACACATTCCCTCCACATGCCCCAATCCTCCCTTCCCGGCAGCCATCTCCAAAGCCCTGTGGGCTGATTAGTTTCTTCTAAACGAATGCAAAAGACAAACCATCTCTGTGCTGTAGAATGGGTCTCAGCACTCTCTTTAGTACCTGACTTTGGTCCCTTCTTTCCATTCCGCCAGTATGGCTCATGTAAGAATGCACATTTGGAACTCAGTGCAGAGAGGCCCCCAGCAAGACTCCTGGAGTGAGCAAGATGAGGTGAAAACCCTGTGCACACTGCCTTCAAGCTCCCATGAGAGGCGTGGGGAGGGCAGGAAGCTGCCTGAGGCATTGAGCCTTGCAGCAGCGCCTGTGGCCAGAAGCCACACACCGAGTTACAGAGCCAGGAACAAGCCCACACTTCCACGGGCATGAACAGCGATCCACGCCAACACCGGAACACATGGGCACACCTGGAAGATGGATGATCTCCACACACAGAAAACAAACTCAGGCCGGTGCCCTTACATGCACTCATGCAGCACGGACCCGAGTCCTGTGTGAGAGCCAGGAGGAGATGGGAAAACGCTGCAGGACATTGGTTCCACCTGAGAAACACTCAGCAAGTACAAGCAAAGAAAGCAAACATGGACAGACAGGGTCAGTGTGACTGAGGGCACAGCAGGGGAGACTCCGTGGGGTCAGGGCAGCACCCAACATGTGGGCACAGCAGAGGAGGAGAATCCACAGGGCTAGGGGCAGCACCCGATGGAGCCGATGCCAGCAAAGCCTCCTCCACACAGGACTGGCCAGCAACCCGCCAACAACTCCAAACCCAGCACCGCAGAAGACAATCATGATGATAATACGATTACACTAGGGGCCAGCTGTCTGCAGAGCTGCGTGTGCACAGCGGGCACAGAACCTGACAATGCGTCCTCTGGACATTGTCAATGTAAAACACAAGGCGAAGATGACCCAGAAGACGGGGTGGGGACACGGAGGCCAAGGGCATAGCCCTTCAGACAATTGAGATCTCAGCACCACCCGGTCCAGCGCTGCCCAGTCCAGAACCACTGGGTATGCAGACCTACACAATAGCATCACACATGGAAGAGACATCACGCACCCATGCTCACTGAGGGCTGGCAACAGTGACTGAGGTGCAGAAGCAATTCATGAGCCCAAGAATTCAGGAAGATAACTGATACAGCGAGGGGCTGGGAGGATCCCAACGCAAGAACCGCAAGGAAAAAGCACTAACTCCTCCAGCAGGATCACTGCAGGAGCAAATGTGACCACACCACCAACCAGGCCCTAAAGATGCCCCCACATATGTGGCATGTAAATAAGCAAGAGGAGAATCAATGGCAGCCACTTCCAGTATACTGTCTCTCTCTCCAGGATGCCCATCCCCAGCCTTTCTAGGTCCCTTGAACACAGCCAGAGCTGCTCTCCCCTCCCCCCCTTTCTCTCTCACACCCTCCCTCCCCCTCTCCCTCTCCCTCTGGGAGTCCAGTACCTGGCAGATCAGGGACTTCAGTCAAGCAACCATTCTTAATAACTTAAAAACAAAGAAAGGGAAACTACAAAAAGAAACACCTAACAAAACACTGAGCCAAACAACAAACCCACGTATAGATAAAATAACCATCAGATATAACACTTTCACCAATCCCCAAACAAAAGGAATGGAAGGCTGTTTACAAAATTATTTCGCAAAGGCTGTTTTGTCAAAAAGTTGTACAGACATTTGAAACAAAAGACCCAAAGCTGCACCATGCTCTAAAATAAACTCTCAGAGGATGGAGGAGAAAGACGAAAGACTCATAGAAGAGCAACACACACACAAAAAACAAAATGGAATATTTATAAGTACCCTGGGAGATGGTATCGCTCCCCGCATTAAAGCGGAGAGGAAATGAAAACTCAAAGACTGACGGCTTGAGATTCATACAAATTTAAAGTCTCATTCCAGTGGAAGAAAGAGAATCACAGAATTAAAATGAGGGGAGGAAGAGCATTTGGGGATCCATTTGCCTGAAGATGACAAGCTAACAGCTGATCTCTCTGCTACCTTGCACTCCATTCATATTTATAAGGAAAATAATTTTGTCAAGAGTAATATAGCAATGAAACCCTAAGAATTAAAGCAATTCTACCATCGACAACAACAAAAAACAGAAAAAAATCTACAAAACCAGGAAATAGTAAAATAACCGTCATCATTGAGACAAACAGGATTGATTTACATTGTGGTCAAACTGGATTAGGCCTCCCAGCCCCGCTGGCAGTGGTCAGCCTGGAGCATTCCTTTATGGTATCTCTGAATCGGCCTTCAGTGCTTTCCTGTTGGAAGCCCGGTGGCCTACATCTGACTATGTCCTTGTTATTTTGTTTCACTGGCGTGTGTGCTCAGCTTTCTGCACAGGAGGCAGAGTTGTTGGAACACTGCCCATCCACAGGGCACCAACTGTGCACTCACTCCTGGCCCTGGGTGTTCCAGGTCTCCTGGCCATTTGGAAGTCTGAGTGGAAAAATCACGTCCTTCTCTCAGGGTTCTTTAGGCACTGCTCCGCTGTCTCCTGGTTGTGGGTGCTGCAACTTGGCAGCATGGTCACCAAGGCCTGCTCTGGGTGCTGCAACTTGGCAGCGCGGTCACCAAGGCCTGCTCTTCCCTTTCTTACTCAAAGCTTCCAGGACGGTCTCTTCAAGCCGGGTAGAAATTCAACATGGTGGCATCAATGTGGGCTTCACTTCTTTCTGAACATTAGTCATGTCATCTCCAGGTGTGACTCTCTGATCTGGACTTCTCATCCCGTCTCTCAGATGATTTTACTCTGTTCTCTCCAACTTCCAACGAGTGCATATTCAACCTCTGTTGGACTGATGGGAATCCTGTTTTGATCTGTCCCCTCCTTTTCTCATCCCTTTTTTGTTTTCCTCTAGGTTTTCTGGGCATTTCCTTGATGTTATCTTCCAAGCCTGTGTAGAATGATTTATTACTAGCAGATTTTTTTTCCTTTAATTTTATTTTCTTGTAAAGATGCCATACAGAGGGACTACAGTTATACTACCAGATCTTTTAACTTCGAACTCTATTGCCATAACATCGCTATTAGATCTTGTTTCATCAACAAAACAAGGCACTCCATGAGTCTGCTGAGCCCATGGAGTTTAGAATCTACACTCTGTTCCTCCCCGTGGCCGTCTGGCTGCTGTGTCCATGTTAAGGCCTTTGGTGATGGAGACGTGCTGGGGTATCCAGGTCCCAACAGCTCCCCGACCAGACCCACTGCCTTCTCCTTGAGCTGGTCTCCTCCACGTATGCGTAGCCTCCTTGTCCTCCATCCTGGCTTCTTCCAAATCCTGCCAAGCAGGGTGGAGCTCTGTCTGGCTATCACAAAGTCCCAATATGGGTATAGGATACAGGGTACGGGGTACGGGAATAGACCCACGGTCCTGCCGCTGGGCTCAACCTCCCAGTGCAAGGCTCACTGGGCAGGCCCGCCGTGGGTCTCCGGGGCTGGACTGCAGCACTCCTCTGCTTCCCACCCCTGGGCTCTCATGGAGGAGGTCCAGCCCCCACTTTCCTGCTGTGTTCTAAGTTCCCATTTCTCCATGCTCCTTCCATCAGCAACCCTATGCACCCCATCCCCCATTCTCTCACCATCGGCTTCCAGGTACAAATGGGAAATTCCCTCCCTTCGCATACAGCAGGCTGAGCAGCCCACACCCATGCCCACCTACACCCCCCAGCACCCACAACCCCACACACCACACCCACACCCCAATACCCCTACCCACACCCCTGCACCTGCACCCATGCCTTGTGCCACACCAAGACACTCCTGTCCTCCTCCTTCTCCTGACCCATGTGTGTCCTTCAGCTCCAGCTCCAGCAAGAAGCTCTCACACCCTCCTTGCAAATCTTGCCTACTCCTCTGGCCTCGCCAGGCCACAGGGACCATGACCACACACTAAGCATGTGGATCTGTCTCCCTCCCTGGACAGGAAGTGGGGAGGTCAGGGCCTGGACGGGAAGTAGGGAGGTCAGGGCCTAGACAGGAAGTGGGGAGGTCAGGGCCTGGACAGGAAGAGGGGAGGTCAGGGCCTGGACAAGACATGGAGAGGTCAGGGCCTGGACAGGAAGTGAGGAGGTCAGGGCCTGGACAGGAAGTGGGGAGGTCAGGGCCTGGACAGGAAGTAGGGAGGTCAGGGCCTGGGTGGGAAGTAGGGAGATCAGGGCCTGGACAGGAAGTGGGGAGGCCAGGGCCTGGACAGGAAGTGGGGAGGTCAGGGCCTGGACAGGAAGCAAGGAGGTCAGGGCCTGGACAGGAAGTGGGGAGGTCAGGGCCTGGACAGGAAGTAGGGAGGTCAGGGCCTGGGTGGGAAGTAGGGAGGTCAGGGCCTGGACAGGAAGTGGGGAGGCCAGGGCCTGGACAGGAAGTGGGGAGGTCAGGGCCTGGACAGGAAGCAAGGAGGTCAGGGCCTGGACAGGAAGTGGGGAGGTCAGGGCCTGGACAGGAAGTAGGGAGGTCAGGGCCTGGGTGGGAAGTAGGGAGGTCAGGGCCTGGACAGGAAGTGGGGAGGCCAGGGCCTGGACAGGAAGTGGGGAGGTCAGGGCCTGGACAGGAAGCAAGGAGGTCAGGGCCTGGACAAGACATGGAGAGGTCAGGGCCTGGACAGGAAGTGGGACATGGGGAGGCCAGGGCCCAAACAGGAAGCAGGGAGGCCAGGGCCCGGACAGGAAGTGGGGAGGTCAGGGCCTGACAGGAAACAGGGAGGTCAGGGCCAGGTCTTGTCCTCAGCTCTCTATTCCATGAAGGGTGAGGCACCCAGCACAGCAGAAATGCTCAGTGCTGGCTTAGCCGTCCTATCTCCAGTGAGGCATCCGGAGACATGTTCCTTCTCCTGACAGTGAAAAGCAGGACCATGTTTATCTGCCAGCATCCAAATAAGAGCAGCTACAGAGATCACCAGGCAATGAAAGCAGCCAGATACTGGCACACAGGAACACAGCAGCCTGCCACAGGGAGGGAACACAGGTGGCCTGCCACGGAGGGGGCATGCGGGCAGCCTGCCACAGGTAGGCCTTCCCAGTGCTCCTAAGCAAGCGCTAACTCATAAGGAGAAAGAGAGGTTTCCCGGTGCCTTTAGAGCTTCAGTGGTTTCAAATCCACTTTAGATCATTTTATTCATCGTATATTTATTTTTCTCACTACCCAGAACACCAAGCTGATCTGCAGAAAACCCATTTGAAAAAAGCAATCACCTACTCCAAGCAAAGGCACTAAATGGAAAAGGAGAGACGGAAAACCCAGCAGATGGCAGGGTTCAGCGAGTGACCCCAGGCACACGCGTCCACACCAGGCCAGGTCTCCTTCCACAGCACCCAGATTCTGTTCATCCCTTTCCCTGTGTCATAAGCAGGAAAGAACACCTCCCTCTCGGAGCTCAGAAAAAAAGATTCGCATGATCCAGAGGAGATGCAACCAAATCTTTAAAATGGTAAAGGGTTTCTAATTAAAAAGGTATAGTTTGAGCTCTGCTGGGGGTGAGGGGACACACAGAGGCAAAAAGGAGGAGTCGGGTCCAGGTTCCTTGCCTGTGTGTGGGAACTAGAACGAAGGAGCCTGTGGTGGTGGAATGAAGGAAGAGAAGAGAGCGAGGGGGTCAGAGGTGCAGTATCTACAAGCACACACGTCATAAGGAAGCCGCCTCATATGACAGATGCGTTTGAAAAGCGTGGAAATAGCAACAATGCCTACCAACTTCCAACGGCATTCTTAAAATGTTGCCCTCCTACTGGGAGAGTTGAGGGAAATTGCGGTGGAAATGCTTTTTTCAGCAAAACAACACATCCAATATAGGTCGGGAACTTCTGAGAATATTTCTATAATTCTATATTCTGTATTTCTTAATAGGGAATTTACCTTTTACACATGTGGACTAAGAGAATATCAAATCAATACACACAAAGACGCGGCTGAGAAACATTCAGAACGTGACGTAGAAAAATAAAGAAAAAGAACATATCCTAAATTTCCAATGGGATTGACAATAACTGATCACCTTGGAACACACTTGTAATATAATGTCACGAAAAAAAGATACAAATAGCAAACCATCCTCTACACAAAATACAGGCTCAAGACAATATACTAGACTTGTTCTTCTTGCAGCAGCAGGAATTGAACTCATGGCCTCATGCTTGCTAGGCACACACTCTACCGTGTGAGCCAGCCCTCCCCCAGTCTTTCTGGATTGTTTTTGTTTATTTTGTAGATAAGAGTCTCACATCCTGGACGCCATCCTCATAAGTAGCTGGGATTATAGGCATGCTCTATCACACCCAACTCTTTAATGTTTTAGCTAAAATTTCATTGCAAGAAGAGTCCATAGTTGACTGAGTTATGAGGAAAGCTCCCTCGACTAGTCACAAATTACGTGGGGAATCTCATGGCCCGAGTCCGCCTCACCCAACCTGCCAAGCTGGCGCTGACAGAAGCATCCAGTACTCACTTGGTGGGCCGGTAATCCGGAATGGAGCGGTCCAGTGAGATCTTCTCACTGAGGAAGGAGTTGTAGCCATACTTCTCATGGGGTCCCTTAGCCTTCTCTTCTTCAGCCGGGGACAGGGTTGCGGGAAGACCGCCTTTGCCTCGGCCCCCATACCCTTCAATGAGGCCAAGGGATTTGGACAAGCCTAGAAAAGGAAGAGAGAGGTGGAATTACTGGACACTCACTACTGCATCTCATCTCAGACACAGCTCTGAACAACCACCACCGCACTCAGATACAGCCCTGGACAACCACCACCACACTCAGACACAGCCCTGGAAAACCACCACCACACTCAGATACAGCTCTGGACAACCACCACCTCACAAAGATACAGCTCTGGACAACCACCACCACACTCAGATACAGCCCTGGACAACCACCACCACACTCACATACAGCCATGGAAAACCACCACCTCACTCAGATACAGCCCTGGACAACCACCACCCCATTCAGATACAGCCCTGGAAAACTACCACCACACTCAGATACAGCTCTGGACAACCACCACCTCACTCAGATACAGCTCTAGACAACCACCACCACACTCAGACACAGCTCTGGACTACCACCACCATACTCAGACACAGCTCTGGACAACCACCACCTCACTCAGATACAGCCCTGGAAAACCACCACCGCACTCAGATACAGCTCTGAACAACCACCACCTCACTCAGATACAGCCCTGGAAAAACCACCACCACACTCAGATACAGTTCTGGACAACCACCACCACACTCAGATACAGCTCTGGACAACGACCACCGCACTCAGATACAGCTCTGGACAACCATCACCTCACTCACATACAGCCCTGGACAACCACCACCGCACTCAGATACAGCCCTGGACAACCACCACCGCACTCAGATACAGCCCTGGAAAAACCACCACCACACTCAGATACAGCCCTGGACAAACACCACCACACTCAGATACAGCCCTGGACAACCACCACCACACTCAGATACAGCCCTGGACAACCACCACCACACTCAGATACAGCCCTGGACAATCACCACCACACTCAGATACAGCCCTGGACAACCACCACCACACTCAGATACAGCTCTGGACAACCACCACCTCACTCAGATACAGCCCTGGAAAACCACCACCGCACTCAGATACAGCTCTGAACAACCACCACCTCACTCAGATACAGCCCTGGAAAAACCACCACCACACTCAGATACAGCTCTGGACAACCACCACCACACTCAGATACAGCTCTGGACAACGACCACCGCACTCAGATACAGCTCTGGACAACCATCACCTCACTCACATACAGCCCTGGACAACCACCACCGCACTCAGATACAGCCCTGGACAACCACCACCGCACTCAGATACAGCCCTGGAAAAACCACCACCACACTCAGATACAGCCCTGGACAAACACCACCACACTCAGATACAGCCCTGGACAACCACCACCACACTCAGATACAGCCCTGGACAACCACCACCACACTCACATACAGCCCTGGACAATCACCACCACACTCAGATACAGCCCTGGACAACCACCACCACACTCAGATACAGCTCTGGACAACCACCATTGCATCTCAGATACAGCTCTGGACAACCACCACCACACTCAGATACAGCTCTGGACAACCACCACCACACTCAAATACAGCTCTGGACAACCACCACCGCACTCAGATACAGCCCTGGACAACCACCACCACACTCAGATACAGCTCTGGAAAAACCACCACCACACTCAGATACAGCTCTGGACAACCACCACCACACTCAGACACAGCCCTGGACAACCACCACTGCACTCAGATACAGCCCTGGAAAAACCACCACCACACTCAGATACAGCCCTGGAAAAACCACCACCACACTCAGATACAGCTCTGGACAACCACCACCACACTCAGACACAGCTCTGGAAAAACCACCACCGCACTCAGATACAGCTCTGGACAACCACCACCGCACTCAGACACAGCTCTGGACAACCACCACCACACTCAGACACAGCCCTGGACAACCACCACCACACTCAGATACAGCCCTGGAAAAACCACCACCTCACTCAGATACAGCCCTGGACAACCACCATTTCACTCAGATACAGCCCTCAACAACCACCACCCACCACCCACTGCCCCATCTTATATGCACCCCTGAACAACCACCACTGCATCTCAGATACAGCCCTGAACAACTACTACTGCACTTAGATACAGCTCTGGACAACCACCAACCACCACTGTATCTTAGATACAGTCCTGGACAACCACTACCACATCCCAGATACAGCTCTAGACAACCACCACCCACCACCACATTTCACATACGGCCCTGGCAATCATCACCCATCCCATCAGATACAGCCCTGGACAACCACACTGTATCTTAGATACAGCCCTAAACAACCACCAATGCATCTCACAGACGGTCCTGGACAACCACCACTGCATCTCACATACAGCCCCAGACATCCACCACCCACCACCAGCACCCATTACCACATATCAGATATAGCCATTGAACCCAGGGCCTCATGCATGCAAGGCAAGCACTCTACCACTGAGCCACCTTCCCAGCCCTTCAGATACAGCCCTTGAAAACCACCACTCAGACACAGCTCTGAACAACCACCACCGCACTCAGATACAGCCCTGGACAACCACCACCCACCACCGCATCTCAGATACAGCCCCAGACAACCACACTGCATCTCAGATAACAGCTTCCAATTTGAAAGATGCCATCATCTGCCACAGAAAACACAATATGACCTCAACATGAACTCTGCATAAGTTCAGGATTCACGTCCACTGTGCAGTCCAGATCCTCTCCTTCCTTTTGGGAATGGAAGAGGAGGTGGCACAGAGTCCATAAACAGAAGAGGGCAGAGGGGGTAGGATGGAGCTAGGCTGCTCCTGCCTGACTTGCTCTCTCCCTGGACAACCACATGAAGGGGGGCGGATACCCGCACGCCACAGAATCAGAAGGGGGGCAGGCACCCACACACCACAGAATCAGAAGAGCAAGGCCCAGGGAACAACTTGCAGAATGATTTTATCATGAGCTTAAGGCTTGAAACTGCTTGACACAGCTCTGTGCCTAACAGTTTTATTTAAATTTCATCTAAATGGCAAAAGGAAGTGCAGAATGTTTGAGAACAAATCACAGTGGGAAATAAGCCCATCAGGGCAATACCTGCTCAGGAGAGGGCGGGAGCCTGTGGGACAGGGACCCGGACAGGGATGGCTTATAGGCTGGTCACTGCAGCGGATGATCAACCGCTTGGACTTTTCAGGATTTTGACTACTTGATGAGAACACTTTTGTTGTGGTGGCTTCTATTCTTTTTTTTTCTATTCACTGTCATAGCTCAGCTGAATGCAGACTAAGAGGCAAAGGGCTCTGCAGATCTCCCGTGGATGGAGCTCAGGGAGCCGGGCCCTGTCCGGGCAGGCAGCGCCCCTGAGGTGGGTCAAAGGCCCACAAACGTGCTCCACACCCCACCACCACAAGGCCTTGGCCCTCTTTCCTGAGTTTGTGCAGAGGAAATATGCTCTCTGCCAGGTCAAGGGCAGGGGGAAGCTCAGTGAGCCACATTCACAGCTCAGTGTTGAGGTGGCCTCGTCCTGCACCTGCCCAGTGCATGATTACCAGGGCCTGCTGGCTGGGAGGGGGGCCCTTCCTCCCTCCATCTGTCCATCCTGAAGCTGCGTACTCAATCCAAGAGAATAACCACCCAACCAAGGAGGCACACACTTCCATCTGAGGTACACGAGGATGTGGGCTCCCATCAGCAGACAGCCGTCTTCGCACAAGGGATCATGAGGCTCTGCGCTCCCCGGGCTGGACCCCACAGACACTCTCCACTGGACAAGTCCACATAGTGGGGAAGTGGATCCATGCTGCAGAGGGTGGGAGAAGCTGCAGAGTGACCTGAGGGCCATTGTTGGGGAGGACACCATTAAGGCTGCAGTTAAACTAAAGCCAGGCATCTCTATGCTATTGGCATTTTTTGGACTGGGAGCCTTGTACTTACCAATCAGGTGTTGTACTACTGAGCCATGTCTCCAGCCCTGCTTTTCACCAATTTTTTTTTTGGGGGGGGTGTTTCCGGTTGTGGGCCTGAACTCTGGGCCTGGGCGCTGTCCCTCAGTCCTTCAGCTCAAGGATAGCGCTCTACCACTTGAGCCACAGCGCCACTTCTGGCTTTTTTTTCCTACTTATATGGTACTGAGGAATCGAACCCAGGGCCTTATGCATACAAGGCAAGCGCTCTACCACTGAGCCACCTTCCCATCCCTCACCAATTATTTTTAAGACAGGTTTTCCTTTCCTGCCAGTATGATGATGCCTGGACCACAGTGGCTGAGATGATAGGCGGGTGTCCCTGCATCCAGCCATGTGCTGAGAAGGTCTCATCAATGCTTTTGCCCAGGCTGGCCTCAAATCACAATCCTCCCATTTTCAACCTCCTAAGTCGTTAGAACTACAGGCATGAGCTACAGACACCATTCCCCCTTTTTTAAGGCAGGGTCTCATCTTGTTCATCTCTGCTGCCTCTCTGATTCAGTGGGCCCAGGGTACTCTGAGGGTGGCCTTCCTAATGCAGGAATGAGGGCCAGAAACAGAAATGTTTGTCAGATCGTCCAGAAGTTACAACTACGATGCCTGCTAACCTTAGCTGTGATAGGACGCATGAGCAAGGGGTGCTAATGAGGCATTTGTCTCTCTCGGTGGCATCATTTCCTCCTTAGTGGAAGTCCCCTACTTAGCAACACGATGTAGCACTGTGCACAGTGCAATGTGACAACTACGAATTATCTATTTCATGCTCCACAGCTCTCATTCCACAACCCCCCCCCCCCCCCCCGCCAATTTCATCTGCAAGAAAGGTGCTGCAGACCAGCAGAAACTTCCACTGTACGTAAGTGTGGTGACTTAGATGGCCTCAGGAACTGCTGGAAAGGACAAAGCCAGCCCATGGACACTGAGCCTGGCCAGCCTGAGCTGTCCCCAGAGTGTATCATCTGGTTCATACACACAGACAGGGCTCAAACCTGAAAGGGCACACACTACACTCTTCACACAAAATGCAGGGACTCAGAGATGGGAAACACAGAGATGAGGGGAGGATCAGGATGAAGAGGCACAGAGGGAGTGGAGTATATCAGATCTAGAGGGCCTGAACATTCCCTTTTTCTTCATACTCTTCCTCCTCCTGATTTATCTGGAGAAGTTTGGCCACATGATGTCACTGCACAGGAAGTGGGCGCACAGGGGAGGGAATGCCGATAGGGAGGGCATATGGTTGGGGTGAGTGTACTGGAACTCACACCCAGTATTCTTCAGGGAGGAGACTCCAGGGACCTTTCAAATTTCCCTGGCTCTCTAGTCTGGGATGGAGTTCCACCAATAGGATACTGGTGGGTGGGAAGAGGGAGCAAGTTGGGGCCTTCATTCCCCAGCATCCTCCCTTCTGCGCTGTGGTTTGGTAGGACTACAATGTTGAGATGTGGTAGGCATCAGCAGGCCCTTCCCCGTCCAGTATCCAACCATCCTTGCATTCTGTGACTCATGCCCTGCCCTGCCCCCAGTGTCCAGCCATCCTTGCATTCCATGACACATGCCCTGCTCTGCCCCCAGTGTCCAGCGAGCCTTGCACTCCATGACACATGCCCTGCTCTGGCTGTTCCAGGCCTCTGGTGGCCACACTGTTAGCTTGTCTGTCACAAGCCCCTAGGGACATTCACCTTTCTGTCACTTCCTGTGGGTTTTCCTTAACTCTTTCCAAGCCTTCGAAAACAGATTGTTGATCTCTTCTCTCTGAGTGAGCTGCCTGCTCCCTGCCAAGTTACATCGTGCTTCTTCTCCAGCACCTTATCAGGGGCTCCACCTGCATGACTCCATCTACCTGAACCACCTCCTCAGACTCACCTTCAACACCACAACACTGCAAAAAACAAAACAAAAAACAAAAAACCTCACTTCATAATGCACAGCCATCCAGGCTGGATCCTGTCCTAGACAACACACATACTTTATAATTCACAGTCATCCAGGCTGGATCCTGTCCTAGACAACACACACACTTCGTAATGCACAGCTATCCAGGCTGGATCCTGTCCCAGATAGCACATTCACTTTGTAACACAGTCATCCAGGCTGGATCCTATCCTAGATGACAGAACAGGATTTCTGGGTCTGGGCACGTGGGTGGCCCGGGAGCAGAACTCGGAGCATATTCTGTCCACGAGTGAGCTGTGCAGCCACCATTGCTCTTGAAAAATGAGTCATGGTTATGTGCTTCCGAACAAACCATCCATAATTCTCCACCGCAGCTTCACTCAAAACAGCATGTCTTACGTGTATGATGAACTTTATACTTCCTGGAATTTCTGCAAAAATGATTTAACTTCATCCTCAGAAGAGCTCTGCCCCATGCCTTAGGTAAGAACGCTGCAACTTGGCCTGGATAAACCATATTCCTAGGCTTTCTGGAGGAGAGCCACTGAGCACTCCAGGAAATACCCAGCTGGGTGCTGGTGGCTCCTGCCTGTCATCCCAGCCACTGGGGAGTCAAGAATAGGAGAATAGGGACTCCAGGCCAGCCTGGGCAGGAAAGTCTGTGATGCCTCATGTAAAGGCAGGGAAGCTGGATGCACAGGCATACATCTGCCATCCCAGCTACAACAGAAAGCCTAAAGTGGGTGGAACACAGCCTGGTGGCGGGGGGGGGGGGGGGGCATCTAAGCAGGAAGTAAAACTTTACCTCAGAAATAACCAGGGCAAAAAAATAGGTCTGACAGTGTGGCTTGGTTTCAGAGCACTAGCCAAACAAGCATGAGGCCCTGAGTTCAAACTCCAGTACCATTCTCCTGTCAGTCTCATGTTGCTGGGGTGAAGATAGTACAGAGGCCCAGGCCTCACTGCCAAGGACAGACACAGATTTCCCACCTGTGTGGGATGACGTGGTAGGGTCTGGCGCACCCCAGAGTGCAGGTGGAGAGAGCTCATAAAGGGTGGTGTGGCAAGAACGGATGGACGGGCTCGACGGGCTCTCTGCACAGGTTAACTGAGCACTCATCCCCATGTCACTCAAAACCCCATGGGGAGGAACAGCCCAGACCCAGGTGGGTGGGAGAGATGCTGAGCTGCAGCACATCCAGCACAATGCGGCAGACCAGGCCCCTGCTACATACCACACACAACAGCGCAGACTGGGAACCTGCCGCAGTTCCTGAGAGCTGTGCTCTCTCGCCTGCCCTGGCCCTCCTCTCTTCCCTACCTGTTTTCCCTGGTCTTTCTTCTTCCTTCTCCCTCCTCCTCCTATTCCTACTCCCCTTTCCCTTCACTGGTGCTTGCTAGGCAGGTGATCTACCACTTGAGCCATTCCTTTGGACTCTTTGTGTTGTTTTCAAAGTAGGGTCTCTTTCTGTCCACTGTGGTCTTCCTGCCTGTGCTTTCCTGTGTGGTGGGGGGACAGGTGGGCACCGCTGTGCCCAGCCACCATGCTTCCCCGTAACTGGACACGTATACATACATCACCATGCCCAGCCATGGTGAGATGGAGACGTGCAAACTTCCACACTGGGGCTAGCCCTCAATCCAGACTGCACCTCCCACATAGCCAGGGTTGTAGGCTTGAACCTTAATGCCTGGCTGGTACACTGTATATTCTCTGGCCCCTGCATCTATATGAGAATCTCACACCATAGGGATGACCCTGACCACTGGGCTGGGCAGCATGCCTTTGGCTTTGGACTTAACTATGAGATTTGCTCAGAGCAACCAGATCCCAGTGGATGCCATGAGCTGATGCTGAGAGCCCACCCTGTGTGTTGGCCTCCGCTTTGGTCATCACCATGGCAATGGGAGCACGGTGGTCTGAAGAGGATGACGACACTCAGCAGCCAGATCCCAGCTGACACTCGGAACCCAGTCACATGAGCCAAACCTTCACTTACCCAGCAAGACAAATGTCAAGAGTAACTCACGCTCACACACGCTCACAAGCAACCAAGAAGCTGGATTTTGGTGCCATTTATGAGGCTGGAGAGGAAGGAAAGAGAAGACTTAGGGTGTGAAAAGACATGACACAGAACTGAGAGCTGCATGGGTACGGGTTAAATTGGTGCTGTCTTCTCAGAGACATCCAAATGAATGGAGCTGTCAGGTGCCCGTGAAAGAGCTTGGGAAGAGACCAGGCTTGGTGATTGAAAACTGATTCATGGTGTTTAAGTGGAGTTTAGAGACAAGCTCCTTGTGGAGACATGCAAGCATAGAGGAAAGACAAAGGACGCCCAAGCACTGGCACCCCAAGTGAGGCTGGAAAGAGGAGAGGGCTGTGGAAAGAAGATCGAGGAATGGAGGAACCCCAAACGGAGCCGCAGCACTGGTGATGTTCACAGGACCATTTGAGAGAACCAGAGCTTAGAGGAGGCTGGCAAGTTCCATAGCAGTGCGGGCCACACAGTGAGTTCCAGCAGAGACCCTGGGAGTAGAGGGAGGGAGGGAGGGAGGGGCGGAGGGAGGGAGAAAGGTTTCAGTGTCTACACATGGAAGACAGAACCCAGAGTTGTTTCGATCATGGAAAGGCTACTGAGGTGAGGAGAATGAAGAGCTGGGCAAGTGTGGGGTTAAGTTTGTACCCCACAAAGCCAAGGAACACAGAAGCACAGATCCTGCTCCACCGGCCCTGCCTTGCTCTGCTGTAGTCAGCTGAGGAGGGCCTTAGACAAAAGCCTTCGACAAAGCTCTGGTGTCTGATGGAGATACAAACCAAAGATCAAGGATCTGACTCGACACCCCATGATGTAAAGCTGTGCCTGAGTGTGTATGGACCCACGGGCAGGCTGAGAACATGACTGCAGGGCTGCTTTGATCAGAGCTATCCGAGGCCCCTGTTACAAAGCCCCATGTGTCCATGCCACCCACGTGGGTGGGCAACTGAGGTCCCAACATGGAATTCAAATCTCAGAGTGCCATGACAGCACAAAAAACAAGAAGCAAAACTATCTGCATTCCCAGACATAGCACTGGAGGCACAAGCTTGAGAGCTGTCCACCCGACGTAGAAGTGGTAAGATACATCTTTTTTGGAGAACTGAGAAATCCAGCAGCTCTGAAATAATCCCAAGTAAACATACAATGAGCAAATTCACTAGGCCTCTGAGTCTCTGGATCTCCCCGATCCCGGAGCTGAGCTGGGCTGTGTGGCAAGCCACAATTCAGCCCTGATGGGGTGCTCCAGCCACCTCGGGGTGCCTGCGGCAGTCCCCACAGAGTTCCGTTCAACGTTCTCTAAATACTCAGCATGCACTCGGTCACTGTGTCTCAAACACCCCACTCCCAACTTTGTCCACGAACATGCAGGAAATGTGGGCTCCCTTACAGCCCTGGGCAGCCACATCCCAAGCACGTACCAGCATCATGCCAGAACACATTCTCCACACTCCCTTCCCGGCCACTCGCCCACCAGAGCCCAAGTTCCCAGATAAGAACAGCAAACAGCATGCAAATACTTGATGGACAAATACACAGCCCTGTCTCTCTCTGGTGTAAACACACTGGGCCAGCTCAGCCTGCAGCTGTGGGTCTGTGTGATGGACAGAATGTGTCATCCATGGGAGACATGGAAGATACAACACCTAACAAGACACAGCACAATTCTGCATCCTGTGCAAACACAGTGTGAGGGCAGAGTGGGGAACAAAAACCATGAAAAACTTCCTGGGTTTATTGCTGGTGGCTGGACAAGACCTGGGGCCTCTGGGGGCTGATGACCCGGAGGACGGGGCATCCTGCGAGGTCAGCTCCAGCCCCGGCTCCTTCCCCAGGGGTCCACAGGAGTGGTCCACACTGAGTGCTGTGGTCCTTCAGAGGCTGGAGGAACTCCTGGGCTGTGTGCTCATATCCCCCCTTTATTATTTACAGTAATAATTATAATTATGATGTAATTATAAACATAAAATAGAGATAATTATTGTTTTAGTCCCAATAATAATAACCGAAGTGGAAACTCAGGAACTGTCAGAATTTACTAAGAAGCTACGGTGTTACAGCACAGGCCCCTGGCTCCACACTGCTCTGCTAACAACCTGGGGCTGGGTGGGGAGACGGGAGATGTGCTGTGCAGGGTCCTGAGACTGCAAAACTGCCCGCATTCTGTGGGGGCCAGAGAGGATCTGACACAGCCCAGCTGCTCGGGCTTTAAATCTGCAGTCTCCCTGGCAGCGGTGGCACAGGCTCTGGGCTTGCTCTGCCCGCTGCTAGCCTTTTGTTCCAAGCGCAATGTGAAGTCTAAGTCATGGGCACAAGTCCTCTGCCAGGTGCTTGTCTACTGCCTGATGTGGCATGGGCTGGCCTCCCCAGTGTCCAGTCCCTGATACACTGGATTGTGGATGGTCCCTGACACTGGACTGGGAACAGCCCCTGACACACTGGATTGGGGACGACCCACACACTGGCACACGTGACCCTCTGGCATGAGCATCTGGCATGAGTGGCAGGGCAGCTGGGGCTCCGGAGTCGACACATGCTGGGTTCAGCAGCTTGCAATGCGGTGCAGGAAGGAGCAGCATGAGGCTGCTTGTGCCGAGCACGAGTCACAAATGCGATAGAGGTGTGACAGGCATGACGTGTGTCCAGATACTCTGTCATGGGTGACTTTACTTCTGACGTACACAGGGGAATCAGGGACACAGAGGTGACTTGGGGAAGGACATCTACTGGACAGCTGATATCAAGACCCCAGGAGCCTGGTGAAGGTGCAGTTTCCGCTGCTTGGCTTCCTAGAGGAGGTGATACTTGGGTGCTGGCCTGCAGGACCAGACCTACCTGCACACCAGAGCACAGACCAGTCAGGGAAAGGATGTCAGAAGCATCCAGCACAGCCCAGATACCCGAACACCAGCACAGTCTGTATGGACACACATGCACCTGGGGGACGGTGGGCAGCATGAGCTGCCATGTTTCCTGCCTCCAGATAATTTAACACCAGCCTCTCACGCTCACTGCTGCCCCGAGGATCTGTGCTACCCCTTGCATCCTACAGAGAGAGAAACGTGCCTTCTCAGGTTTCTTGAAAGACGAATGCAAGGGGCCAATCCCAAACGCTGGGGTAGCAGGTCTTGAGAGGAAGGAGCTTTTCATCAAACGTAGCGGCTTCATAAGCCACCCACTGTGGACTGTGCTTGCAGTTCTAGCTACCTGGGGGGAGGCTGGGACAGAGCACAGCTCAAGGCCAGCCAGGGCGCAGACGTGGGGGAGATGCCTTCCCCAGCTGCTGACAGGCTGAGGCTGGGCGGCCTGAGGTTCCGGGCCAGGCTGGGCAGTAAAGTCCACAGGGCTCCATCTTCACGGGCTAAGCAGAGCCTGGTGGGACATGCTGTGTATAACGACAGCAAAAAGCCTCAGGTAGGAAGCTCAATCACACGGGCAGGCAAGGGCAAGACCCTGTCCTAACAATGCACAGTGAAAAGCAGGGCTGGAAGCATGGCTCACAGGGACTGTGAAAGCAGAAGGCCCCGGCTGGCTTTCTCCTCCCACTAGATCCCATGCCAGGAGCCTACATCCCTGTGCTCCAGGGCAGCCAGGGCAGGGCAGCGTGGAGATGAGGCCTGAGATGGACACACAGGCTCTGCCTTCCAGACTTCAGGATTCAGACTCAGTACACCAAGGACACCACTCACAGAGCCCGTTCTCCACATGTAACTTTATTTCCTTCATTACAAGAGCCCGTCTTGGAGATCACACTGTAACTACCTGCAGTTTCCTCAAAGGCTCTCAGACAGAACCACTGCCAAGAGTCACTGGCACCTCCTCCCTGTCCCCTCCCTCCCTCCAGGGCAGCTGTGACAATGGGGTGAGGGGGTGGGGTGTTGGTTGGGTTCTCCCAGGAGATCCTCCACAGCCACACTTGACTATCATTTGCCCACAGCCACGGCTTCTTCTCATTCCCCTATGGTGAGAACAGCTCTGGCCTCACACCACATGCAGGCATCCTGATCCGCGGTGTTAACTTGACGCGTGGCTGTCAGCCTCAGGGATGGATGGATGTTCTCTGAGTTTCAATGTTCATCGTGGTGCTGAAGGTGGAATCGAGCTCCCGTGCTCATCCACCCTGCTTCGAGGGGATTATATGCCCATGTGCTAGGACTCAGAGAAATGTCCCCAAGACCACGTGCTCAGCTTGGTCCCCATGTGGTATTGGAGGGGTGGAGGTAGAAGTTGACGCCTCAGGTCAGGGGTCCTGGGCAGTTTCTTACAGAAATGGTGCCTCATGCCGGGCGCCAGTGGCTCACGCCTGTCATCCTAGCTACTCAGGAGGCTGAGATCTGAGGATCGCAGTTCAAAGCCAGCCCAGGCAGGAAAGTCCGTGAGACTCTTATCTCCAATTAACCACCAGAAAACCAGAAGTGGGGCTGTGGCTCAAGTGGTAGAGTGCTCACCTTGAGCCGAAGAGCTCAAGGACGGCGCCCAAACCCAGAGTTCAAGACCCATGACGGACCCCCCCACCAAAAAAATGGGGCTCTCACTAGCACACCCCTGAAGGATACATTTCCATCTCCATATGGGCAAAATAACTCCACGACTAAGCAGAAATCATCACCAACACAGCAGTGGCGAGTCCCACCCTGGAGTCAGTAATGACTTTAGACACCAGTGCCTAAGCAGGGTCCATTTCAAAGGAGTTTCTGAAACGGTGAAGTGGAGATTCATGAGACACGGTGGGGGAAGGGAGGCCTGAGTCCAGGGCTGGGCTGCAGCCAGGGTGTCACCTGGACAGGGTTGCGGGGGGGGGGGGGGGGCTGGCTTAGAGCTCCCTGCTCATCCCCACTGTGCAAACCCAGGCAGGGCTCCCCACGTTCCCTCCTCTCCACTCCCCCCAACCTGCTGCACTCAGGATCTGGTGTGTGGCCACGTGCCTGCCTGTGTGTATGTGTGTAACTGGGTGTGCAGGGAGCCATGGTGCGTCTCCAGAGCCAGGAGGAATGGCTGCCCTTTATAAATCACAGTCATCAGAAAACAGTCATGTCCATGCTGCCTGCCCAAGCCCATGAACACCCAAAGCCATGGCTTGAGGAAACCAGCCATCCTCAGCTCCGTAGAGAGGTGCCCACCCTCAGATGAACAAACTGACATTCACACACACACGCACACACACACACACACACACACACACACGCTGCCGCACCTCCAGCACCCTGAGCTTCAGGGTCACCTTCAGCTGAACAAGTGTGCACCCTGGGAGAAAGAAACCCTTCATCCCAGAGCCTTGTCCTTAATGAGACACATCACTTCACCTCAAATTATTATAGGGAGCCTCTGCTCACAAGGGTGCCACAGCCACTCTAGCACCCCCCTTTGCCAAGCCAGAGCCACTGGAGCCGTCACCCCAGCATCACCATCCTGCCGGGCAGGGAGGACAGGCAGGCAGACGGGCACAACTATGCTGCGATCACTGAATTCAATCATTCCCTCCCGGGAGCCCAAGGCACAGATGGAAGTCCTGACTGAGACAGAGGAGAGTGGAACAGAGAGAGGAGAGGGGAGGGGAGGAGGGGTGGGGAGGAGGGGAAGGGGAAAGGAGGGGAGGGAGAAATCACTGGAGACAGGAAGGCCACATGAGTCTGATGGATCGGGACTGAGAAGCGCAGTGACGTGAACATACTTTAGTTAGAAATGGATGCACGCAGCCGCAGGCAAGCACTCGGAACCTTCGACCTGGGTGGGGGCCTGGAGGTCAGCTCACAGGAAGCCCAGGGATAAAAGCCAGGGAGAAAGAGAAGTGCTTTCTGCAGGGAACCACGCTGGGAGGCGCCCGGACTCCCCAGGCAGGCCTCATCGCTGCCCCTCCTTCTCCTGCAAGCACTGCTCTCTAGCTCTCCGACAGAGGAGTTCTCTGGAAATGATGTGTACACCTGAGGGGAGGAGACCCCTGGGTGTGCCAGGCTGGCAGGCAGCTGGAAATGTGCCCACCTGACACAAGGACATCACATTCCAGAGCAAGTGAAGCTATGCCCGCCGAGGACGGCAGGGATGGGACTGTGCCAAGCGGCACGGTGCCAGGCTGGGAGGTCGGCTCACAGATTTTGCCATTTCTTATGTGTTTGTTCCCCAAAGCTCGACACCCCGCGGCCCTGGGGGTGATTCTTTTTCTTCTAGAGAAAGACCACAAGCAGCTTCATTTTTCCTTGGTTGCTTCTCCTGAAGCTACGAGTCAGGATGTATTTCCCTCATCAAATTCTTCCTCTGTCCTCTGGCCTGTAACTTAATATAGGCCACCTCAGAGCCCTTGTACCCGCATCACGATTGCTTTATTCCTGTTAATAAAATGAGTTAATAAATGTATTTCCTTGTATTCTGCCCATTATTCATGTTTACGAAAAGCTAACCCCGTTCCTGTGCTGGCTAATCTTGGCTGTCAACTAGCCTGGGTTGAGAGATGACAGGGAGACTTGCAAAGCAGTCTCGGAGTGGCTATGAGGGGCTTCTAGAGAGAGACTCAAGGCGGAGATCCACCCTTCAAGAGGCAGAGACCACCCTCCACGTGGGCAGCTGGGGCTAAGCTCAAAAAAAAAAAGCTGGGCACCAGTGGCCCGTAATCCTAGCTACTCTGAAGATCACAGTTGAAGACCAGCCTGGGCAGGAAAATCCAGTGAAACTCTTATTTCTAATTAACCAACAGAAAAAAAAAAAAGCAGAAGTAGAACTCTGGCTCAAGTGGTAGAGCACAAGCTGCGTGTAAAAAAAAAAACCTCAGGGGGCTGGGAAGGTGGCTCAGTGGTAGAGCACTTGCCTTGCATGCCAGAGGCCCTGGGTTCGATTCCTCAGCACCACATAAGAAAAAAGCCGGAAGTGGCGCTGTGGCTCAAGTGGTAGAGTGCTAGCCTTGAGCTGAAGAGCTGAGGGACAGCACCCAGGCCCAGAGTTCAGGCCCCACGACTGGACCCCCCAAAAAAAAACCCTCAGGGGATAGTACCTAGGTCCTGAGTTCAAACCCAGGATTGGCACCTCCCCCCAAAAAGAAAAGCCACACACCAGTGTCTCCCCCCTGTACTCCTACTTTGCAGAGATCAACAGGATCACAGTTCTAGGCCAGCCCTGGGCAGGAAAGTCCAAAGGACTCCATGTCAGAGCACAGTGGTGCACACCTGTTGTCTCTGCTACAACAGGAAATCTAAGATAGGTGGATCAGAGTCCAGGTAGAGGCCTGGGCAGGAAGCCAGGCTGAGGTGTGGCTGGCTCAGTGGTAGACTGTCTGCCTAGTAAGAACACAGCCCTGAGTTCAAATCCCAGGACTTCCAGATTAATACAGAATATCAACTGTACCACAAGGAAGACTGAATTACAATTTTATCTCTCTATGCATAGAAAAGTCAACCAAACAACTGGCAGTCAAGAAATGGAGCAGAGTCCAGGCCAGTGGCTCACACAGAGATGAGCAGAATCACAGTCCAAGGTCGGTCCCAGGCACCCTTAAAGCCCCTACCTGAAAAATAGCAAGAACAAACAGGAGTGAGGCACCATGGCTCAAGTGGCAGAGAAGCTGCCTGGCAGTCCAAGTTCAGACACCAGCGCGGGGCAGGAGGGCGGGAGGGCTGTGTAGGAAAGGTAACACGCCACGGAGCCCCAGAGCCCTGGGCGCCCAGAGCTCAGCGCTCAGATCCTTTCCACACCAGGCAGTTCACTAACCGTGGAGGAAAGCTGGGACACCTTCACAAGCACAAGTGCTCCTAACGTGTCTCAATCCAGGACCAAAGAAAATGGATCAGAATAACAGAGGTACAAGGCTCATGGCCTATGGACACGCAAGGGACCTCCCGCCTGACCTCCCAGCCAGCAGATGCCCAGAACGTGGATCTGAACCCCCATGGTGCAATGTTCACAGCCCACAGACATGCAGGGGACCTCCCATCTGACCTCTAAAGAGAGCTTTGGAACAGACGAGCAGAGAAATCTCAGTGTTTTCCGGACAGAGGCACCCAGTCTTCAGGGCCCGCATTTGATGCTGAGCGATCTATAGGCAGTGTCCTGGATCTGGGAAGAATCTGAGGATGCTTGGGGTGCGGCAGAATGAACGCCAACCCTCCGCAACAGACACTGGAGCCCCAAATTACAAATAGGGAGAGGGGTTTCGGAGATGGACGGGTCTGTGCTGCTCCTGACTCACGCGCTGGGGCTCACCTGCACAGGCAGGAAGTGAGACCCTATCTCTACATGCCAAGTGCAAGGAAGGGCTGGGGGCCTGGTTCAGCCGTCAAGGGCCTGACCGTCAACATGAGGCTCTGCATGAGAACCCCAGGGCTGCAGGAGCATCCTCACACCATGGATAGGAAGATCCTGCAGAGACTGCAAGAGAAGCAGACCGCCTCTACCTGCGAGGGCAGATGCCAATGGTTTGAGATGAACCACCAGCCACAGACCCCTCCATCAACACCGATCTCAGCCCAGCTGTAGCCCGGCTCCGGGGCTGTGCCTCGGTTTGAGCATGCAGTGCAGATGCACAGGGCCCTGGCTGTGCTGCGATGCCAGGCAGCCAGCTCCACACGGAGGCCTGTCTCTGGAACAGAGCTCCGAATTCCAGTGGAGGCCCACACAGACATCGCCCTTGCACATGCGCACATGCACACACACGCACAGTCTCATTAAAGTGCTGAGAAATGTCACCATTGAATCTGACCACAGTGACCATCAGCAACTTCATGACTGCTCCAAAGAATGCTTGGCCAATCCGCTCTTCCTTTTTCAGTCCAACTATCCCCCAAAAGAACTCTTTGTTGGCTTCAAAGAACAAGTGGGAGTTGAGAACTAAACTTTGTCCCTCAGAAATTCTGAACACAAGGGGAAGGAAGGAGGGAGGTGGGGGAGGGAAGGGATGGTAGGGGGTAACAATGTTTGACAAGAAATGTACTCATTACCTTACTCATGTAAATGTAACCCCTCTGTACAGCATCTTTCCAGTAAAATAAAATTAAAAAAATAAAAGAGCAGCTCAAAAACAAAATTCTGAACATAACCTCCCAATGCAGAGAGGAAAACAACCACAAAGAACAAACAAATAGCGCATTGTCTCCCTTCAAGCAACCTTTTGCGACACCACTAACAAAAAAATATGGTGGGCTGGGCCCAGCAGCAAACACCTGTAATCCCAGCAACTCAAGAAACTAAGATCTGAGGACTGAAGTTCAAACCCAACCTAGGCAGGAAAGTCCGTGAGACTCTTATCTCCAATTAACCAGCAGAATGCCTGAAGTGGAGCTGTGGCTCAAGTGACAGAGCACCAGCCTTGAACAAAAAAGCTCAGGAACAATGCCCAGGTCCTGGGTTCAAGCACCAGGACTGGCACAAAATAGTAATCACAGAGCAGCTGGTTGATATTGAGGACTAAGCACAGCAGAACTTCGCCTCGTCCCGTGGTAGTCTTTCGTCCTGAGGTAAGCCTGCTAGCCGTGCTGAGGGGGGCATGGGCACTGCATGCTGGTGTCCTAGACACCCAGGATGTGGAGCATCAGAGAGAGAATTTGCTCCTGGCTCTGCACAGCCCACACCGAGCATCATTGGTCCCGTGACTCTGAGCCCCTAAAATGAGACCCAGGTCTCAGGTTGCAAAGCCCAGAGACTGGTGACTTCTGTGAGGTCCAAAACCGGGACCTGAACTCAGCACCTGCTGCCGCTGCTTACTGGCTAGCGCTCTACGTAGACCACAGGGCCACGGCCCCAGCCCCAGAGAACTGGCAAGCTCCACTGCCCACTTCTTCAAGTGTGGGCCGAAGAGGGGCTCAACTACATAACAACAGGATGGTTTGATTTTTTATTTTTTGGTGGTACTGGGGTTTGAACTCGGGGCTTCGTGCTGGCTAGATGCTCTCCCACAGGAGCCATTTCTCCAGGCTCTTCTGTGCCAGTTATTTTGGCTCCTGCCAGGCACACACCAAACCATCTGCCTACTTTCGGCTTCTGGTCCCTTAGAGAAAAGGAGACTCACCCCAACCTCCACAGGGTAAGTGGCTGGGATTACAGGCATGTGCTGACACACCTGGCTTATCTTTTAACGTCTTAAAGAAAAAAATCTGAGTAAAGGCTACAGACTTTTTCTTTTTGCATTTCATGTCCTTGAAATCAGATCACATCCGAACTCTCTTCCAAGAGTAGACTAGCTACTCTTTCCTAACATTTAGTATTATTAAGCCATTTTTCTTTTTAGCCTTGCGGGTAGGTGTTTGGATGTCACTCAGGTCACCTCACAGTGGCAGAGGATGGGCGACCAGGGCCCCAGGGCTCCACTCTGAGCCTCCAGGCCAGGGGAGGGAGATGCTGGGGAAGGAAGGGAGGCACAGCAGGGGAGGATCCAAAGTGAAGGCTTGTCAAGGCCTTGGCGCGTGAAGGCCCAGCTCTCCCAGGCCCCAGGTGGGGGCTGCCGTGGGTGCCGCTCAGACCTTCCAGGACAAAACAATTATGCAGGCACAAAGGGGATTTGCTTAAGGGCCGTGGTAAAATCCTTGGAAGATGCTTTCCCGGCTGTGTTCAAATTTCTTTGTCTGACTTAACTAAGGTCAAGTAAGAGGAGGATGAAAATTAGCCAGTGTGCAGAATTTAAATTACTTAATTTACTTTTTTCTTGTCTTTTGCCCACACATCTGGAGGCAGGCGGTTGAAGAGACTGAGTCAGAGCCAGTCTCTGACTGGCCACTCCTCCTCCCACAGTTAATCCACGCCGTGGCAGACATCCTGTGCCCCAACACTGCTGCTGAGCAAGGGCCGTGGGCCTCCAGACCCGGTGGATGATGGAGGCCTGCTCATGCACTGAATCTACCACCCTCCCCGCCACGCCCGGTCCACACTCCATCTCCCGTCCAGGAAATTCTCCAATGTGAAACCAAGAGGAGAGTGGGACCCTCAGTAAGGACTGACCACTGCTTCTCCATATTGCTGTGTGTCCTTAGGGGAGTATCAACCTCCCTGGGCCAGCTCCACTTCCTCTCTGTGAAATGGGGTCAGCAGTAGGGTCTACTCCTCCCTTCTTTTTTTGGGGGGTCCGGTCGTGGGGCCTGAACTCTGGGCCTGGGCGCTGTCCTCAGCTCTTCAGCTCAAGGCTAGCGCTCTACCACTTGAGCCACAGTGCCACTTCCGGCTTTTTTCTTTTTTCTTCTGTGGTGCTGAGGAATCGAACCCAGGGCCTCAGGCATGCAAGGCAAGCGCTTTACCACTGAGCCACCTTCCCAGCCCCTCTTCCCTTCTTATCTCTTCCTTTTTCTCCTTCCCTTTATTCTGTCTGTTTCTCCCCCCTCCCTTCGCCCCCGCCCTGGCCTCTCAGCCAGAACAGGACAGAACACCTCGTACATCACAGTGCCAGGCAGGACTGCGCAGTCCTGCGATGCCAGCTGCCACTCACACATCACATTTGCACACTTCCATTGCCACGCAGGTGAGCAGCTGCGCTAGGAGCCGTGCTCCATCCACAGAGAAGGAAATTCCCGAGCGAGCTCCCCACACCCGCCAGGACTGACTCCCGACGTCCACAGGGAATGTGGTGGGTGCTCCCACAGACGCCCCGCCTGATGGCTAATTACTGTCCCCTTGATAAGAGTCCCCAGCACTGAGGTGGCCCTGGGGACACACACGGGGACACAACAGTGTCAGCAGGGATGCGACCACTGGGAAGCGACCACAGGTGCAGCTCTGTGCTCGTCAGGGGCTTGGGGAAGCGGTCAGCAGAGATTCTCAACCGCCCGGCAGGGTGGTCGGGGGCCTGGGCAACAATGGGGCAGGAGGGCCTAAGACAGGGTCAGTCCTGCTCAGACCCGATGGGGAGGGAGCTGGCTGGGCACACAGGACCCCCAGGGTCTGCTCTTTCCATCTCCCACCTCCAGGTGCCCATGCAAGCTATCAGTCATCCTGAGCTGCTGGGTCACGCTCCCTCCATCCATGATGTTCCTATATCGTTTCCCCAGGAGACTTCCACTGTAAGCTTCATGGCTCATGCCTATCACCCTAGCTACTCAGGAGGCTGAGATCTGAGGATTGTGCTTCAAAGCCAGCCTGGGCAAGAAAGTCCATGAGACTCTTATCTCCAATGAGCCACCAGAAAACCAGAAGTGGTGCGGTAGCTCAAATGGTGGAACACTCGCCTTGAGCTGAAGAGCTCAGGGACAGCGCCAGGCCAAGTTCAAGCCCCAGGACCAGCACAAGAAAAAAGAAGAAAGTTGGAAGTGGTGCTGTAGCTCAAGCAGTAGAGCACTAGCCTTGAGTTGAAGAGCTGAGAGACAGCGCTCAGGCCCAGAGTTCAAGCCCCACAACCAACCAAAAAAAAGAAGAAAGTAAAAGCAAATAGGTTGGGGCAAGTATAGCAATAAAGGAAAAAAATCACTTGCTCCTTTCAGTGTTTCATTCATTCCATTTGTTATTTCAGGACACAAATAACTGACAGGTGTCCCCAAAAAGCTCCATGATGCTGCTGGATAAGAGGCCGAGATCTGTCTGAGATACAATCGTACATCCACAAAGGCATGGCAAGGAACCGAGCAATGACGTAAATCTCCAGGAGCCACCCTAGAGGCCTGCTGGATAGCTGCCAAACCACTCTGACGATCTGGCTTTAAATGATGCCATGTCTTCCTGAGGCTCTCGCGTGGGGCCTGTTCGTGGAAGCCGGGTGCTGTCAGAGGCACATGTGGAAATGACAAACACGCCTCCTCTATCCACTCAAAAGAACAAGGAAGAAGCGCATCCCGACACCAAGAGAAGAACAACAACACAACAACCCTAGAAAATGGATGTTTGGGACCATTTCCAACAGTCAGGTCTCGTGGCAGAAAAACAAAAACGTCGTCATCTGGTAAAAATTCCAGTCTGCACAATGGAAAAACTTGTATTTCTGCAGCCTCTGGAATATCTTTCAAGAGACAATTCCAACAGGTGTAGACCCATTTTTCAAGAACACTGAAAGGCAGAAGCTTCCGGCATTCCAAGGTGTGGAAAGTGCTGAGCCCAATTCTCACAGTATGGGCATGATAGGTGGATGGGACTGCAGGGTGCTAGAACTTAGTACTAAGGGTACTAAGAGCTTAGTACTTAGTATTAGAACTTAGTACTGTGTGGGGGCAGCCTGCACACAGGTGAGCACACCCCAAGGGTCCCTTCTCAACCACGGAGAGCACAAGTAAAGCAAATCCAGATCACACCTTTGAATTACTACAGCATGAAATATCAAATCAAGATCTGGAAAACAATGAAACATCCCAGCAGCATGGAACTCACTGAAAACATGACTACCGGTGACACTATAACAAGAACAAAAGAAATTTCTGTATTAAGTGAGATATAACTAAAGGCATTTTTTTATATACTCACTTTTTAATTATTTTCTTTTCCCAATACTGAGAATTGAACTCAGGGCCTCACACTTGCCAGTCTGGTGCTCTACCAGTTGACCAATCATTCCTCCAGCCTGGATTTTTGCTGGTTATTTTGGAGATGGATTCTAGCAGACTTTTCTACCCAGGCTGACCTCAAACCACAATCCTCCAGATCTCAGCCTCCTAAGTAGCTAGAATTACAGGCGTAAGCCAGCAGTACCCGGCTCATTTAATCTGTTTCACGTCGTGCTTTTAAATATAATCTATCAATAACCTAGTATTATGAAATATATGCTAGTATTAGAAAATATGCTAAGATGTAAATACTCTAGTATTAGAAATGTGTGCTCAAAACTTTTTAACAGAGCCGGGCACCGGTGGCTCACGCCTGTAATCCTAAACTACTCAGGAGGCTGAGATCTGAAGATCACAGTTCAAAGCCAGCCTGGGCAGGAAAGTCCGTGAGACTCTTATCTCCAATAAACCACTAGAAAACCGGAAGTGGTGTTGTGCAGCTCAAGTGGTAGAGAGCTCGCCTTGAGCTGAAGAACGCAGGGACAGAGCCCAGGTCCAGAGTTCAAGCCCCACGACTGACAAACAAAAACAAAAAACTTTTTAACAACTGAGCTATGCAGTTAAAACTAAAAGGCACCTGAATGTGTTTCAGGACGTGTGTGTGTGTGTGTGTGTGTGTGTGTGTGTGTGTGTGTGTGTGTGTGTGTGTGTGTGTGTGTGTGTGTGGCCACTGGGAACTGCACTGTGTCTGTAGCTTGCCTTTGGCAGTGTGGCCTCTTCCACCATGCCAACTCGGCCAATCCACGAGGGCCTGCCTACTTGCCGGCTTGCATCTTCTTCAGCTTCTCCCTTCACAGCAATAGCTGCAGGCGCCCTCCCTGCCTCAGTTAGGGCTATTCCCAGGCGTTTTGTTTTGAGGCTACTATAGATAGAATTATTCTCCAAATTTCCTTCTGCCCCTGTTTATGGTGGGAGCCCAAAAAGCTACTGATTTGGGGGTATTGATCCTAGCCCCCGCCCCTGCCACCTTGTTGAAGGTATTCAATCTGCTCTAGAATTCCGGGGTGGTATTGATTGTGCCATCTGCACCTGGGATCAAAGGCCCTGAAGAGCCAAAGCAATCCTGAGCCACAAAAGAGAGCCGGAACCAGCATGCTATACCAACAGAGAGAGCTGGTGCTGACATTAAACTGCACCTGAAGACCGGAAATCAACCCACATGCCCACAGCCATCTGATTCTTGACAAAGGAAGAAAGACGGCCTCTTCAAGCAACAACGCTGGGAAAACTGGACGTCGACATGGCGAAAAGTGAGCTGTATCCCTGCCAATATCCAATGTATCCTTGTGCCAATACCAAGACCTCAACACAGGCCTGAGGCTGGAACAGCGGGACAGCAGGTGGAACCACCACAGGGAAGAGCGGGAGGGGGAACTTCCTGAGAAGAATTCCCAGGGCTCAGCAGATAGGAAAGAGAGCCGACAAGCGGGACTGCATCAAGCTGAACGGTTTCTGTGCGGCCGAGGACACTGCTACTAAGGGAAAAAGAGCCTGCAGATGGGGAGACGATCTTTACCAGCAATACATCCAACAAGGGCCCGGATCCAGACTAGACAAGGACCTCAAGACACTCGATCCTCAAACGCTCAATACTGCAATGAATAAATTCTTACATTGACTAATAAATGCTTACTTTTAATAGAACCTTACTTTATTCATCAGAAATGACAGCTTTTATCCTCAGGGAGAAGTGGTCAGGCAGAACAATGGGTTTCTTCAGGCCATGCAGTTGGAGGAATACTACTTTGCCATGAAAAATGGGGCACCGGGGGTGGGGTCCCCAAGTTTGTGCATGATTTCTATTCGGCCCTAGCACATACACAAGTCCCCCAGACACCTGACCAGGTCCTCCCCTCTAGGCCAGCTAGATGGTGCCAACAGGAGCTCCAGGCCCCAGAGAGCCGACAGCCTCGCTGATTTTGTTTTTGGTTTGTGCTGGTTCTGGAGCTTGAACTCAGGGCCTGGGTGCTGTTTCTGAGCTCTTTTGCTCAAGGCTAGCACTCTACCACTTGAGCCACAGCTCCATTTCTGGATTTTTGGGTAGTTCATTGGAGATACGAGCCTCATGAACTTTCCTGTCTGGCTGGTTTCGAACTGCAATCCTCAGATCTCAATGTCCAGAGTAGCTGGGATGACAGGTATGAGCCATCAGCGCCTGGCTGCCAGGTTGTTTTCAATGACAAGAACTCAGGTGCCCCTGGAGGAGCAGCAGTGAGGGGGCTGTTGTTCAGATTAGGACCTAGGGAGCCTGTTTACCATGTGGGCACAGGACGATGATTAGGAACCCCAGTTGGTGGGAACCATCACTGTCACGGTGTAAGGAACAATTGGCACAGCATGTGACTGTGTGCCCCACGACTGATGTATGGAATAAACAGCTGTTCATGCGGACGGGGTGGGAGGCACACGGGGAATGAACCAGCTCAGGGCTGTGCACAGCTTTGTGAGGAATGTGGACTCCCCGCTGTTGGCTGGTGCCATGCTCAGATCTCAGTGGATTGGGATACATCCCTGTCCCATGGAGTCTGACCTGGTCAAGCCCAAAAAAGTCAGGTGTGCTTTATACAAGCCATTGCCACTCCCCAGGCCATGAGGGTACAGGGCAGATGCAGTGCAGACACAGGGCTTACGTGGAGTCGTCCTTGTGCCTGGCTGCTCTCTGCCTCTGATGCTCCCCAAGCATCTCCCTGGCCAGCTGGGTACCAGCCTGGATTCTGCCTTGCACACCCACTGTGGCTGGTGAGCCTGGGACCTTGGCCTGGGGTGTGGAGACAGAGCCTTGAACCCCAGCCTGGCCCTACACCCCCATGGTGGGTTAGGAGCCCTGGGGTAAAGCTGCCAGCCTGCCCTCCCAGTGGGGAAAGGCCAGCAGGCAGCCTTACATGCATGGGATCACAGGTCCTGCAACTGCCCTCAGGCTGTCCAGGACCACCTACAGGGGCGGTCCGAGCCCCGGCCTCCTCTGAGCTCATCAGGGCCTCAGTGTAGAAGAGCTTGGGGCCCATTTATAATGAGCAGAATCAGAACATGAGATAGTCAGAGGTCACGGGGCTGGGAGGGGCAAGGGGCAGTGCACACCATCATTCTCCATCACCCCAAGAACACGGTGATGGGCAGGGCCCAGCCAGGTCCCGTCCTGCCCTCTGTACCCCTCCCCACTCCACTCCCGCTTCCCATATCACACATCCAGCAATCACTCTCCATCCCAGGCTCGCCCTCCTCAGCAAACCACACAAGAGGAGACATGGTGGGAATGGACACATGGAAACGGACGTGGGCCACCCACAGGAACCCACAGCTCCCAGGTTCAAATCCAGCCTGAGCTTCTCAAGCTCCACGCTGCTCCCGGCTCCTGCCACGCCCCAGACAGGGATAGGGTCTTCATTTCCATGTCTCTCACTACAGACCAGGCCCGAGTGTTTTCTAAGGCATCTGTCCGTGGGTGTAGGTTCCAGGGCCTGAGGAGGGCCACACAGGGCAGCCACAGGCGAGGTTCTGGGGTCCTTGGCTCACGCAGAACGGAGGGGCCCAAGCACAGCGGAATGAACAAGACCCCAACAGCCCAGTCCCACGCCCTCCACACCGCCACCCTGCTCCCCACAGGAGTATAGGGGCCACGCACATCCATGCCACATCAGGACTATAAGGGAGAAAACCAAACCACCGCCCCATAAGGTCTTCCTGGTCCCACGAGGTCCTCCTGCCATGCCCACGAGGTCCTCCTACCATGCGGGGGTGAACCAGAAACCGCGGAGCCCCACCCCACTGGCAGAGACTCGCCCCGCCTCGAAGACACGCCCACCGCGGGGACACACCCTCAGCACAGAGCCATTCATCTATCAGAGCCACGCCCCAGCCCCAGAGCCACACCCACCACAGAGCCTTAGCCCAGCCCAGCCGGAACCACGCCCTCAGCACAGAGCCATTCATCTACAGGGAGCCACGCCCCTGCCGCAGAGCCACGCCCTCAGCAGAGCCATTCATCTATCAGAGCCACGCCCCAGCCCCAGAGCCACACCCACCACAGAGCCTTAGCCCAGCCCAGCCGGAACCACGCCCTCAGCACAGAGCCATTCATCTACAGGGAGCCACGCCCCTGCCGCAGAGCCACGCCCTCAGCACAGAGCCATTCATCTATCAGAGCCACGCCCCAGCCCCAGAGCCACACCCACCACAGAGCCTTAGCCCAGCCCAGCCGGAACCACGCCCTCAGCACAGAGCCATTCATCTACAAGGAGCCACACCCTACCCACCCCACGGTGAAGCCACCATAAACCAGCCCTTCGCTAAACCACGCCCTCCGCCAACCTAGCATCAAGTGAGATCTGACACTGAGAATGACCAAGGCATGAAGGGCTGGGACGCAGCCCAGGTGTCTGGGCACCTGCTCACCAAAGCGTGAGGCCCCGAGCTCAGCAGTACCACTGAAACACAACACAGAAGAAACAAATCAGAAAAGTGTGTAAGCTAAGGTCCAAATTCTGAACACATATATACGCACGCATAATTCTTTTTAAAGATGCAATCCTACGTGATTCAAGTGGTACGGCACCTGCCTAACAAGCAAGAGGCCCTGAGCTCACATGCACACACGCACACAAAGCAAACATTAGGTGACAGTTTCCCAAATACAAAATAATTCAATTATCACCAGGCACCTGTGGCTCATGCCCGTAATCCTAGTTCCTCAGGGAGCTGAGATCAGAAGATTATAGTTCAAAGCCAACAAGGGCAGGAAAATCCAGGAGACTCTTACTTCCAATTAACCAGCAAAAAAAAGCTGGAAGTGGAGCTGAGGCCCCAGTGGTAGAGCACCAGCCTTGACTGAAAACCAGGCAGGAGCGCATGGCCCTAAGTTCAAGCCCTAATACTGCCAAAAAAACTGAGTTAATAGTACCTTTGGCAAATAATAAAGATGAGTGAAATTCAGGAATAAAAACCATTTGCCTGGCAACCAGCCATCTGTAGAATTTCTGTCCAGGTGGCAGAGTACCAACTTGGGTGGGCTAGGATGGCACATAGATGACGAAAATGACAGCATCTAGTGAATGGAGCCTCAAAAGAAAGTCAGTAGCAACAAGGGAGATAGTCTTTGGGGTGTGGATGGAACCAGGGACCCCCCCCCCCAGGGCCTCCCAGGGCTTCCTGGGGCAGGGCGGTGCTGACCTGCCCAGCTGCACCCCCTTTTCACAGCAGAGTGACAAGAACAATGAGCCCCTGGCAGTCCGGAGAAGCAGGGATGCAAAAGTGAACCTCTGCCTGCCGTGGTGTAAGCATGTTCACAGAAGATGAAAATGTCTGAGAAATCCTCGCCGTCAAACCTGCTCGGCGCAAAAATCTAATAACCAAACAGAAAATCCAAAGTAAATTTAAACAAGAAATAGAGAAGACAGAAATAAATGCCTCCCGCATCCAGAACAAGAGCACATAACATCCCCGCCAGAAAGCCAAGCCAAGGGGGAATGGAGGGGCCTAGAGAGAATGCAGGGGTCAATGGGGATCTGATGGGGAACCGAGGGGCCGAAGGCCCAACAAAGATGAAAAAACCCCAGCACCAATAAACCCAAAACCCAAACACTCTCAATTGGGAGGCAAACGAGTACTGGTCAAGAGAAAGTAGACAATGACCATGGAGACGCACAGGCTCACATTCCTCTGGAATCTTCCAGATCAGCGGGGACCTGGCCCACACCAGGCCCTGTAGAGGCTCGGGGGAGGGGAGGAGGTTCATCCCCAAAGATGGATGGACAGCATTGTGTAGCCCATGGGCCAGTGACTGGTGCAGAAGGAAGAGCCTGTTAACAGTTTGACCAAACATGACGCCCACCCCACACTACCACACTGGCTGCTCCACACGCTGAGTACCAGTCCACCACTGACCATGTGACCAACACGCCACGTGGCCCTGGTCACACGGTCCCTCACACCCCAGTGACACCAGATGTTTCCTACTTCCAAGGTATGCGTGAGCCACAGAAAGGACAAAGACCCCAAAGGTCCTGAGCTCTGGAACACTGGAGCCATGCGAAGCCCCATAGAGCCACATGGACCCACTTGCCAACCAAGCAACCACCCACCATCATGAAAGGTCAGCTGTGAGCCAGGCTCCAGTGGCTCATACCTGTAATCCTAGCTACTCAGGAGACTAAGATCCAGAAAATCACAGTTCAAGGCCAGTCCAAGCAGAAATCCAAGAGACCCTTCCCCTTCTCCAAAAAACCTGGAAAAAAAAAAAAAACCAAGCTGATGGCATAGCTCAAGCCTTGAGCAAGAAAGCCAAGAAAGAATGTAAGACCCTGAGTGCAAATCCTAGTACCAGCATCCTATACCGCACACACACACACTCTCTCTCTCTCACTCTCTCTCTCAATGCTTTTTTTTTTTTACTCATGTAAAACAATAAGAACTTAAATATTACTTAATGAAATACTGGCTCTGTATCATTCCAGCTTTATCAAACTTGGGGTTTCCATAGATTCACAATGAGCCATCCAAAAAAGAAATTAAGAGGCAATCTCATTTGCAATAATACAGAAGTATAAAATGCCCACAAATAATTTAATCAAGGAAGTAAAGGATCCACCAATTTTAAAATCCTGATAAATCCACGAAGATGCAAATAAAGTGGGAAAACGGCCTGTGTGCGTGGACTGGAAGAAGTAATGTTAAAATTCTCAAAATACACAGAGTAATCTACAGATTCAATGTTCTCCTCATCAAAATTCCAAAAAGTGAGCCAGATACCGGTGACTCATGCAGGTAACCTGGCTACTCGGGAGGTTAGGATCTGAGGACCAGAGTTCAAAGCCAGCCCAGCATGAAACTCTTATCTCCAACTAACTAGCAAAATGCTGGAAGTGGAGGTGTGGCTCAAGTGGCAGAGCGTAAGCCTTGAGTGGAAAAGCTCAGGGACAGCACCCAGGCCCTGAGTTCAAGTCCTAGTACCCATAAACAAAGCGGATGTGAATAGACATTTTTCTAAAGAAGAAACATGATGGCGTGAGGAATAGGAGGGTCAGAGCCTCTGTCAGCCAAGAGGCGCTGAGCAAAGGGAGAAGCCAACCCACCCTCCGGCCCTAATCACTCAACCAACCAGTGAGGAACACCGCATGGGGCTCCTTCAAGGACCGAAGCAGAACTGCTGGGATCCAGGTCCCACTCCACACAGCAGGGCACCACCCAGCCTGCCCCACACATCTGCACTTTATATGACCCAAGGGGAGCCCATGGCCCAGGTGCCTGGCAGCTGAGGATAAACACACACACACACACACACACACACACACACACACACACACATATAAACATGCCTACACACACATAAACACATTCATACACACAAGCACAGTGAAATACTTGAACCATATCTCCAGCCTATATATGCAAAAGGGCTGGCAACCTGGCTCAAGAGGTACAGCACCCACCTAGCAAGTGAAAGGCCCAAACTCAGACCCTAGTACCACCAAAACAAAAAGGAAGGGAGGAAAAGAGGCAAGGAGGGAGGAAGGAAGGAAGGAGAGGGAGGAAAGATTAAATACAAAAAAGGGGGAAATGCTGTCATAAGCAGAAGAAAGAAAAGCTATTCTGGGGAAGGAGGGATGAGCCCCTTCCCCAAACACTAATAAGTGGGAACAAACATTTCCCAGTCACAGCTTCAACATGTGTCACAGGCCAGGAAGACAGAAGAGCTATGCAAGCACAAATCCCAACTTCTTTTTTTTTTAATTTTTTATTGTAAAGATACTATACAGAGGGTTACAGTTACATGTTACATGAGTAAGGTAATGAGTACACTTCCTATTGAGCATTGTTACCCCCTCCAACAAATCCCAACTTCTAAAGAACTAAATAGCCACAAAACTGAAGCACAACATAATTCCATGTATTATGACTGAAACAAAAGAACAAAACGAAGAAAAATTAGCGTAACTCCTTGCTCACTACTGAGTATAACAATTCAAGGAGAAAACACTAAAACAAACCCTGCGTTTCCAACTGGAGAGTTCTTTCAAATGACGATAAGAGAAGAAATTCCAAAGGCAGGATAAACAATCACTTAGTCAATAAATACGTGAGCTCTCAGCAGCACGATTTCACATAATTTTAGAGAATGGATCAATTTTTATGAAGTTAGAAAAAATACCAAGGGAAAACCAACAGCATTGGACAATTCACATATTACCAGTTGCACATGTGTGCTCACGTATCATGTGTGCCCACATGTATGTGCACGCATGACTGTGCCTATGCACACATGCACAGATGTGTGGATACATACAAGCACACCTACATGATGTGTCTGTGTGTCCACACGTGCACACACACCTGAACACATAGGTACACATAAACAGCACCTGTGAAAAAGGGAAACCTTCTTGCAACCTCCGGCACACACATGAACACGTGTGCAGGGCTTCCTTGCTAAGCCAATCTGTGAACTCACATTTAATAGTGCTAGGAATTAGGGAATACAAATCAAGACAGTGATTTACATACTCTGAAAAGTACTACATCGGGGCTGACAGTGCAGCTCAGCAGCAGAGCACACAGAGGACCCCAGTACTGCAATACAACAACAGAAAACCCAAAATAGTTAAATTAGAAAAATAACTTGGGAGGTTCAGATTGTTGGGATCACAGTATGCAACCAACTGGGGAGAAAAGTTTGAAGATCCTTTCTTGATATAAAGCTGGTGAGGTGGTGCACGCCTGTTACCCTTGCTACTGGGGAGCCTGACAGGCCGATGGGTGATGGATTGCTGGGTGGGTGGATGGCTGGATATATTGATGGGTGGGAGGATAAGTGGATAGATGATGGATGGATAGGTGGGTGGGTGGATGGATGGGTGAACAGACAGATGGATGGGTCGATGAGTCGGTGGATGGATAGATAGATGGATGGTGAATGGGTAGATGGATGTGTGGATGGATGGGTGGAATGATGGATGGATGGATGGATGGATGGATGGATGGATGAGTGGGTAAATAGGTGATGGATGGATAAATTCATGGATGGATGGGTGGTTGATGAATGGATGGATGATGGATGAGTGGATGGATGGTGGATGGATGGATAGTAGATGGATGAGTGGGTGGACAGTAGATGGATGAACAGTGGATGGATGGCAGATAGATGGACAAGTGGGTGGACAGGTGAGTGGATGGTGGATGGGTGAGTGGATGAACAGTAGATGGGCGGATGAGTGGGTAGACAGGCGGATGGAGGGTGGATGGATGGACGAGTGGGTGGACGGGTGGGTGGATACAGGATCATAAATCCTGATTCACACTAGGCTACTTGAGCTGCTTGCGCATGGCAGCAGGCTTTAGAAATCACAGAAGTAAGAACACGATGTTCTGAACATGAGCCAAACAAGAGAGCAAACTGAAAAATATGAAAGTCATCCCTTGAAAAATAAATGCATCATTTGAGAAACCTTTCCAAGAAAAAACTTGAAGGGAGCGTGCTGCCTCATCTCAGATCTCCAATCGTCGGCCACTTCTGCGGGCTGCGTGGAGTGAAATGCTCACTGAGTCAACTCGTTGAGGCAAGGACAGACAGATCTTGGCCAGGGCTGTCCGGGGACACGGAGGGGGAGGGGCACACGGGGAGAGAGGTGGAGGTCCCTCTGTCCAAACATGGAGACAGGGGTACCTGGAAATCACCTCCCACCCCCACCAAGACCTAACATCCACTCTCACAAGCTCTTCTGGGTCCTTCCAAAGTGAGCCAATGTTCTGGGTCCTTCCAAAACCAGCAGATAAAGGGAACTCCACAGTTCTGACCAAAGTCTTAGGGAGGGGGCAATGAGAAACAAAACAGAGCATCTCTGAAGGGAAGTAGAGAAGCATCTCCAAGACACTCAAGTTAGAACCATCTGTGTGTGGAGTTTCCAGCTGCACCCTGAAGAGACAGTGCAGAGGGGGTATGTGGGGGAGAGGGGGTGTTTACGCATTACACACTCAGGAGCTTGGCACTGTCCCTGAGCTTTTGTGCCCAAGGCTGGTACTCTACTACTTGAGCCACAGCGCAACTTCATTTTTCCTGGCGGTTCACTGGAAATTACAGTCTCACAGACTTTCTTGCCTGGGCTGACTTCAAAGCGTGATCCTCAGATCTCAGCCTCCTGGGTAGCTATGATGACAGGTGTGCGCCATGGTTGCCCAGCAGAAGTTACAACTTTCATTCTCTTTTTACAGATCAGAAACACAACCATAAAGAAGGGGTCGTCCTGAGGCAGCAGCAGTGTGACCAGCCTTAAACCTAAGGACGCTGAGGGTAGCTGGGGACAGCTGGGTCTTTGGCTGTGATTTCAGGAGGATGGAGCCGGGGCTGGCCAGGGCAGGGCCCTTGGGAAGCCAGGGAGCTGCTAAGGGCCTGCACCCTCATGGGCTGGCAAGGATGCAGGGAAACCCTTCCCTTGGAAGCAGCTCACTGGAGGCCCATAGATCTGAGTGTGGAAAGATAGTCCTGGCTTCACTTCTCAAGCGGTGTGCAATCTCAGGCTCCCTTGACAGGAAACCTGGTTCTGGTCCCCACTCCACCACCATGGCCAGGCTATGCAAACACTTAAGGAGGCTTTCCTGTGGGGCGGGCCTTTGTGGGGGCAGACAGGGAAGGCCCGCTCGGGGTCACAGCCTCCAGCCCTCATCACCCACCCCGCGTTCTCACCATCCTCACCCCAGGGACAGCCTCAGCATCAAATTGTCCCCACAAAGCCCAGCACTTCTGCCCCCTGGGCAGGGCATATGTAGCCTGGATGACACTAGATCTTTTCAAGATCTCAGATCCCCTTCTCCCAGAGCAGAGTTCCAGCCAAGGCATCTGTGATGGCCCGAGGCCCCTGCAACTCACGCCCAGGCTTTCATCCAGGCCCACGACACGCTCCAGGCTCAAGGCATTGCCATGGTGCCTCCCTCAGCTTCTCTCCATTCACAGGCAAGAGCTGGCTCTTCTCGGGGTCAGAGCATGGAGATGAACTGCAGAACGTGATCTCCCCTGAACCCCTCACTGACACTGGAACCCAGCCTATGTGCAGCATCCCAACTACACACTGTCCAAATCCGTGTCACAGTAGCATTTGTTTGCTGGCTCAGGAGCTAATTCCTGAGCTCTTATAGAACAGCTTTTTATAAAGGAAGCAAAAAGGAAATCAATGAAACAAGAATTTTCTGGCACAAAAATCCACATCAAAACATAAGTGGAAGCTGGGTGCCAGTGGCTAAATGCCTGTAATCCCAGCTAATCAGGAGGCTGAGATCTGAGAGCCATGGTTCAAAGCCAGCTCAAACGGAGAAGTGTGTAAGTCTCTTCTCTCCAATGAAACACCAAAAGCTGCAAGTGGTGCTGTACCTCAAATGGTAAAGCACTAGCCTTGAACAAAAATGCTTAGGGACAGTACCCAGGCCCTGAGTTCAAGCCCCACGACACTGGCACAAAATACAAATGAGTAGAGTAAATGGTCAGGTATCTCAGTTTTCCCCAGGTAGGCCACACAGCATGGTTGCTTCTGCAAACAGGGGCCGACTTGACCCCCAGGTCCTGGCATTTGTGGACTTGAGGTAAAGACCCACACAGTGCTTCTCTACATCTACTCTACCAACAGAGCCAAACCCCAGACCAATCCCCTGGACGTGATTTCAGTCAATACCTGAGTGGAGGATAAAGCCAGGCTTCATGGGTCATACCTGTAATCCCAGCTACTCAGGAAGCAGGTGGGGAGGATCACTTGTTCAAAGTTAGCCCCGACAAAAGCAAGTTAGCAAGACCCCATATTAACAAAATAAGGCTGGTGAGGTGGTGCATGCCTGTCATCCCAATTATCCAAGAGGAACAGGCAGGAATCCATTGGCTGAGGCTGGCCCAAGTAAAACATCTAAAAATTAAAGTAAAAAGGGGTGGGGGGTACAGCTCAAGTGGTAGAGCAGGAGGGGCCTGGGTTCAAACACCTGTACTGACCAAAAACAAAGAAACACTCTCAACAGCTCCCCATCTAGTTCACCTGGCCAACAGGCTACTAGCTCTCTGCAAGGCTGAAAGCAGCCAGCTTGCACAGACGTGAGCACAGTACCTGGGATGGGGCACCCAGGCAGGAGGAGGGGAGACTCGAATGGGAGAGCACTGGCACCAGAGGCTGACCACGATGCCCTCGGCCCTCTGCCCCACAGCTGGAGATGGGCACATGACCTTGGAAAAGTATCCTGGCAGTTGACGTGTTAAACACACACCAGGCCCGCAAAGCAGCAATTCCACCCTGGGCCAGAGAAGAGTGATGGCAATTGTAACACACAAGTGCTGTGCTACGTTCATGGCGGTTTGACTTTTGCCAGAAGCGTGGCGGAATCTATTATCATGGAGCCACACGGGCACCAAAAGGGAAGCACGCTGAGTGATGGAGCAGGAGACATGGAGTTACTGCCCAGCCTCACAGCCTGGCCACGTGGCCCTTGTGTAAATAAAGTTTTATTGAGACACAGCCACACTCAGTCATCTGCGCTGCCCACACCAGGCTCCCATGAACAGCAGCGTGAAGTCCTTGTTGTGGTTGCCCGGGCAAAAAAATATAACAAGAGAAAGATAACCGCAAGACAGAAACCAGGAGGTGTGGACCATGGCACAATTTCCCCTCATAGCATTCTAGAACTGGCAGGACCAATCTGCTGTGGGAAGTGCTGGAGAAAGCTCATCTGGGGTGGGCCAGTGCTGGAGAACCCCCGGGGCACAGCTGGTCTCCTGGAGTGGGGGGGGGGGTCCATAAACGCATGCACTTTAACTGAGAAATCCCAAACACACCTCCACACAGCTGGCCACTCTCCTTCAAGCTCCACGCGTTTGACCCCTCACGGTGGATGTTCGAGTCTGAGCCCACCGTGTGTCCAGCTATTAGAACCAACCCAGCCCCAGACATTCCACACAAGAAACAGGGTTTGTTTTGTTTTTTTTTTCACCTTATTTTTCCTGCCTCTTTGTTCAAAGCTTCCTGCAAGATGCGCTCTGCACATAAAAGGCCCAATCCAAAGTGGGTTGGGAGGAAAGCACAGCCCTTTCCCCAGCTGCCCCTCGAGGGGCTGCAGCTGCAAGCAGGAGCCCCCAACCCTGCCCTGCTCCACCTGACCCTCCTCCCCAAGCCCCGAAACCAGCGGGCCCCCAGCCTCAGCAATGCCCCTGGAGCCTCCATAAGAAGAGGTGTGGCTGCATGCCCGTCATCCCAGCTGTCCAGGAAGCAGAGGCCAAGTTTGAGACCGGCTCAGGCAAAGATGGAGGGGAAGGAGGACACAGGTTGAATTTCAACTTTACCATCAGGTAAATTTCCTTCACCATATCCAGGAAGCTTGGCTCAGGGGTCAAACCTAAAACATGGATGTCAAATAAACCCAGCGCTCTCCACACAAGTGCAGTGTAAGCCTGCCCTTCTGACGCCTTCCAGAAACTGCCTATGTCAGGCCTCTGTTATTTTGAGCTCCCCCACCACCCCACCCAGTGCAGAGCACATTATTTTTAAAGCTCTCCTTATTTTAAATATTCATCGTCTCTAGAAGTAGGTCAGTCCTCTGGCGTCCGTCCGCCTCTTTGAGCTGCACTAATTCTCACCGGGCCCAGCCCAGCTCATGCGCGAGCCCGCTGCCCGCATCCTGTCCCCCTCTGCAGATGCCAGTCATGTGCATTTCCAAACACACAGCTGTGGAAGGGGAGGGCAGGGCAGGGGCAGCAGGGCTGGATCCATTATAAACCAGCTATGCCGTATTCAGATTGCTCACTGGAAATAAGCTGCTGTAATCCCCTTTGTGCGCAAGAAGCCCCTCAGATCAGTTCATGACTTCTTTCAACTGGAGTCCAGACGGAAAGGCCATCAGACACATGCATGCTCAAAGCGAACTCTTCAAATGTCTGTTGCTTTGCTGCTTGTTTTGCGTTCACCACTGAGTCAGGTCAACGGTCTCACTTTGCTTCTGGATTCTTTTTCAGATAAGGCCTCAGCCTACTGTCCTGCAGCCCACATCTCCTGTGTGCCCTGTATCCTGCAAGCAGCACCCCACAACCAGCACCTAGAACCTATCACTAATGACCAGCACCCAGAACATCTTCTCACAGAAAGACAGTGACCTCCTGGCAAAGCCTCTGCCACTGCCCCCCCCCCCCGCCACATCTCTGACACCAACATCCACAACCATCATCCAACTACCCCCAGGCTGTACGTAGCTCACCCTCAGTGTTTCCCAGGCTAGGTGCTTGGTCCCCTACGCCATGCCTCTGTGAGCAGTCCACACCCACAGGGACCAACACACCTTCCTTACTTCCCACTGATGGGAGAATCCAGGCACTGCAGATGTGTGTGTACATGTGTATGTACGTGTGCACATGCATGTGCATGCACATATGTACCACGGAAGGCAGGAGAGGCAGAGCAGGGGGGGAAAAAGCAGCCAGCCCCCAACTAAACAAGTGGACAAGATCACTTCCCAGAGCCAAGGAGCCCAGGCCAAAACACTCCACCCAGCTCCTAAAGAGACTGGGAGAGGAGCCTCAGACCCATCTTCAGACACAAACAAGGGGACAGTCTGTAAGCTAGAATGCACTGTGAAAACACAAACACTGAAGCCAGTGACTCAGGAGCTGAGATCTGAGGATCATGGCTCAAAGCCAGCCTGGTCAGGAAAGTCCAGGACATTAAGTAGCAAAAAGCCAGAAGTAGAGGGAAGGCTGAAGTGGTAGAGCACCAGGGAGAGGGTGAGGCACTGAGTTCAAGCCCTGGTACCAACACAAAGAGGGAAAATATAAAATTTCTGCATCTCATCCATTGAAAGATAAGGAAAGAAGGGCAGAGGAAGAGGAGGACGCTGAAGATGGGTATTAAACATGCGTGCACAGCAACAATTGAACCAATCAACAGACAAATCCTGTTTTTCACAGACAAATCAGAACTTAACATTTTACAAAAATGGAAATGCAAATAAATGACACTTGGAGAAATGTTCAACCTCACTACCAATCAGGAAAATGAAGGGAGATGTGATTGTAATCTACCAAATTAGCAAGGTTTTTCAAGTTCTAATACTGATTCACAATGAGAGAAAATGATTTAACACAAAGACTTTACACATGGCTGTGAGACTTATTAACAGAATATAGCAAACGTCTTTTAAAAGCTTGCCACAGTGGCTCACACCTGTAATCCTAGCTACTCCAAGGAAGCTGATATCTGAGGACTGAGGTTCAAAGTCAGCTCATGCAGGAAAAGTACACAAGACTGTCTCCAATTCACCAGCAAAAAGGTGCAAGTGGAGCTGTGGCTCAAGTGGTAGAACACTAGCCTTGAGCATCAAAACTCAAGGACAGCGCCTAGCCCTGAGTTCAAGCAAAGACCAAGAACAACAACAAGGGCTGGGAAGGTGGCTCAGTGGTAGAGCACTTGCCTTGCATGCCTGAGGCCCTGGGTTCGATTCCTCAGGACCACATAAGCAAAAAGAAAAAAGCCGGAAGTGGCACTGTAGTTCAAGTGGTAGAGTGCTAGCCTTGAGCTGAAGAGCTGAGGGACAGCGTTCAAGCCCCACAACTGGAACCTCCCTCCCCCAAAAAAAAGAACAAGAGAAGGAGGAAGAAGAGGAGGAGCAGGAGGAGAAGGAAGAGGACAGCTGGCACCTTTTGGCCACATAATTCCCCACAAGATAATTTTTTCTGATATTAGACATAAGTTCTTCACACAGAGCTATCCATTGTGACATTTCAAACACTTGAAAGCAACCTCCAAAGCTGCCTGTCTCCAGTGGGAAATGACTTCTGGTGAAAACAAGGAATGAGAGCTGTGCGTGTGTACAACTAGAATCGACGCCTGCAGAGCACCCAGAATGCAATACAGGCCGCCACGTCTACACAGCCGAGGACAAGGGCTGCAAACGTTAGTATATGAGTTTAGTCTTCAAGCTGGGTACCTCTACAGAAACCACCTTAATGCTGCAGAATCATGGCAGCTTTAGTTGCAAGTCCCTCAGGATGAGTTAAATTAGGCCACAGGCATTCTCATTCTCGTTCTTTCTCATTCTCAGAGGAGAGGCACGGGGAGATGGGCAGGTGCCTGGGTCGCTGAGGCTCGGCACTAGACCCCCAGCTCTCAGCTCCCGGCTTGTGGAGGCCCAGGCGCCCTCCGCCCCACAGCCGTCTTCCCTTCCTGAGCCCTCCACCTGCCAAGACGTCATGCTTCTCCCCCAGCCTCTTCAGACCAGCTGTGCTTGTTATTATAATTACCTAATTCTATCAAATTACACAAATTGATCACAATATGTGAGAAAGGAAAGCATGACTGCGTCAGTGAAAACCAAGCAGAATGCCACGGAAAGACTGAAAAGAGAAATTGTGGGGGGAGGGAGGAGTGGGTATTGTAATTAGATGTGAACAAGACATAAATTTGGGGTCTGGGTGTGGTGGTTGATGCCTGTAATCCCGGCTGTATGAAATCGAAATCCAAGCTGGGCTTCCATAAAGTGAGACACTACCTTAGAAATAACCGAGGCAAAAGACCTTGCAGGCATGGCTCAGGCAGTAAAGCACCTGCCTAACAGACATGAGGCCCTGAGTTCAATCCCCAGGAAACAATGTGGGACAGGCAAGAGGGGAAAGATTTGGCAGACAGGGAGAGATAGAGGTGATGGGGGGAAGTAACAGCCCGCCTGCGTACTGGGGGCTCTGAGAAACAGAGAGAGCGTGACCATAGAGACAATGTCCTCCCCTTCCTGGGGAGTCCAGATAACTGATTAAGGCAAAGCCCCTGACGTCTGGAGCAGAGCCACACAGGACTAGTCACTTACTTGGGGTCAGGGGACAGTGATGCCCAGATGACCAGATGCCACACAACTAGAAACCTGACGACCAGACACCACACAACCAGACGCCAGACGACCAGACACTAGATGACCAGACGACCAGACCCCAGATGACCAGACAACCAGACCCCAGACCCCAGATGGCCGGATACAGAAGAGGGACCCTGGCGTCTCCTGCCCAGAGCTCCCCCCCCCCCCCCGCCACCACCCCCCCCCCCGCCCCTACTAGGGTCTCGCTTTCCTTAGGACAGGTTAGGAGAGCAGCCGAGGAGACTGGAGCTCAGGGCCTCCCCAAGGGCTAGAAAATCAGAAGCCAGGTAACAAAATCACACCTATACCACCACAGAGCAACTGTTTCCTCCTCAGATGGCTTTGTATGTACCCAGTCATTCAGGAAGATTCCAGAACCTTCCTGAATGTCTACCTCTAGCTTAAAAGAGGAGAAGAAAAACTCCTGAAGAGATGAATCCTGAGACTGTGTGTGTGTGTGTGTGTGTGTGTGTGTGTGTGTGTGTGTGTGTGTGTGTGTGTGTGTGTGTGTGTTGATCATGGGCTTGAACTCAGGGCTTGGGCACTGTCCCTGAGCTTTTTGACTCACAGTTGGCTCTCTACCACTTGAGCCACAGCTCCCATGTCTGGCTTTTTGCTGGCTAACTGAAGATAAGAGTCTTATGGACTTCCCAGCCCAAGCTGGCTCTGAACCTCAATCCTCAGATCTTGACATCCTGAATAGCTGGGATTACAGGCATGAGCCATGGTGCCCTGCTGGGTGTGTGCAGTTCAGCCACCCCTGGCTTCAAGTCTCCTGGGATCAGCTTAATGGCAGGAAGACCAGGAGGCAGAAGGAAAAAAAAAAAAAGAAGAAGATTTTAGAACAACTTTGGCAAATTAGCAAAGTTTTTAACATCATTAGAGGAGCCTTAAATATTTTCCTGAGCTCCATTTCCATCTTCTGAATGCATTTCCGTAATTGCTCTAAAGGAAATTGGGGGCTTTGGCACAAACACAAACGTTTGCATGATTTAAAATGCAGAGGCTCCAGAGAACATCCTTTCTTTCCTTTTCTTTTTTTTTTTTTTGCCTTTGTTTGCTAATCCTTCAACTAACCTCTGCAAGTGTGGAGTGGAGACTCCAGCCCCATCAGCTGTAATAAAGACACCGCTGTTATTTAGTTGTTGGTAAATATAAACACTTTGGTTTCCACACCGGCACAGCGTATGGCTGCTGCTGGATCCTCAGAGACAGCTGCTCCAGCCCAGGCAGGCATAGGGCACAGCCCCCAGCCCCAGCCCCAGCCCCAGCTCAGCCCAGCCAAGGCCTAGTTTAGTGTAGCCCAGCTTTAGCTTCAGCTCAGCCCAACAAAGCCTTAGCCCAGCCCCAGCACAGGACCTGGTGGCTGCTGCTGACCTATGCACGTTGCTAAATTGGGAGTGTGGTCTGAGCCAGGAGAGCCTGGTGAGGGCCAAGGGCGCCTGGAACGAGGTAGGAGTAAGGAGAGCGGTTGTCCAGGGGGTGAGGATGGGCCAGACTTCAAGTTCAGCTTTGTCAGGTGATGAGTGATTGCTGGGACCTTCGGGAAGTCCCTGCACTTGTGAACTATCAAATGGGGTCCTGGGGTGTGGGGATGAACTGACATTCAAAGGGCAGAGCACTAGCCCGGTACAAGGACTCACGACTATAATCCCAGTGCCTGAGGGAACTGCATTCTGAAGCTAGCCCATCTCAATGGAAAAGTTGGGTGCAGGACGCTTCGATGCTCAGGGCCTGGGCAGAAGCAATGCTGCTCAGGTCCACCTCCTGCGGTTTCCATGGCCTTCTAAGGACACCAGGCTAGGGACCCAGCAGGTACAGCTGGCAGGGTGAGGGGGTGTGGGCAGCGGGAGGGGGAAGGGGGGGAGGGAGGAAGCAGGGGAGGGAGGGAGGGACAGGTGCAGGGGGGCCTCCAAGCTAGGACTAGCGGCCTCTAGCGTGTAAAATTATGAACCTGTGAGTTCTAAGCTTCTCAATTATGCTGCCTGAGCTTTAAATCCAGCCACCATTGTGTGGGAAAAGTGGAACTGATAATAAGTTAATTAAAAGGCTTTGCTTCTACTTGCCAGGAAAGGAGCTCGGAAAACCCAGAGCACTGACTGGGGGGGCACCAGGGGTGGCCTCCTACTCCTGGGCCTCTGCCCTGAGCCCTCCTGGGCCTGGCCCTGCCCTGAGCCTTCCTAATCCCCTGCCCTGAGCCCTCTGAGGCCCCTGTCTGACTTTCCAGGACAGGAAACCCCCTCAGGGGAGGGCTTCTGAGGTGGGTTCTTGTCCACTGCCCACTCTGGAAGAGCCAGCCCAAGGCCTATGGAGGCCTGGTCCTCCGTGTTCTCCTGCTGCCGTCCAGCAAGTCCCCTGCTACACACACACACACACACACACACACACACACACACACACACACACACACACGGCCATTTTTACTGCAGGTCCTTTCACAGCTGGCTAGTGATTTTTGTTGGTTTATTCTTGGCAGCGTGGGCACTGCACTTGCCAGGCAGGTGCTCTACTGCTTGAGCCATGCTGCCCATCCATTTTTGCCTATCACTAAGCCCTTTTTACAAGGTCCCCACACAGCATGTGACAAAGGGCCCAGCCCTGACTCCCTTCAGGCGCTGTCTGTGGTGGCTGGCTTTCCGGTGGGCCCTCCCCTCCACCACACTGCTCTTCACCCTGGGTTCCAGCAGCGGACAGAGCCGCAGCCCTGCCTGGCTGTGTGCACCACACCACACCTGTTTCTCATCTTTTTCCTCTGCAAAATGAGAGAAGCAAGGCAGCTTTCTGAAACGGTGACAGGAAACTCCTTTGCATGACCTCATAAGGAGGACATGAGATGGAGGTGTCTTGACAAAGTCACAAGCCATGCACAGACTGGGTACAACAGTAAAGTCTGTCTCTGGTCGCTGTGCCAATCCTGGGGCTTGAAATAGGGGCCTGGGGAGCTGGCCCTGAGCGTTGGTGTCAAGGCTGGCACTCTACTGCTTGAGTTGCAGCTCCACTTCCAGCTTTTTGGTGGTTAGCTGGAGGTTAAGTTTCAGACTTTCCTGCCTGTGCTGGCCTCAAATGCAGATTCCTAGATCTCAGCCTCCTGAGTAGTTAGGATTAGAGGCGTGAGCCACAGCCACCTAAACCTCTAAAAATACTTTTTAACAGAGTTTTACTTTCTTCTATGTCACTGTTTTTAGATTTTTCCAAATTTTCTATGAGGTTCTTTTGTGCTAAAATTAAGAATATTAAAGGCTATTCATAGCAGCACTGCTACTAAAATAAGAATAATGGAGTGTACTGGTAACACACATATTTAATGAAAACACACTGGTGCTTCCTCTAAGCACCTCGAGGGCCCCTTCCAACAGGAGGGCCAACACCAGATGGGACCACAGGAGGGGAGGGGCCCACAGAGGAGACCAGTCCACAGGAGGAGGGGGGCACAAAAGAGGGGGGGCATGGAAGAGTGGGCACGGGGCAGTGGGTCAAGGAGGAGAAAGGCATGAAGGAAGAGGAGGTGGGCACAAGCAGGGGACACAGGGCCTGGGGTGGGCACAAGGCTAGAGGTAGAAGGCAGCCAGGGCAGGCACTGTGGTCCTAAGGGAGAGAAGCTTCCAGACAATCTAGGGGAAGGAATCTGGCTCAGGCCTGTGCTTCCCCCTCTTCCCTGGGTCTCTGCTGGCTCCCAATTGCTCCGTGCAGCCACACCAAGGACAGCAGACAGCAGCAGCCTGGCACTGCGGTTTGCCAGCAGGATCTGGCCAGCACACGGTCAGTTCTGAAGAAGTCCATGTCCCCTCTGGGCATCTGTGCCCGTGCCGGCAGCCACTAAGCAAAACCTGCTCCTAGCTGGCAAAACCTGCCGTGGCTCTGGCCTGCCACCCTGCAGTCCAGGAGGCTGAGAGCTGAGGACTGGCAGCAAAGCCAGCCCACGCAGATGAACCTAAGAGACTCATCTCCAATTGGCCAGCAAGAAGCTGGAAAGATGCTGTGGCTCAAGTGGTAGAGTGCCAGCCTTGAGTGAATAAGCCAAGTGAGTGGGCATGAGGCCCTCAGCTCACATCCTAGGATCGCACACACAGGACAGGTCTAAGAACAAGAGCAACTTTTACAACACCAGCTCGACTCCACAAGCTCAGGGGTACAGTGCTGGCCCAGGGAGCACAAAGCTCTCCAGAAAACTTCCTTGACACACAGCTGAGGTTTGGGTACAGAGTGAGAGGTCCCCAAGGCCTGGTCTCACCTCCCTGGACACCAAGGCCATCCCTAGGCTCCAGCAGGCCCAGGCATCAAGAAAACCCAGGAGCTACCCCAGGCAAGCACAGCTGGGAGGAGGGGGAGGGGAGGGAGAGGGGGAGGGGAAAGACAGGAGGAGAGGCGGGAGAGGGGAGGGGAGGGAGGGGGGAGGGGAGGGGAGGTCCTGGTTTCACATGGGTCCCCTGCTTCCAAGGTTTCAGGCACTCCACACCAGGCTGGGCTGGGTGCCCAGGATGAGGACAGCTGCCTGCCTAGCGAACCAATGCTCTGTGTGCCCGCCTGCCCAGGGGGGCCTCAAGCAAGGGCCCTTCTGCCACCCTGGCCAACCAGAACCAAGCCTTGGCCTCTGCCCCAAGGAGCATCCCTTTCAGGAACCTAAGCCTGTGCCAAAAATGAGGCCCAGAAACTGGGCTAGAGAAATCCCTCCGCAGTTACAGTGTCTGCCTGGCAAGCTCCGAGTTCAAATCCGAGCACCACGCAAAACAAACCCGAGATTTCCATCCCACAGTGCTGGTCTTGACGCCCAGAGGCGGGACGGGGCCGTGGTTCGCGCCCAGCGCTGCCACGGCTTGGGTCAAGCCAGGGGGACCCGACCACAAGCGCAGCCCCGGGACAGGGATGGGTGCAACCAGCAGACACCAGCAGCCTCCCCACCATCCTCCCAGCCTCCCTGCCTCCCTCCCGGGAATGCACTGAGTCAGGACACCAGCAGCACCGCTGCTGTCACTAACTGAAGGCCACACCGCCATCTGCCAGAGTCTGCCCACGGTCCGCGCCCACGTGCGGAGGACCCGGCCCCAGCTCGACCCGACGCTCCACCCCAGCCTGCGAAGGGCTCACCGGGCCCTGTGCGCACTCGGACTCCATGGTCCCAGCGGCGTCCTGCCCGCGCAGCCCGCGCAAACTTGCAGCTGCGGACCTGGAGCCGCGGAAAGAACTTCCCAGAGCCCGGGCGGCGGAGAGGGGCCGAGGGCCGGCGTGCCCAGACGTCCCGGGATCCCTGCACCCCGCGTCCTGCCCGTGCCCCGTGCAGTCCCGGGACCCCAGTGTCCCCCTGAACCCTACTTCCGCCTGGCTCAGCCCCGCGCAGTCCCGGGACCCTCGGGACCCCCTCCCGTCCCCCTCACGCCCCACGCAGTCCCGAGACCACGCATCCCCATGCGTCCTCCCCGCGCCCCAGTCCCAGCACCTGCGCGTCGGCCCCTTTTCCCCGTCCTCCCCACGTCCCGCGCAGTCCCATGACTCCCGCGTCCCCATCCATCCTTCCCGCACCCTACACAGTCCCGGAACCCCCGCGCTCCCGTCCTCCCCGCGTCCTCCCCGCGTCCCACATGGTTCGGGAACCCCTGCGTCCCCACACGTCCTCCCCGCGCCCCGCGCAATCCCGGGACCCGAGTGTCCCACCTTCCCGATCCTCCCCGCGCCCTGCGCAGTCCCGGGACCCCTGCGTCCCCACCCATCCATCCTCCCTGCGCCCCACACAGTCCCGGGACCTCCGCGTACCCCGCCCCCTTCCTCCCCGCGCAGTCCCGGAATCCCCGCGTCCCCCTGAGCCCCGCGTCCGCCTGACACAGGCCCGCGCAGTCCCGGGTACCCCGCGTCCCACTGCGCCCCGCGTCTCCCTGGCACAGCCTCTCTGTCCCGGGCACCCCGCGTCCCCCTGCGCCCCACGCAGTCGCTCGTAGTCCCCGACCCACGTCCCCCGCGCCCTCACCGTTGAGCTGCCGGTAGACGATGTCCTCGAGCAGCGACAGGCGCCGCAGCACGGCGTCCTGGACGGGGCGGGCGGGCGCGCTGAGGTTGGCGGCCTCGGCGCGCGGCCGGAGCTCGTGGAAGGCGTCCCCGCCGCGCACGGCGATGGGCCGGCAGCGGGCCAGGAACAGCACGAAGCCGGCCACGGCCGCCAGGTTCAGCACCAGCAGCACCTTCACCCGCCTCAGCGAAGCCATCAAACAGCCCGGCGCCGCCGCCCTGCGCCCGCCCGGGCTCCGAGAGGCTGGCGCGCCGGGCGGCGGCTGCGGGCCCGCCGAGTCCGCGCTCCCGGGCGCCTCGGATCGCAGCGCGGCCGGGCCGAGTCCTCCACCGCCCGGCGCGAGGCGCAGGCCCGCGTCCGGAGCCGCGGGCGGCCGTCGCGGGGCGCGGCCGGCGACTCAGCCGCGGACGCGCTCCCCGGGGCGGGCGCCTTTGTTCCGCCGGTCCCCCCGCTCCATGGCGCGGAGCCCGCGCCGGGGCCGCCCGCCGTCTCGCCTGGGTCCCGACTCGGGATGGGGCGCGGCCCGCGGGGAGCGGCGGGGCGCTGCGCGCTGCTCTCCAGACCCGCCGCGCACCCCGAGTCCCGAACCCGCGCCGCGAGCCCCGGGCGGCCGCCGCGGAGCCGGAAGGAGGGGCGGGGCCTCGGGAGTCTCCGCGGGCGGGGCGGGACGGGGAGGGGACTGGAGGGGAGGGGAGGGAGGCGTGGGCGCCGAACTGGCCGAGCGCGGTGACGCTGGCGCTGCGGCACCTCCAGCCCCACGGCTCCGGGCGCCGGGAGCGGACGCGCAGGTGGCGGGGGAGGGGGGAACGGAGGGGAGGGAAGGAAGGATGGGACGGGGGGAGGGAGAGACGAGGAGGGGAGGGGAGGTGCGAGGAGGGGATGGAGAGGGGAGGAGGGCCGACAGAGGGGCGGGGCGATAGGGTGGGCGGTGCTAGGGTGGTGGGCGGGGGCTGTGCGGAGGGGAGTTGTGTGGTGGGAGTAGGGCGTGGCTAGCGCGGTGGGCGGGGCGGTAGGCGGGGTTATGTGGTAGGCTATGGGGCGTGGCTGTCCTGTGGGCGGGGCTATGTGGTGGGAGGTGGGGGCTAGGCGGGGGCGGGGGAGGCGATGTGGTGGGCGGGGCTGTGCAGTGGGCGGGGCGAGGAGGGACGGGGGACTCCTACACCGCTGGGCCGCTGCTCACTCAGGGCTGCTGGGCCCCGGGCTCCGGGCCTGGGGCGCCGCGGCTCGGAGGCACTGCCGCGATGGGCTCGGGTTTCCGAGGCGCTCAGCACCCCCTGAGCGGGCGGGTGGACGCCATCCATCACGGCCGGCGATGCTGACGCCCCGGTGCGCCCCCGCCCGCTCCGCACTGCGTGGCCAGAGCGGCTGGAGGCAAAACCCGGCCTGGAGCCGCAGGGCCGCGGAGCCGCCTCCTCCCCGGCGGGCTCAGGGCGCGGCCGCCGAGCAGAGCAGGCCTCGTCTTCTGTAATACACGTGTTTATTAATACACGTGTAGCTGATGATGATGATGATGATGGTGATGATGATGATGATGGTGATGATGATGGTGATGATGATGACGCTACAAGGAAGTGTCTATTCCTCGTCTTCCACAATAAACTTGCTTAGTCCTCGTCTTCAGCAATGCGCGTGCGCTCCCAGGCCCCTCCCCGCGCGGGGATCTACCCGGGGGTGCTGCGCCCGGGACCCCTTCCCTTCCCAGGCCGCCGGCCCGCGCCCTCCTCCCGAGGTCCCTGCCTTCTTTATTCTGCTTGCTGTTTCCTCGTGGGAGGAGTCGGGGCTCTTCCTTTTCTAAATCTTAATTTAAGGCACTGTTTTGGGGGTACATCTTGGGGGGCGTTACTGCGAACTTTTCATGGCGGTGAAAAATGTACTTCGGTCACCGTGTTCCTCCTCGTGGCCGTGCTCATGGCCTGCTCCCTCTGGCCCTTTCTATGAAGTACTGGTTTGTTTGTGTTTTTTTTAGCATAGAAAGTACATTTTAAAAAATAGAACAAGTGGTGCTCTGCCACTTGAGCGAACCCTGTCTTCCAGCCCCACTTTTTGCTGGTTATTTTGGAGATGGAGCCCTTCCGACATTCCAGCCGAGGCTGACTTTGCACGGTGAGGTCCCCAGCCTCCCACAGTGGCTGGGATGACAGGTGCGAGCCACAGGCACCCAGCTGCCTCTCAAGGCTACTTTGGCAGCCTTCGCATCTCTTTCAGTTCAATGTACTCCAAAATGCCATGCTTTGAGGTACCTGGTACTTAGCGCCATCATCAGAGGCATCTACAGCCCTCATTTTTGGAGCCTCTTGGAGATAGCTGTGGGGGTACCTCATCAGTGTCAGACACAGGAGCGGCTGTCAGGTTTACAGGGAAAAAAGCTACCTGTGACAGTGCCTGGCAGCCACCCAGTTACCCAAGATTTTTTCTTGCACTTTGTCTCTCTCCTCTGCAAATTCCCAGTGGGGGTTTACATGCACCATGGTACATACAGACTGACTCTGATGAAAGATGCCAGTATGGACCTCCTCATGGCCCATGCATGGAACATGAAGGAGAATTTCTTTATGGGTAGCCACAAAGCCAGCCTCAGAACCTCTGCTCTGGGCCTCGGGGCCTGGAAGTACAGCTCACACTGTCAGCATTTCAGTGCAAGTCCACAAAAGCCCCACACCCACAGAGCTGGAGTCCACACAGCCCAGCCCCCACAGCTCCAGTCCACATAGGCCACATCCATACAGCTCTGATTTGTCCATTACCCTCTGCCACTCACCACAACTCTGCATAACAGGTGTAATTTCACACAGAATGGCTGAGCCCTGCTTTCCCACCTGTCCACCCAAGCTGGGCCACACTGAGGCCTGAAGAAAAACCCCAGGACTACACAGGGGGAATGCTTAGGAATATGCAGCTCTTCCCAAAGAACCGCAACGTCTCTGATTCACTGTCTTGCCATAGTCTCTGACTTTGGTTCTGTGGTGGTAATCCCTTGCCCCTTCCGAAGGCTCTGGGGCAGGTGTCTGGTTGTACTTACTGGCTTCTATTTAGATTTGTGCTTGCCTGCTGATTTTTAATTAGTGTTATTGGGGTCTAACAGTCCAGGATAAAAGAAATGCCAAAAGGGCACATTTCAAACTGGAAGTGGTTTGGATATTAGAGGGTGGGACCTGGTGGGAGGAAGTTAGACCACTGGGTAGATTCTTGTATGTGTGTGTATGCTCATGTGTGCTGATACTGGGGCTTGAACTCAGAGCCTCATGTTCACACTTGGCTTTTGCACTCGGGGCTGGCACTCTACCACTCAAACCATACCTCCAACCGGTTTATTGGTGGCTAATTGGAGACCACAGTCTCATGGATATTCCCATCCACACTGGGTTCTAATCTTGATCCTCAGATCTCAGCCTTCTGAGTAGCTGGGATTAGAGGGATGAGCACCAGCACCCATCAGCTTATAGGCATGTTCTTTTTTTGGGGGGGGGGGATCCAGTCCTGGGGTGAACTCTGGGCCTGGGCACTGTCCCTCAGCTCTTCAGCTCAAGGCTAGTGCTCTACCACTTGAGCCACAGTGCCACTTCTGGCTTTTTCCTTTTTGCTTATGTGGTACTGAGGAATTGAACCCAGGGCCTCATGCATGCAAGGCAAGCGCTCTACCACTGAGCCACCTTCCCAGCCCATATGCACGTTCTTGAGGAGGATACAGAGTGCCAATCCCATCCTCCCTCTCTCATTGCTGCCTGGATTACAGGCATGAACCACAGGTTACTTGGTCCTAATTCATTTTCATGGGTTCTTTATATTGTCAAGTCGCAGGAAATCTCCCTACATCTGAACCTAGTAGCCATTCCCCTTCATGTTCAGTGGGAGTGGCTTGCCTCCCCAGCTTCCCACTGCCGGAAGCTCCATCCTTGGGAGGGATGAGTGAGGACCACCCTGGCATCTCCCTGCACGCCCTGTGCCTGACTCCTGGAAGGAAATGAAGAAACTTCTTCCCATTCTTTTAAATCTGACTTCTGAGCAGGCCCAGGAAAGAAGAAAGAGAAGCTGAGAAAGAAAGCCAAGGATTTTCCAGGCAGGGCTTGGTCACCAGGACTCTGCCAGGACACCAGCATTCTGCCAGGATACTGGAACTGTGCCGGGACACTGGGGCTTTGCCTGGACACCATTGTGGATGATGCATCCTGGGACCAGGACCAGCTTTCTTGAAAAAGAAGCACCTGTCCTGGTCACCAGCCACTCATAGGGACCAGCCCGGCCTCTGCCATACCTCCCTTCCCAGCCTGGCCTTGCCAGATTACAGAGCCCAGATCTAAGTGGACAGCCCAGTTAGGAGGATCACCTCCCTGCCCTAACCAAACCCACATCCCAGCGTGGGACCTGGGGGGCTCGCCCAGCTTCCTGGCCTCCCCTGAGCACCTGTGAGCCCCCAAACACTGAGGTGATCACCAGACCTCCCACTAGGCCCCAGGATCCCCAGGACACAGAGGCCCACAAGGGTCATTGAGAAGAGGGCAGAGTGGGGCATGGGGGTCAAGTCCACGCCCGCCCAGACCCATGCTCATGCCACTCAGGAATTGCTCTTGTTCTAGAAACAAGCTATAAGGAAAGAAGACCCAAATAAGCAGACCCAGCCAGAGAACGGGACAGACAGACACCCGAGACCCTAGGGGCCCCGGAGCCACTGTGACCAGCATCCCACCAGCCCACGGGAGATGTCCAGTGCTTCTGCACAAAAGGAATTATTTTCCCATTTCCTCCTTCAGGTAATTGTTTAAAGTCCTGACTTGTCTTGGCTCGAGCGTGGTAGAAGTGGAGCACGGTTCATCTTTTTTAATGAGATCTGTGACATGTTCGTGAAAAGCAGCATCGCAGCTAAACGCTGACCATCTGGATGCAATGAAATGTTAACCTGGATGTGGGAACCACCACAGGAGACCCCCCCCCCCGCCACGCCTCCCATGGGCAGATACCAAGTCGTCCTCCACTCTGTCCTGGCCTTCCCACAGTCAGATGGACCCTGGGGCCACTCAGGGCTGTCCCTCCCATCCAGACCTCCAGGCAGAAGGTCACCCGGAGGCCACCATCTCCCAAACTCCTCTAAGATTTATGGTGGTTTGGAGCAGGGCACCAACACCAGGCTTGGAGCCAACACAAGGGAATGAGTGAAAAACCTTGATTAAAGGGGGATGGGGAGGTAGCCTTTGGTGTACCCCAGAACTCTGACAAGGGACTCTGCTGAGTTTAGGGTGGACAGTGGCAGTGAGGCTTTGACCCCAGGGACTCAGGCACCCCATGCCCCCTCCTCCCCCTCCCCCCATCGCCTCTGTGCTCTTTGATTCAAACTGATCCCTCCTACAGGAGTTTCAACTTTAGGATTCCTGTGTAGCTGGAATAACAGGTATGTACCATGCTACCCTCCCCCGCTTCTTTCTTTTGAGATGGGGTCTCTTGGATTTTTCTGCCCAGGCTGGCCTCAAACCATGAGCCTCCTGATCTCAGCCTTCCACATAACTAAACATGACAGGACACACCACCGCACCAAGATAGGAGGCTGAGAAGGGAGTCCCCAAAATGCCTCTGCCCAGCCTGGCCCCAAACTTGGATCCATCTTCAGCTTCCCAAGTAGTAAGGATTAGAGGCGTGAAGCCACCCGCCACCAGGGCCCAGCCAAGCTTATTGTGTAGGCTGCAACAGGCCAGTGAGAAAGAAGATGCTGTAACGCAGGCGAGGTGGAAGCGTTCATCCTGATTCGGCTGGTGCCTGCTCCAGCCCTGGACTCAGGCGTCACAGTGTGCCGCAGATATGCATGCTGTTTGTGAGTCTTCCTGTCCAGGCCCTGCCCACACCCCTGCCCACATCCTGCCCACACTCTGTTAAACACAAATTGTTCAGCCACTTGTACGTCAGCACTAATGGGCAGCTTGTCTGATGCAACGGATGATTTTGAGTTTGGATTTATATAAACTACTGGAATGAACTAGACTTCCCTGACGCTGTAGAAAAGTTCATTTTAAGAATGATGAACTCTGATTTGTTGTCACATTCGGTACGACTCAAAACTGCCATTGCCTGCTGGCTTCCAGATGCTCCGCTCCGCCCTGCCTAGGCCTTCCTGGTCAGCTCGGCTGCCAGCCCCGCTCAGTTCTCCTGGGCACCACTCAGATCCGTTGTGCTCATCGTGTGACAATGGAATGGATTAGCACATGTGGGCCTGGGGAGCCTTGGAGAAAAATACGATTCGCCATCTAAGTGGATGACAAAAGTGGCCTCATGGCTGCTATCTGACTGGCCAAAATGGCAAAGCGTATCCAGTTTGACAAATGCTAAAAGGAGCCAGCACCGCGGCCTACTCCTATAGTCCCGCCGACTCAGGAGGCTGAGGCAAGAGGATCACTTGAGCCCAGGCTTTGGAGGCCACCCTGGCAACATAGTCTTAATGCAGGAAATACAGTTAAACAGCTCTAGTGGCGATATAAGCAACATTGTTGCATTCCATCTGTCTCTCAGACAAACAAGGGGAAAAGAAGATATTAAACCGCAAATCCAAAAATTGTGTGGTATGCAGCCAGCAATGGCAGCATATGCCTGTAATCCCAGCACTCGGGAAGTTAGGGCAGGAAGACTGCAAATGTGAAGCCAACCCGGGCTTCCTAGTCAGAACACGAACACAAAAATAAACAAAGTGTGGCATTATGTAGGAAAGGGAGCAGCCTGTGTGGACCCTGGGAATAACAGAGAAGAAATCCAGAGCACCACCCACTGTGGGCATGGTCTTCCACGTGGGGGGGGGGGTCTCACCTTCCTGGGGGGGGTCAGTCCTGTCTACCCTTGTTTCCTAAGAAGTTTATACCATCATCATCACCATCATCACCATCATCATCATCATCACCATCTGTTGGCTGTGTTGCACATGTGACATGTATTCCTGTGAGTGTGTGTGTGTGTGTGTGTGTGTGTGTGTGTGTGTGTGTGTACGCTTGCATGTGTGGTTTGGGGAGGAGGCTGCATACCCTTGCCCTTACCAGGCACGCACTTTCCCACTGAGCTGTGTGCTCACCTCTGAATTTTTCCAGACAAACTTTCAAGGTCAGCCCAGGCTGAACTGTCGGGAACTCACTATGCAGCCTGGGCTAGCCTCCAGGGCTGAGATTACACGTGTGAGCCACTGTACTATACCTGGTTTCCAATACATAGTGTGTTTGTTCCTTAATGAAGTATTTGGGCGTTTAATTAGAAAACATTGCAAAACATGTAGCAACAGTAACAAAATAAACACTCATGGCTCTCTTTATACAGTTTTTTTTTTTAACATTGTTCTATATATAGTTCAGACTTCATTTGTTTTTATTAGCATGTGTTACTTATAGAAAGGGGTTTTGTGATCATTTCATACAGGCGAATAATGTGCTTTGATCACATTCTTCTATTACTCGTAGTTCAGACTTTTTGTTTCTTTGGGTTAGGGTTTGTGTGTGTGTGTGTGTGTGTGTGTGTGTGTGTGTACATGCGCGTGCACGCACGTGTGCACATGTGCCAGAACTGGGGCTTGAACACAAGGCCTCCAGCTCTTGCTTAGCTTTTATACTCAAGACTGGTGCTCTACCACTCGACCCATATCTCCACATCTGGCGTTTTTGGTGGTTAATTGGAGATAGGTACCGCATGGATTTTCCTGCCTTAGCTTCAAACATTCTTCCTCAGATCTCAGATTCCTGAGTCATGAGGTTTACAGACAGTTCAAGATATTTAAAGAAATAAAATGTTCCCAAATAAATTTGAGGCCTCCATGTCTACCCACCCCACCCTCCCCCCAGCAAAAATTCCAAATCTTCCCTTCCTTTTCTGTTTGTGATCACTGCCAGGAATTCACTAGATTCATTCCAGATGTTTGGTATAAATTTATACCAAATATCTGGCCTCTTTTTACTTTTCCCCAATTTAAACCTACACAATCCAGAGTCAAGTGCTGTGGCACACCCCTGTAATCCCCTTCTCAGAGGCAGGCTGGCCTGGGCCGTGGAGTGCATCTGTGGGTTTGCTCATCTTTTCACCTTCTGTGGATGCCTCATCCATCCGTGTTGAGTTTCTAGAAGAAGGCATCCGTGCCTCCGCTCCGAGCCCGTGGCTGAGGGCCCCCAGAAACCTCTGCCTGTACTTCCTGTAGTATTTTTTCTTCAGAGTCAACTTTTGAGCGGAGAAGTTAGATACATTGATATTTTAAAGTAATGTTTCCCCTTTCACATAAGGGGTGCAGGTACACCGTTCCACTTTCCTCTTGTGAATTCCTTTCTTCTTTATAGTTAACTTTCTAACCTGTCTAGAATCTTCCCGTTGATCTGGCCTGTAGGCATCTGAGCCGAGAGTCCTCTGAACCGTTCAGTGATGGTTTTAGCACAAGGCAGAGATTTTAGTGTCATCCGCTCACTCGCCACGTCTTAATGTCTACAGTGGGGAATCTTTTGATTTTTGTTCTAGCCTGTTGTTTTATGAATGCTCCTATTGGAAGCCAGATGCTTGCATGGTGTGTGCATGAGTGTGTGCCTGTATGCACGCATGTGCACACGCGTGTGCATGCGTGTGTGTTCCCTCTCACCCCAGCAGAAGGCCAGTTATATAACATGTGCTCAACAAATCCCTGCCGGATGAAAATTTAAATTTCCACACAACAAAAGAAACCTTTTTGACTCGAGGCTGGGCCCTAGTCCTAGCGGGTAGGGAGGCTGAGGTAGGGAGGATTGTGGTTAGAGTTCAAGGTGAGCAGCCAAGTCCATGAGACCCCATCTTAACCAGTGGCTGGGCATGACTGTACGTGCCTTTCCTAACTGCAATAGGAATCCTGAACTAGTCCTGTCCTGGCCCAGCCTGGCCCCAGGCAGGAATCGCAACCCCTCCCAGACATAACTCCAGGAGATGGTGGCGTGGTGCGCAGAGCGCTCGCCTGAGGGCCTGGACACCCTGCATTTTAGTTCAGGGCGGTCACCACGAGACCAGAGACAGGCAGTGCGGCATGGCGGCTGCACAGCACATCCGGGCCTCCCTCCAGCCACAGGCCTCCCTTTGGGGCTGTGAGGATGGACTCTGTTCTCCGCATAAACCCTGGCCCCAGCACTGCACTGCCACACCTGGTGGGTGTGTGAGTGTGGGTATTTCGGAGAGAAGCTGGCATCTGTGTTGGAAGGCAGGGCAGATCTGGCCTGGTAAGAGGGGTAGAGCGCTGGGCAGAGCCGGGTAGAGGGCCGGGCAGGGGCAGCTACCTGCTGGGCCCCAGCCTGTGTCTTCATGCATGCAACCCCATTCCTGTCGCGACAAAGGCTGGAGCTTTGTTGTGGGGTTTTTTGGTTCTGTTTTTCAGTTTTGGTGCTGGTACTAGCCTTGAACTCAGAGCCTCTCGCTCTCTTCTGGCTTTTCTCTCACATGGCACTCTACCACTCGAGTCACAGCTCCACTTCTGGCTTTTTTGGTGGTTCATTGACCATAAGAATCTCATTGGGAAGGTGGCTTAGTGGTAGAGTGCTTGGCTAGCATGCATGAAGCCTTGGGTTCGATTCCTCAGTACCACATAAACAGAAAAAGCCAGAAGTGGCGCTGAGGCTCAAGTGGTAGAGTGCTAGCCTTGAGCAAAAGATTAGCTCAGGGACAGCACCCAGGCCCTGAGTTCAAGCCCCATGACCAACAAAAAAAGAAAAAAATCATCTCACTAACTATCCTGCCTGAGCTGGCTTCAAACCACCATCCTCAGTCTCAGACTCCTGAGCAGCTGGAATTACAGGTGTGAGCCACAGTGTCACCATTCACACTTTATTCACACTTGTAGACACCACCCCACTCATCCTGTTGGTCCTGTGTCTCTGGAGAGCACTGCCCAGCCCCGCCCACACCCCCTTTTCCCTGTGCCCGGTTCCCTGGGTTTGGTTCATTCATCCACGTCCAGGCGGCCTTTGAGGGTGGAGGCATGCTTCTGGTGGGTTTGTCCACCCAGCACCGGGCCACGAGCTTCCCCTGGAGCAATGCTCCACTCTTCTCTGGTCTCTGCGCTCTGGCTGGACAAATGTAAGACACATGCAGAGACCCAAGGAGCACAGGGCACACCGGGCAGCCCGGGGCCTGGTCTGTTCAGGACGGCTGCTAACACAGTGCTGAGGGAGAGTCAGAGCCAGAAACCTTGGGCCGAAGACCCAGGAGCCCAGCCTGGAGAAGGAAATCACTCCATTCATTCATTCATTCATTCAACAAGTAAGTATTAGAGCCCTGGGACAGGCCAAGAACCCAGTGGCAGCTTCGATGAGTGATTGGATAAACCCAGCTATTCCCTCTCAGAGCATATGGTCTGAGAAAAGGAGAGATTATGCAAATGATATGCAAATACCACCCATCTTCAGCCAAGCACACAACCATGAGAAGATGTAGGAGCGAAGTCTGGCTTTCAAGTTCCTCTGAGAAAGATGCTATTTGAAGTTAATGGGACTTCGTCCCAACAGGGAGTAAGGCCCAGTGGACCAGAGACAGAGACAGACAACAGACAGGGAGACATACACAGAGGACAGACAGACAGGGAGATGTCTAGACCGATAGACAGATATGGAAACAGAAGGAAAGAGAGAGAGAGAGAGAAACTTGTCTTTACTCATAACCCGGAGCATTTGACGTCAGTGCACGTAGTTAGTATGGGCCACATCGCAGCATTGGCCTGGCATTTGAACTCTGTGTGTCCTGCAGCCATGGAGCTGGCCGTCCAGCCCTAAGATCTACTGCGGCCCTGGACAGGGGCTGGTCTGGAGCCTGCGGCCACAGCCAGCCTGCACCTGGGATCTTCCAGGATGAACCTGGGCCCAGGATGGAGTCCTGGGTGCTGGAGCCGGCAAGGCGGTGGAGTGAGGGGTGCCATGGCACTGGGGGTTGCCTGAAAGCTGAGTCTGCAGGTGGGGCACCCCAGAGCCTGGTGCCGCAGGGCCTGGCCTGCATTGGCGTGGACATGCAGGCCGGGTCCTTGGGTCGCAGGCCTGGAGCTTTGGGGGCTCCGCTAGGCACTGAATGCTGTTGGGTCAGCCCAGCCTCGGCAATCCTTGGTTGTCCCAGAGGGCACTTCTGTCCCTGAACTTGGGGGCCTGGACTCGGGGGCAGGGTGATGGGGGGGGGGGAGGTGGGGGACCTTGGCCTTCTTTGAATACTCCCTTTTCAGCACTGCATCTTTCACCCATGCAGGAGCAGAGCCCTTACTGAAGTCCCTCATGAAGGGGTGTGGGGCCCAGGCCACGTTTCCAGAGGTTTCTAAGGGTGCTTGGCGGTCCTGTTCCACAGCCTGCTTGGCATCATCAGCACCATGAGCCACGCTGCCCATGGCCATGAGCTTTCTGGGGAGCTGCTGGGGTTCGGAGCGGCAGGGAGAGGTCTACGAAGCATGGAGGGAAGGAGACAGAAGCCAGTGGAGACTCCCGTGCAGCCACAGGGAGGCGGCTTCATCTTCCCAAACTCATTACCTCCCTGTGTTGCATGAATGTCACTCTAATACAAGCCTCTCGGCCCGTGCCTGCCCCGGGCCCCTCGCTGCTTTGTAAATTGAGTCCCAGTACTCAGCACGGTTGTGCAGCTAGGCTGTTACTTTTCTTTCTGCCTCCTGACCCCGCGGCACCACTGGGCTGCAGAATGGTCGTGACTGCGTGCAGCATCAGAAGTGAGTCTGGGCTCGGCCTGCGTCCCCGGCTCTGACCCTCACCCCAGCCATCGTAGTTTCTCCGGGGAAGCAACAGGGAGCAGGTGGGTTAAATGGGTGCTGCTCCTTCTGAAGCCGAAGGGAAATAACAAAAATACTACAGATGTGTCTATCACAGTGCCTTGATTTATTTCTGTGATGGAAAAAATACTCTCTCAGCTGGGAACCAAGGCATCCTGAGATCAAGACAAACACCACAGGGGCTGCTGGTGCTCATGTCTGTAATCCCAGCTGCTCAAAAGGTGGAGATGCAGCTCAAAGCCAGCCCAGGCACAAAGAGCCCGTCACAACCCATAGCCAAGTGTGGTGTCACACGCATTTCATCCCAGCTGAGCAGGAGGCTGAGATGAGGAAGGTTGCCCACCCTGGGCAAAAAGCAAGCCTTATCTCAAAAATAATTAGGGCAAAAAAAGTGCTGAAGGCATGATGCAAGTGGTAGAGCACCTGCCCAGCAAGTGAAAAGCCCTGAGTTCAAATCCAAGTACTGCCAAACAATAAGCATGAGGCCCTGTGCTCAATGATTCCTGGCTCTCCCAAAAGAAACATGTCTCAGTTCCCTCTGTGGTAGTGGGATCTTCCTGAGGATCTGCATCTGCATCTGTGAGAGCCACAGAGGAGCAGCAAGAAAGCCGAGCACTGGGAGATGGGGGAGAGGAACCCCTAGGACCCACAGACCAAAGCCTCAGGGCCCCTCCCTCCCCTTGTACACCAGGAGCCCCACGAAATCCTGGAGGCTTTGCAGCCCCTGTGGTCCCCCGACATACCAGGATAAGGGCTACCCAGGGTCTTCCAGGGCCACTCAGGATTGTCCAGGGTCATCTAGCACCGGCCTGGCTGGTCAGAGACATGGCGACCGAAGGCCTGGGAGCCCGATTCAGGTATTCAGTTGTGATGGGGAAGGTGATGCTCATGGTGCCTGGCAGGACCTCCCTGCCTCCCATGGTTCCCAGTGGCTGTACCAGGCCTGTGCTGCCTTTGGAGATGCTCCAGCTGCCACAGAGCCCTGGGGACAGGATGGCCACTCCGGGGTCTGCAGCCGCCTGCTCCCTCCATGGGGCCTGGACTTGGAGACTGCCAGACTTCTTTGTTGTGTGCCAGTCCTGGGGCTTGAACTGCTGGCCTGGACACTGTCCCTGAGCTTTTGTGCTCAAGGCTGGTGCTCTACCACTTGAGCCATAGCTCCACTTCTGACTTTTTGCTGCCTAGTTGGAGATAAGAATCTCATGGACTTTTCTCCCTGAGCTGATTCTGAACTGTGATCCTCAGATCTCAGCCTCTGAAGTGGCTGGCAGGCATGAATCCCCCGGAGCCTGGCTCTTCCAGACACTTGTCTTACTACAGCTTTAAAAGAATTTTTTAAATCAAAACTTTCTGGAAACAAAATAGACATCTAAAAATAACTGGAAAAACTATTTGAAGCCTGAACATCTGCTGGGGGTCCTCCTCCAGCCTTCTTGGGGAAGGAAGCAGGGGTGTCCATGTCCCCCTGTGGGGCCCCCCCTGCCCTGCCTGGAAAATCCCCATGGGAGGCCTGGACTCACATCCCCCGAGGGCAGGGCAGAGCTGGGCCCAGTGACCAAAGGCAGTAAGCAACCCTGACATCTCTGCCCAGTCAGGGGGTGCATGAGTCCTGGAAGCAGGGAGGAAGGGGTCCAGAGCCAGGTACACCCTGAATCCTGCAGCTGTGTGTGGAGTAACTGTTCATTCCCAGGAAGCCATTGCCAGCATCGCCCCCTCCTGACTGTGGTCTGGGGCTGAGCCAGAATGCAGGTAGCACCTTGAGGCCCCACCTGGCCTCTCTCCCTGCTGGCCACAGCTCCCCTTGGTCTCCACATGAAAACCCTGCAGGACCTGAGTAGGGTAACACATGCCTGTAATCCCAGCACCCCAGAGGCTGGGTCAGAAGGACCTGAGTCCCAGGCTAGCCTGGCTTCCTAGGGAGACCCTGTCTCCAACAAAACAAAACAAAACAAAACAGAAACGTTGGCATGTCACGACATTGGGGCCTAGAAGATGTTTGGTGGGGAATAAGCTCCCGGGAGTGGGAATCGCCTCCAGCAGTGGGGCGAGGAGGCCTCTGGCCAGCTGCGTGAGCTCACATCTGGATTTCTGCAGACAAACCTCCCATTCTCAGGCCCCGCCTAGACTGTGAATCCAGGGAGGGTATGGGGTGGGGAGACTGGGTCCTTGGGGTGTCATCAACACTTCCAGCTCCCCGCTCCAGCCAGGCTGGCCTCTGTCCATCCCTCCCTCCTCCTCCATGGCCTCCTCCCCTTGCAGACAAAGAGCTGATGGGTGAAGATGGGGTGCTTCCATGCCCTCTGGGGCTCACAGCAGTGGCCTGACCGCTAACCCCCAGAGGGACATTCTCAGCGCCACCTGGAGCTGAAGAAAGACCCCCGGGCATGGCCAAGGGGCCACCAAACCTCCTTCCTCCTTAGCTCTTACATCTTTTTCTATTGTTTCCCCCTCCTTTTTTCTATTTTTTTCTTTATAGACAATTTTCTCTCCCCTCCCCTCCCTTTCCCTAGCAAAATGGCCTCCAGCGCCATAAGGGAGATCCTTCAGGCACGCAGGCTCATGACGGCAAAGGTTCTTTCCAAATCAGAGCCTTAGGGAACACGGGCCACAAACACACACACACACACACACACACACACACACACACACACACACACACACACACACACACACACGCACGCATGCACACCACTCTGTAAGGAAGTCTGCTCGCCTTGGACACCAAGCTGGGGCCCAGGGCACCTTTCGGAGCACCTCTAGCCCCCCCCCCTGCCCCTCATCTTACAAACCTGTCTTCCTGCATCTCTGCAGACACTGCCCCAGCCTGAATACCCCAGAGTCATCCCTTCCCGGCCGGTCCCAGTGCAGCCGTCATCCTGCACAACATCCCCAGGGTAGAGGCCAGTGAACTCCCACAGGATCTGCTGGGTGGGAGAGGAAAATGGGGCCACTCCCTGGGGACCCCCCACAAGGAAGGCTGGGCCCAGAAGGAGGGCTGAGGGCTGTGACCCAGTCAACAATGAGCCATCTATGAGGCACCCCAACATCTATGGGACATCCAGACATCTACAAGATACCCCAACATCCATTGGTTACCTCAACAACAATGAGGATGCCTAGTGAGCCATAAGGCCCCGACATCCATGGGGCACTCAGTCATCATCTATGGGGCACCCCAACATTCATGATAGAGTGTGGTGGGTAGGAAGTGGAGTGGGTGAATTTGGAGGAAGGGGATCACTAGGGTCCTGGGCTTGAAGAGTAAATCTTGCCCTTGCCCTCCCTCTCCTACCCTCCCTCCCTCTTCCACCCTCCCCTCTCCTCACCTTCATATTCCTGGTGAATGTGGGCAGCGGTAGAACAGCCTGGGCATGAGCCTGGCCCTGGACAATGACACTGGAGTTCCAGTCCTGGCCCAGGGAGGCTCTTCTCCGTAGTTATTGTGTTTGTTTGCTTGCTTCTTTCTCTCTCCAGATTCTATATTTGATTTCCTCTTCACATTTAAATTTAGCAGCTCTGGGTTATCAACTCTTTTTTATAAAGCATGGAAGCCTGATCTGCAGAGCTGCTATAAATACCAGGCTGCCGCTGGGGGCATCTCCCATGGGCCAGGCCGCCGGGCTCACGTGGTGAGTGCAGACCAGGGAGGGTGGCTGCCCCCACCCCCAGAGCCCCCCCCATCCCTTGATTCCCTCCTGTCCCCAGAGTCCCACATCCCTGGAGCTCCGCCCCTTCCCCAGAGCTCTCCTTCCCTGGAACCTCCATCCTTGAAGCCCCCAGCCCTGGAAGGCCACGGGAGAATGCGCCAAGCCAGCTGAGCAAGGTGCTGAGTTGCCACACAAGCCCAGGCCTGGGCAGGAGAGTGGCAGAGAAGGCCCAGTTGCCCCATGCTCTGCTCCCAGCCAGAGAAGAAGGACAGACATGCAGCAGGACCACGGCCACAGACACCAGCTCCTCTGAGTCCCTGAGGGCTGTATGGCCTTGCGGCCTCCACCGTCCCCTCCCAGCCCTGCCCCGAGTTCATTTAATTGGAAACAGGACCCTGCCCTCGCCCCCTCCACACCTTCCCCCCACCTCTCCTCCCCCCTCCCTGCTGCCCGTGCACCCCCTCTCCCCCCTCCCTGCTGCCCTGCACCCCCTTTTCCCCTTCCCTGCTGCTCCTGTCCCCCGTCCCTGCCCACCACTGCCCCTGCCCACACCCCCCAGTTCTCTGGGGGTACAGCGCACAGACGCCTGGAGGCAGGTTTTCCCTGGGTTGCCAAACACTTGCCTGGCGGCTGCAGAATGTCTAAGTATCGCTGTTCTCCAGATGTTTTGGCCACAAAAACAAAACTGAGGGCATCAGGGAGGGATCCCTGCCTCTCCCCAGCCGCCTCACCGGCCCTGATCTTAATTCTTCCTTACCAAGCCACACTGGAGCTGTGCCGTGTGTGTGCATGTGTGCATGCCTGTCTGCATGTGCCTGCAGGTCTATGTGTGCATGCATGTGTGTGTGCATGTATTACTGGGGCTTGAACACTGGGCCTGAGTGCTGTCCCTTAACTCTTTTCATTCAAGGCTGGTGCTCTACCACTTGAGTCATGGCTCTGCTTCCAGCTTTTTGTTGATTAGTCAGAGCTAAGAGTCTCGTGCGTTTTCCTGTCCAGGCCGGCTTCAACCTGCGCTCCTCGGGTTGGAGGGTTCTCAGTGTGAGTCACTGGTGGCTAGCACATTACTCCATTTCCCATGTCTTTATTTCTGTGGTGCCAGGGTGGCACCGGGGCAGGGTGTGCATTCTTTCCCCTGCAGTACCCCAAGAATACCCTTGGTGTTACCTCCATAATGGCAGGTGGTGCACATGCATGGGCATGGAGAACGCACAGCGACTTGGCATGTTCACAGAACTCTCACTCTCACAGAACGGTGAGTGAGGAGAAACTCCTCCTTCTCCAGTGCTCCCTCCCTCTGCCCCTCCCACTCCACAGGGAAATGTCCAGCACCCCCGGGGACTTGCAACCCAACAGACAAGCCCCCACCCAGCCAGGCACAGTAGCACATGCCTGTAACATCTGGGCTTGGGAGACTGGACCAGGGGGAGAGCAAGTTCGAGGCCAACCTGGGCTGCTCAAAGACCCCATCTCAAAAATCCCGAGGGAGGAAACTCCAGAGGGCTTTGCTGTTGTTGATGGGCGGGAGCGGCAATGAACTCCAGAGGCCAGGGCTAGCCTCACTCCCTCCCAGGCAGATGCCCTGTGGAGGCAGCAGTGAACCAGAGCAGACCCAGGAACGGCAGGCTCGTTCTACTCAAGCTCCCACACTGCATGGTACTTAAAAAGCCCTCGGGGCTCACACCTGTCATCCTAGCTGACTGGGAGGCTGAGGTTGGGAGGCTCATGGTTCCAGGCCAGCTAGCACAGAGAAGTCCACAAGACCCCTTTTGACCCATAGCCAGGCATGGTGGGGTACACCTGCCATCCCAGCTAAAATGAGAGGTCTAAAGCAGGAGGATTACAGTCCAAGTGTTCCTGGGCAGGAGGTAAGACCCTATCTTAAAAACAAACCAAAACAAAGACCAGCCCCCAAAAGGGCTGGAGGTGTGGTTCAGTAGTCTAGCACTTACCTAATAACCACAAGGTCCTGAGTTCAAATCCCAGTGCCAACCAAAAGAACACCCCTGCCCCACACAGGCCCCTGGAGAATGTCAGACCTCAGGCACTGGGCGCAGGTACTGCTGTGCTGGGCTGGCCCAAGGCCATCAGCCATTGGCGCTCCTGTCCCCCACATGGGCAGGGAGGAGGAGATTGGCCAGGGAAGCTCAGACAGAGCTTCTCTGGGAGCAGGAAAGCAAAGGCGAGCTGCACTGTGCATCCCCCGTCCGCAGGAAGAGAGGGATTCAACCCACTGCCCACATTCGCAATCCCACGTCAACCAGGCCGGTCAGGGAGGGAATGGGGGAAACGCAGCCATTGGGTGTACACAGGCCTGGTTCTCATGAGAGGAAACGCTTGTAAATGTGCACACTGGTGGCAGTGCATTCTGGGAACATGCCTCAGGCCTGGAAGCACAAAGGAAGATTCCTGGAACTTCTGGAAAGAGGTAGAAGGTAGAACCTCAGAGCTAGGGACCAGAAGCCCTGTCCTTCCTCTGCAAGGCGGAAACTCTGGTGACTGAAAATAGCTCTTGAAAGCCAGCTGCTGGTGCTCACTTCTATAATCTCAGCTACTCGAGGGGCTTGAGCTCTGAGAATCAGGATTCAAAGCCAGCCTGGGGAAGGAAAGTCCCAAAGCCAGGAGTGGAGACATGGCTCAAGTGGTAGAGTGCTAGACTCGAGTGAGAAAACCAAGTGAGAGGCGAGGCCCAGCAACAGAACCATAGGAGAACTTCCCGTGAAAGCTGTCCCAACTGAACACCAGTGTGGGGTCTGAGGTCCAGCCGGGCCAGTGGGGGGGGGGGGGTGTGAATTCGTGGGCCCAGCCTGGGCAGGTGTGCTTGGGCCAGGGCATGCATGGGCCAATGACTGGCCAGGCCAGGTTTCACCCCATGGGGGCAGAGCCTCTCAGTCGAATGAGGACCCGATGAAGAGCAGACTTGAAGCAAGGGCCTGCGTTCTAGGAACAGTGGGAGATGCCTGGGTCCGTGCACAGCCCCACGAAGGCGCGCCTTGGGCTCTCTCCCCATCTGACAATGAAAGGAAATGCCGCAGTGCCCAGAAGCGGGGCCTGCTGCTCCCGCACACCAGCACGCCACACTGCATGGTAATTCAGCTCTCTGCAGACTTTGGGCCACGGAACACAGGCTGAATCCCAGAGAGGCACCCCAAGACCGCCGGCCTTCCCATACCACAGGTGAAGAGAAGGGGACACAAGGACTCCCTGGATACAGAAGACTGAGGCTGAAGTTTAGGGAGGTTGAGGCAGAGCTCTGGAAAGGCGGGAGCTGTGCCCCTTAAGTCCACGTAGGGTGTCCCTGATTCTTGTCTGTGAAGCTACATGAGCGGAGTGCAACTCCACCAGGTCCAGCAAAGAATGACCTGGGAGTTAGTGAAACAGAGGCCAAGTGTCGTGGAATAGGGAAGAGTCGTGGAGTGGAGCCGGGGGGTGAGCTCGGGTTGTGGGTTCAAGTCAGACACAGGCTGAGGCCCTGGCCAGCTGTATTCTCTGACCACCATCTGCCTGCACTCTGCCATGTTCAGCCATGGAGGATCTGGTTCATTCCTTGGCTTTTCTCCTTCAAGAACTGAGAATGGAGATAGTACCTATATGTGTGGGATGAATGTCATTTACAGCGTGTGCCGCCTGGCTCACTGTTAGCCACCATTGCTGCCAGTGGTGGCGGTGGTGGTGACATCGGTGGCTCTGGAGCGTGGTCAGTGTGCCATCACTGGCCTCCAGTGCCCGACAAGGCCTCAAACACACTGCGCAGCCTGCAGTGCCTGCAGGCCACAAGCAAGGGGTATGCATGACCCAGGAGTTCATGAGGGCAGTTGGATAAACTTCAATACCTGAAAACGTTAACGTTATCTATATACCAAAACATCCATAACCTTGAAAGACGAGCAGGAAATTTTGTGTAGTCAATGATATCCGTGTGTGTGTGTGTGTGTGTGTGTGTGTGTGTGTGTGTGTGTGTGTGTGTGTGTGTGCATGCGTGTGTCCATATTGGGGCTTGTTCTTAGGGTCTTTGGACTCTAGTTTGGCCTTTTCCCTCTGCTTCCTGGTTAATTAGAGATTCAAGTCTCTCAGATTTGTCTGCCCAGGCTAGCTTCGAACTGAGATCCTCATATCTAAGTCTCCTAAGTAGCTGTGTGGACAGGGGTGAGCCAGAGCACCTAGCCACCAACAGCACCCTTATTCAAATGAAAGGTTCTTATAAACTCAATGGAAATGGACAGGGGAAGTAAACAATTGATTGGTGAATACATAAATGATTAATAACTACATAAACCATCACTTCAACTCATTAATATTTAAAGACACATAAATCAAGAAACAGGTTGTGTGATTTCCAGAAAGCTTTCTAGACTGCATATAGCAGCTATTTTTTTTTAAACACCTAGGCTTATAATACACCCGGGGTGCTTCTTCTGGAGCTACGTTCTTCGCAGAGAGCCAGGAAAGAGGACAGAGATGGATCGCTCGGCACCTTGCTCGCAGAATTCTTTATCATAGCTGTGCCCGGATGAAGACGTTCTGGGTTTCACAACCCTAACGTCACGGTGTGCTGTCCACAGCAAACATGTATATTGGAGAAAAGATTGCTTTTATATGAAGACAAATCACCCTGGAGTTTGCTCCCAATTGCTCCTCACCAATCATTGCTGCTTCCTGGCCATTGCAACACCTAATATCTCAGCAATGGCTGCAGGCCAGGGAGGGGAGGTGGGGCGGGAGGGATGGGCCACCTGGAGGAGGTGTTGGTGCTGGTTGTGTGTGTGTGTGTGTGTGTGTGTGTGTGTGTGTGTGTGACATCACTGCCAGCTGGCCTGGCTGCGTGTCCTTGTCCCTGCCACTCTCACCCCCATGCTGGCTGCTGGTGCACCTGAGAGGTGACAGGAATGTCACACAGCAGCAAGACAGCCCAAGCTCTTTGGCAAGGGATTTCTTTTAAGGGTGATGGTGTCTAGCAATTCTGCTGCCCTAAAATTCGCTGCAGACGTCACTTCCACCAACTTTCTTTTTTTGGAACCGACTGCCAAAAGCCAACATCTTTTTTTGGGAGTAGAGGCTCTAGAAGAGAGAGCAAATATACTCCTGCCTCCACCGAGCGCCCTGGGCTCCGTGGCGGAGAAAACCCAATGCTGAGCACTCAGCCGAGTTCTGTGTCGCTTTTTGTCACAAAGCCCCAGCACAGAAACAAACAAACCCCAAACCAACCTCACCAAAAAGCTCTGCCCTGGTTGTCCATGGTGTCAGGGCCAATGTCAGCTCTGGAGGACGAAGCCAGCCAAGGCCCTGATGTCCACTGCCCTGTGAGGGCCCAGGCCCAGCCCCCTCCATCCCATGCAACCAACCACTGTGTGGGGGTCGGGTCTGCATCCACTCGGCGCCTTCGGCTGAGGGATGCTCCACCTGACCGGGCAGATGGGGAGGGGGACAGGCAGAGCTCCTCCGCAGTGGGCAGAGGTCCTCACCTGCCTCCTCCAGTCAGGACCAGGATGGAGAGGGGAGCAGCACGCAGGCTCTCAGCGGAGCTGCGTGCCAAGGGGCCTGGCGGGGAAGAGCGAGGGCAGGGTGTGCCAGGTCCACTCCTCCCCTGCTCTGCTTTCTCTGCATCCTGGCCACCATGAGAGAGGAGCGGCTTTCCTCCCGGCTGCCCTCTGCCATGCTGTCCCGCCCCACTCCAGCCCACCACATGGAGACACCTCTGTGGACTGAAACCTACGCACCCTGTGTGCAAGTCGGCCTGCCTGCACCCCCCTCCCCTCTCCCCTCCTCCCCCTTCCCTCTCCCTTCCCCTCTCTCTCCACTTTCTTCTCCCTTTCCCCTCCCCCTCCCTACCCTTCCCTAACCCTCCCCCTCCCTTCTTCCCCTCCCTCTCCTCCCCTCCCTACTCACCCCTCCTTTCTCCTCTCCCCTTCCCTTTCACCCCTCCTCTCTCCTTTCCTCCTCCCCTCCCCTTCCCCTTCTCCCTCCCCTTCCCTCTCCCCCTCCCCACTCTTCCCCTCCACTCTTCCCTTCCCACCCTCCCCTCTCCCCTTCTCCCTCTCCCCTCTCCCTCCTCTCTCCTCTGCGCCCCCTGGCAGGTCGTACCCACTCCAAGGCCCCCACACTGGCTCCTGACCAAGGAAAGGCTCGGTTCCCTTTCCAGCATGGTCAGGCAGCAGCCCCGAAAGTCATCTGCCCCCACAGTTCTTCCCAGAACACACCCCACCCTCATGTCCCAGTATTTCAGACACTCCCCATACCCATGCCCCAAGGCTTCAGATACAGTCTCTCTTTCTTCCCTAGGGCCGACCCTGACTGCGATCCTCCTGTTTGTGCTCCTTCCATAGCTGGATGGCAGGCAGTACCACTGTGCCCAGCCACTGGTTGAGATGGGTTCTTAACATCCTTATTTTTGTCAGAACAGGCCTTGAACTGGTCTCCCTGCTCTCCACCTCCCAAGTAGCAGGCCCAAGCCCCTGGCTCCCCTACCTTCTTCCTCCCATGGTGAAGCCGACACTGCCATCACGGCATGGCCCTGCCTTCACTGTCCCTGCTGCCTGGGAGAGCGCTAATGTGCGGGACAGAGCAAGGATCCTCTCGGATCGGTGCTTGCCAGCCACGGAGACAGACCTCAAGCAGCTGACTGGCTGCCTGCACGTGGGGAACATGGAGAAACAGTCCTCCCATCCTCACAGAGGAATGATGCAGCCCAGCAACTGGCCAGCCAGGGGCTCATCCTGTAATTCCACCTCTTAGGGAGGCAGAGTCCTGGAGGATTACGGTTTGAAGTCAGCCCAGGCAAAAGGTTCACAAAACCCCATCTCAACCAACAAATACAACAGAAGCTGGGTGTGGGGGAGCATGCCTGTCATTCCAGCTGCCTGGGAAGTTTCCACAGAACTGATGTCCTGGCCAGCTGAGCAAAAAGTGAGATGCAGTCTAAAAGGACTTGAGACGTGTGCCAATGGTGGCATGCTTGCCGTGCAAGCACACGGCCTCAAGTTCAATGCCCAATACCACACAGCCAGCGGTGAGGGTGATGATGGTGATGGTGGTGATGGTGGTGATGATGATGGTGATGGGATTAAAGGTATGCACTACGACATCCAGCTTGTTTTAAAATGGCTTGTGACGTCCAGTTTGTGTGTAAAACCCCTTGGGGTTTTTGGGGGGTGGGGTGGGGATAGGGGTTGTTTTTGTTTTTGCCTAGCTTGACTTTATTTCTTAATTCTGCATCCCGAATAGCTGGGATCACAAGCCTGAGGCACCCTCCCCCCCACATCCCACACCCCCATACCCCTCACACCCCCCACACCTCCATACCCCCACAACCCCTGGCTGAGTACGTTTCTGATGAATTTGGTTTATAAAGGGACGAGAGATTAAAAATGTATGATGTTTTCTGCACAGGCTTCGTTCTGCGTGTATTTATTTTTCTTGCGGCATGTATTTTACATATCCACCGATGTACAAAACAAACCTTCAAGCTCATTGAAAATGTGAAGCCCAGCAGGGAAAATACAAAAATATCTGTACCGAGGATGCGTGCTTCAAGAACGAAGTCTAGGAAGAGCTCTAGCCGTTTGGACGGGATGCCAGGAGGCCGGGCATGAGTTGCTTCCCTCTGCGAAGCTTGTAGATACCGAGCATGCCGAGCAACGGGCTTCCCGTGTGATTCCCCTCCTGAGACCACCAATGTCCTGCCCAGAGCCACATCACAGGGCTTCCGGGACCCGTCCCTGGCCCTCCGTGTATGGAACCGCGTGGGTCACTCACTTCCCAGCCTGGATGGATCTCATCCACCTAACTGTGTTGGCTGAGCCCTGTTAACCCAGCTCCACATGGAGGCAGAAGCTGGCAGGGGTGGGGGGGGGGGGGTTGGGGGGGATGAGGCTGCTCTGGGCCAGGCCCTGACACTGACTAGTGGTTTCCAATCACCCACATGACCCAGATACAGCACTCAAAGAAGAAGCCAGCCCGCTTCCCGGCATTGGTGTCGGAGCTGAGCTGTGGCTCCTGATTCTGTGTGGCTGTTCCAACCCCCTGGGGCCAGAGGAGGGGCTGTGTTGGGAAATGGGGACCCTAGGGAAGAACTGAGCCAGCTCAAGCCTGTCCCCCAGCCTCCTGGACACAGGCTCGAGGAGCAAAGCCAACCTGGAGGGAAACATCACAGAGACTGAATCTCCACCATCACCAAAAGGCTGCGCACAGCGCCATGTATAAGGAAGGAACCTGGGGCTCAGAAGCCACAGGCCAAGATAGATGGCTGCTCTCCTTCCTTCCTTCCTTCCTTCCTTCCTTCCTTCCTTCCTTCCTTCCTTCCTTCCTTCCTTCCTTCCTTCCTCCCTCCCTTCTTTTTTCCTCTATTCCTCTTCCTTCCTTCCTTTATACAATTAATATATGTCAATAAAAGAAAGAAGGATGTTAAGAAGGAAAGAAGGAAGAAAGGAACGAAGAAAGCAAAGAGAGGAAGGGAGGGAAGGAAAGGAGGAAGGGAAGGAGGAAGGGAGGAGCGGGCTCTATGGAGTGCCAGGTAACCTTAATGGTGGGCACAGCTCTGGGAGTTGGTGCACCCCAAGGAATGAAGCACCCCCGCCCCTGCCCCAGGCTCCCCTGAGCCAGCCTGTCCTGATGAGTGGGGTGGGCAGCCCACCCACTGAATCAAGGGGAGGGGACCGGTGGTGTGCTGCGCCACACATGCCCCACCTCCTCCTCGCACGATGGCCCCTCCTCTACGGCCCAGCAAGGATCACTTCCACTCTTCCCTTCTGTCTGATTCCCTTCTGTCCACTTCTGTTCACTTCTCCTCTGTCCACTTTCCTTTGGTATCCCCGGGTTGACAGATCACTTGAGTTACTGTTCTCATGTCCACGCACCCCAGGCAGAGGCTTGGTGTGTGCAGCATGTGCACGGCAGACAGGACTGCAGGGCTGCCCTCAGGAAGAGGAAGAGGAAGAGGAAGAGGAGGCGGAGCTCTGTTGTCCCTGGGCCAGGCCAGGGCAGGTGCATCAAACGTGAGACTCTCTGTCTGGGGACCATGCTGGGCAGGGCCCGCCTGTCCTGACAAGATGAGAACGCACACTGGGCCCTGCCTCGGGCCAGCAGGCACATGCTTCTCGTCCAGCTCAGTGATGCTCTCAGCAGCCAAAGCAGGCCATGTGAGCGGGCGGCATCCTGGCACTGAGTACACAGGGCTCTCTGCTGGGACCGCAGGCCTCTTTCCCAGCTGCACTTCCAGTGTGATGTCTGCCTTGGCTGCAAGGCAAGGCACGGGCTGCAGGAGCAGGAAAGACGCCCTCGAGCACATTGGAGCACAATTGCAACCTCACGTGAAATACCCCCCCCTGCCCCCGCCAATCAATGCACAGCAGTCTCCTCTACACAGAGTTGCGCCAGCATCCAGCAATCAAGACGTGTTCATGCTCAGAAACCAAGATGTTCAGCTGAACCCCTTTCTAGAATATTCTTTAAAGGAGTTTAAAAATTTGCAATGGGGGCTGGGAAGGTGGCTCAGTGGTAGAGTGCTTGCCTTGCATGCCTGAGGCCCTGGGTTCGATTCCTCAGCACCACATAAGAAAAAAGAAAAAAGCCAGAAGTGGTGCTGTGGCTCAAGTGGTAGAGCACTAGCCTTGAGCTGAAGAGCTGAGGGACAGCGCCCAGGCCCAGAGTTCAGGCCCCTCGACCGGACCTCCCCCCCCCCCCCCAAAAAAAGGAAAAATTTGCAATGGGTGCTAGTGGCTCACGTCTATAATCCCAGCTACTCAGGAGGCTGAGATCTGAGGATCACAATTCAAACCAGCCCAGGCAGGAAAGTCCATGAGACTCTTATCTCCAGTGAACCACCAGAAAACTGAAAGTGGCACTGTGGCTCATGGTAGAGTGCTAGCCTTGAGCACAAAAGCTCAGGGACAGCACCCAGGTCATGAGTTCAAGCCCCAGGCATGAAAGCGCACACACACACACACACACACACACACACACACACACGTTGCTCCCTCCCACATGGAAACAGAATAAAATGGAGCATGGTATGCCCATGCCAAGCCCAACACCTGGCACTCAGCCACGCACCCTCTGGCCCACAAAGGGCACAGGCCCCAGGGGCCAGGAAACCCCACAGGGGCCGAGGTGAGGTCATGTGTCATGTGGTAGATGTGGAGCAGAAATGAAAGGAAATGAAACACAGTTTCTGGTGGGCTCTGAGCAGCCTGGGAACAGCTCCAGGCCCGGGCACATGCAGCTCTCCCGGGGCAGTTGCCGAGGGGCCACCGTAGTGATTTGCTCAGCCCTGCGGCATCATTTGTCACAGTGTCACCTGCAGGGCGCTAGGGCCCAGGGCTCGGCTGGAGGAGGGGGTGAAACTGCTGAGGCTCCATCACAGATGCTGTGACCAGCCACTGCTGTCAAGATCCAGACTTTACATTCCATGGCAACGGGCCCCAGACACCCCCCCCCACCACACACACTCCTACAGTGACAAAACCATGCTACCTACCGCACAGGGCAGAAACAGCCTGGGCAGAGTCGAGACATCCTTCATCTGGAATGCAATGACACACTCATTTTTTGGGAAGCGCTTTTCCCTTGCTAAGCAGATGCTCTACCGCTGGAGCCACACCCCCAGTCCTTCTTGCTCTTGGTATTTTGCAAATAGGATCTTGTACTTGGGGTCCAGCCAGCCTCATACCATGATCCTCCTACCTCCCACTCCGAGTGGCTGGGATTGCAGGCATGCAAGACAACACCCAACCTGCAACTCCTCCAGAGTGAGTAGCTGCTGCATGCCCCCGAGCAGATCATCAGAAAGGGCGGTGTGCAGAAGAGCCTCACTTGTGAGCCAGGAAGCAAAAGACGGGGTAGGCAGGATCAGGCTCGGACTTTTTTTGTTGGTCGATTAACGACCCGCTTTTGTGAGAACTAAACCAGTCCTACAGACCTGGCATACTCTGGAAAGAGCACAAATCCATTCTTCCTGAGCAGGAGGGCCATTACCAGCCCTTCCACTAAGTCCCTCCCTCGTCTTATAGGGCCTGCCTCCTGGAGATCCTCCAAACGGCCCCACTGGGCCCAGCACCCCCCCCCCCCATGGGGCTGAGGACAGCCACCACAGGTGTGTGATGCGGCCCTGAAATGGAGCCAAGAGAGAGGCGTGGCCTCTGCTGCCTGTCCTCAAGCAGCCTGCTCTTCCTGCCTGCCTGCTGCGATCGGGCGTTAATGATGGGAGTCACTACCCAGCGCCACCTGGAGGCTGGGTGGGGGGAGCGCAGGGCCAAGCTGCTCCACAGAAGATGCCCCAAGTCTGCCCAGTGAGGGGTGGACGGTGCTGGACGCGGCTCACACCCTGTCCCCCAGGGAGGAGCACAGACAGGCCAAACAGGCACAGACAGGTGGAGACCGGCCCAGGACAGGCACAGACTGGCCAACACTGGCTCAGGACAGGCCCAGGACAGGCTCGGGTTGGCACAGACATGTTCCCCACTTCCCCACGGTGCACACTCCACATCTGGAGACCTCATCTCCTCAGACCCTGTCTTGCCCCTGACTGTGGGATCTGTGTTATCCCAAAGCCAGTGTGGACACCACGGCCTTTGTGGGGCCCAAACCGAGTGGCACACCCCTCCCTTCGGAGTGAAACCCGGCTTTTGCACAGCAGGCATTGTCTGATTAATGAAATTACCATAAACATAGAGTTGACGTGGTAATAGGTAATCACAACCAGTTGATAATGAAATAAAATACACCATCACCTAATTGAGAATAATCGGCTTGAATGGCAAATGCAGATTCCTGATTAAAATTAATTGCAGTCCTGAGACAGCTCAGACCCCGAAGGCAGCAGCCGGGGCGTGCCCAGGTCAGGCAGCCGCAGTGCGCAGGGGTCGGGCTGTCTGCGTGGCATGGCCAGAGGCGAGCACAGGCTCACACTGCATCATCCGGATCACGTCCTGCCGCCCGGCTTCCTCTGCAGGGAGGCTTTGCTGAAAGCAAAGGCTGGGCTCGTGCGTCAGGCTGTGCTGAGATTTGAACTCAGAACCTCACGATCTCTAGGTGGGTGCTTTTGGGGGTACTGGTGAGATAGGTCTTACCTCCTGCCTGTGCCTGGTTCTGGACCACAATTCCTCTTGTTTTCAGGTGCTCAGTTTGAGCATGAGCACTGGTGTTGCCTGGAAACCTGTACCTCTGCTGCCTCTGGGTGCCAAAGGGTCACCCTGAGGAGGACCCGGCTCAGCCGGCCCGGGCCTGGTTCTCACAGCACTGGCTTCCCAAAGCAAAGAGGGAGACCCCGGGGCATTGGCCCAGCTGCCCTGAAAGGGGAGTCAGAGTGGCTGATGGACATCCCACATCTCCATAGCGATGGCCTTGCTACTGACTACAGCCCAGAAAATGGGCAGCCTCCCTATACAGAAATGGGGTTCAGATGCTGGGTGGCCTTGAGCAATGGGGACAGTCGGGTCTCTAGGAGGTGGGCCTGTTTGGTGCTCCTATGAGCTACTCCTAGAACAGCCAGACCTTACTGTAGTCTTCATCTCATTTTGGCCATACTGGGGTTTGAACTCAGGACCTCACACTTGTCAGTTAGGTGCTATACCACTTGAGCCATGCCACCGGCCCCTTTCTCATCCATTACTTTTCAAATAGGGTCTCCCTTTTTACCTGGGCCAGCCTGGATCTTAATCCTCCTACTTAGACTTCCCTGTAGCTGGGGTGACAAGCTTGTGCCACCACACCCAGCTTTTTTGCTGTCCTTCAGCTCTTCAGCTCAAGGCTAGCGCTCTACCACTTGAGCCACAGCGCCACTTCTGGCTTTTTTCTGCTTATGTGGTGCTGAGGAATTAGGCCCAGGGCATCATGCATGCAAGGCAAACGCTCTACCACGGAGCCACCTTCCCAGCCCCACGCCCAGCTTTTTGTTGGCGGAGATGGAGTTGACCTGGAACTACAGCAGGGAAGGTGGAGACGGGAGGAGACCACCCCAGGACTGCTCAGGTGGGCCGTGGGAGGGGCCTGGGGCGTGGTCTGGGCTGATAGGCTGGGCGGGGCCTGGACAAGACAAGGACTGGTGGACGAGAGACTCTGGCCCTGGGCGGCGGGATGGTCCTGACCGCAGGCGCGGCAGGATGGACGCCTGGCCGGGGCCCTTGACCGTGTCTGTGCCTCTGTGGCTGCGGGGCCTCGGGAGGGCTGGGCTCTGATGGGCCGGCCCTCCGTTTCCACTTTTTCTGGAAATCCGGTCGTTCTGCCTCTGTACATCCTCCCGCAGGCCCACTACCTTCCCCAGGGATCTACAGCAGTTTCAGGGGTGTAGAGAAATGATAGAGGCCCCCACCCTGCTCCCCAAAGGGAGATAGCCAGGGAGCTGACACCCCACCGCCCATGTACCCCGCTCTGCTCCCCAAAGGGAGACAAGTCTGGGAGCCGGCACCCCACAGCCTCATTGCCAACCTCGTTCATCACCTTGCAGTCTCCCATTGCCAGAGAAAATCCTCAAGTTCAGAACTCAGGACTCCAGGAAGTGGGAGGACCATCTTCGAGACCTCTCCCCACCCCCAACTCCGTCAGAGGTCTGGGTTCCATGATCTGAGGTGAGGCTGGGCCTCCTCCCTGCCCTCAACTGCCCAGCCGCTCTGTCACAAGAAGGATCAGCCCTGGCTCTGTCCACTCTTGAGGCCTGAGCCCCGAGGACCCGTCTCCTCTCATGACCACAGCTGGGTCCCCCCCCCTCCCCCCTCCCCCCTCTTCTCCCCCTCAGACCCCCCTGCCCGGGCCCTGTCTACAAACCCCACGCTGAGCCATCGTCTCGGCCTGCCCACCCTCCCAAACCAGGACATGTTCACACACATTCCTTCTGTCACATGACCTTGGTGGTTTTAAAGAATTCAGATTTGGATTTTCTAGACTGTTCTGGTTTGGAATTTGCTGGTTGTTTTTCCGCATTGGGCAGGGTTTACAGAGCCATGTGTGAACCCCAAGTCCTGTGGGGGTGCGTGGACTCCACAGGATGTGAGCTGCACTCTGCCCCAGCTGGTCCCCACTTTGAGCCTCACCCCTGGCACCAGAACTGCAGGCCGGCTATGGGAAGCATGGTGGGCTTCTCCTGCTGCTTCACTTCACAGCCGAGGGCAGGGCGCTGGGCAGCAGCTGCCACCAGTGTCAGCCACACTGAAGGCTACAGCTGGGTAGACTCACCCCAGGGATTCCACGCGAAGCAATATTCCATGTGAACATCTTCCACTATTTATTTTAGGACTGGGTCTGGAATTCAGAGTCCCATACTCTCCCTTAGCCTGTTGTGCTAAAGGTTGGTATTCTGCCACTTGAATCACGTCTCCACTTCTGGCTTTTTGCTGGCTAGTTGGAGATAAGAGTCTCATGGGCTTTCCTGCTGGGCTGGCTTTGAACCTCCATCCTCAGTCTCCCGAGTAGCTGAGATTAGAGGTGTGAACCACCAGTGCCTGACTCGCCACCATTTTTCCTTTGCAGATGAAAACCACCTGAAAATGGCAGGTGACATGCAGGATGTCTCTGCTGAGCTGGCCCAGGGGTGGCTGGTCCCCAGCTTGTCCACCTCCAAGCGGGGCAGGGCTGTGGCCGCCTCCTCCTCCGTTAATCTAATCCTGCATCATTTTTTTCTGACTGGACCCTGGAGGGAGGACCCCCTGCTTCTATGGGGGCAGACTTTCACCATGCCAAGGGCGATCACCTCATGTCAACAAAGTAATGGGATGGATGGCACTGGAGTGGCGTGCATGCAGAAACTCCACAGTTCTGGTTTGGAAATGTCTTTGGTTATGTTTATATATCACTTGCTTTTTTTGGACTGTAACGGGTCAAACCCAGACATCTATGTGCCTCCTCTTCCTCCCCCACAGCACAGGATTCAAGACCCGGGACCAGCAGGAGGCTGAGATGTGGCCAGACTTGATCTGGCACAGGAACATGGACAATTGGCACTGCTCAAGGCCTCTGCCAGGGGACCAGGGGCGACTGGCATCCTGCATACTCCTAGTTCAGGTTGGCGGGCTAGGCTGCACAGAACGGGCGATTCCACATCCTCCAGCGACACCTGGTGGTAGAGATGCCAAAGTGCAGATGCAGGTTGGCTGACCAAGCCAGGGAGGGGCCTGGGGTCAGGGCTGCCATCCGCCACAGCAATGCTGTCTCCTCCTACTCCCCCTCCTCTTTTCCTCCTCCTCTTCTCCCACTCCTCCCCCTCCTCATTCTTCTCCCCTTCCTCCTCTTTCTCCCCGTCCTCCTCCCATCCTCTTCCTCTCCCTCCTCCTCCTCCTCCCCCCTCCTCCTCCTCCTCCTCCTCCTCCTCCTCCTCTTCCTCTTCTTGCTCTTCTCCCCCTCCTCCTTTTTAGCAACTCTTGGTTGTACCAGGGGCTTTCCTGCAGACGCATCATGTTGGCTTACAAGGCACACTGACCAGATTCACCCCCTCCATTGCTATCCCTTTAAAAAGAATTTCATCTGGACGCTGGTGGCTCACACCTGTAATCCCAGTGACTCCCCAGGCTGAGCCCTGCCTGAGTCCCTCACAGTCCCAGGGACAGGCGTCCCCTTGCTGGCTGAGTAGCTGACCTCACGCAAGGACAGTTCAGCGCGTGCCTTATACCTCATGGCAGGCCCCACCTGCCTGTCTCCAGAGCACTCACCTTCCCCACAGAAGCTCTGTCCCTATCACAGCCCCTGCCCAGCCTCGGGCGGCCTCCCTGGCTCCCCCTGGCCCCCTGCCCCACCCACCCCTGCCCTGTACCCAGCTCAGCTGATGGGGTGGGCCAGGCGCAGGGGCAGAGCCTCTGCCCAGAGCTGGGCAGAGGCTCCAGAGGTCTGAGCTCACCTCCTCCCCGAGCCTCTGGTTCTTAGCTGGAAAACACAAAGCATTTAGACTTTGTAAACTCCAGGCTCCAGAATATTCCACAGTTGGAGGATTTGCTCCTGCCAGTGGGCTGAAGCAATTCACCTAGAGCAGAGCTGTGGGTCCCACACGGCATGAAACCATCAGGACTGAGGAGGTCGAGCTGGAGGGCAAGGCCGGAGGCAGAGGAGGCTGTCACCTGGGGGTGGGGTGCAGCCAGGGTACCCCCCAGAGGTGAGCAGGTCAGGTGCTGGGGGCCTGAGCACCCACCGGGCACCCAGGGCCCCATGTGGCACCACCCTGTGCCCAAGCATATCAATCAGAGTGGGGCCAGGTGCAGATCTTGAGTGCAGTTGTGGTGCCCAGCGTCCGGGCACTGGAAGAGCAGCATTCTGGGGGTGGGGACCCGCCATTGTCCACTCCTGGATGGTGAACCCGGATTGCAAATGCCCCCCCCCTAGAGTGCTGAGGACTGCTTCTCAGCCAGGCCTCCCACCACTGTGAGGGGCCGGGGCCCGAGCACAGGGGTGGCTGCTTCCCAAGCTCAGAGAAAGCAGGGTCTCCCAGGAGGGGGCAGAGGAGGAGCTGGGAGGGAGGGGGACCCCATTTCACAGGACTCGAGTGGGGCGGTATCCATATCAAGCCTGAGTGGTTTGTGGGCCACAGGTCTGGATGCAGGGAGGCCTCAAAGCCTGGTTTCTGGGGTGCTTGGTCTCTGGGCACCCAGCTTGGCCCAGGGCATGCCCTATGCATTGTGGCTTGATTCAGCTCAAAGCTGGGCTCCTGGCGCCCTCTGCTGTCCAACCTGCACAGTTACAGGGAACTGTCCCAGGGCAGAGGCTGAGCTACTCTTCCGGGGTAGGCCAGGGCCTGGGGCTCCCCAGCCACGGTGGGCCGGGGTATTTTCATGAGATCATCAGCCATGGACAGAGGAACCTTTTCCTGTCTCCAGTGAGAACTGAGCCCAGCCTGCTTGTTACCCTCACTTTGGTATGTCAAGGTATAGAAGGGACACCCCCCCACCCCCTGCCAAAAGAACTGGGCCCAGATATCCAAAGACATACTTGTACAAAAAAAGATCCAAGTGCTGTTCACCATAGCCAAATGGCAGAACAACGCAGTGGTCTGTGCAGAGCAGACTTTGTCTTGTCTCCTGCATGCAATGGAGGGTGTGGTGCAGGCCATAGACAAGGAACATCCGGGCTCTGGTGGTCATCATGCCTGGGGAGGTGTTGTGGAGGGCCACAGTTCAAGGCATCCTAGGAAAACAGTGGCACCCCCGCTCAACATCAACAAAAGGTTAAGACGGAATCATCCAGCCTGTAATCCCAGCTGCAAGTGAAACGGAGTCAGGAGGATCACAGTCCAAGACCAAACCCAGGCCCAAAGCCCGAGACTTCGCCTGAAAAGTGATGGAGACAGAAATGGGGCCAGGGGTCCATGGCAGAGACAGACAGACAGAAAGAAAGACAGAAAAGGAGGAAAGGGAAAAAAAAAGATATTCTTTTATTGGGTCAAAGTTACAAGAGTTGTTGTAGAAGGAAAGCAGACAGCCCAGTGCAGCGCGTGTGCGGCTCATTTACTTCCCTGAGGCTCTGCGGATGGGCACCTTGGTCTGCCAAGAGTCCATGGCTTGGCCACTGGAAACACAATCACCTGACTTGTATTTGATAAAAATGCTCATCTCAAGCTTGGCACCGGTGTAATCCTAGCTACTCAGGAGGCTGGGATCTGAGGATTGCAGTTTGAAGCCAGCCCTGGCAGGAAAGTCCATGAGACTCTTATCGCCAATTAACCACCAAAAAGCCAGAAGTGGAGCCTGGCTCAAGTGGTAGAGCACCAGCCTTGAGCACCAAAGCTCAGGGACAGTGACCTCGGCTTTGAGTTCAAATCTCAGGACCACTAGCCCCAAATTCACTCTGTTGTCTTGTTAAGAACATTATAGAAGACTATCATCACATTGCTAGTCTTTCCCTCCCTCCCTCCCTCCCTCCCTCCCTCCCTCCCTCACTCCCTCCCTTTCAAGAATATTGTGAATGAGATTCTTTCTTGACCTCCGTCCCTGCCTGCTCGCCTCTGTTGCATATACTCGCTGGTTGTGTGTGTGTTGGTTTTGTGTCCTGCTGCTGTGCCCGAGTGTTCTCGGGTCCCAGGGGTCAGTATGGAGTGTTGGGGTCATCCAAGCGCAGGCCTGCATCTGCCAGCGACCACAGGGCCTCCGCTCCCGCCCTTCCCTCACCCACCTTCTCAGGCAATCTCCTGGGCCCGTGTGGGGACTGGAGAGCAGACGCACTTGCTGCGTCCCGTGCGGAGCTGCCAGGCTGCAGGCGCACTGCCCACGGCCGGAGGCTAGTTCATGTGGAGGTCTGCTGAGCTGCGTTTGTTTCAATATTGCTTCCATTTGCACCTAAAGTTTTAAAATTTCAAAAAGAAATAGTTTCTAATACTCTGGGGGCAGGAGGGGAGGAAACTGTTCAATTCCAGCTGTGAGCAGTTCCTGGTTCTCCCTCACCCTGCCGTGCGCATGCGGACTTTCTGTCTGACCACGGAGGATGTGCTGGGGCCCTGTGGCTCTGCAGCTCTGGTGAGGAGCCTCCACCCAAACCACGGCCTCCTCCTGACCATGGCCTCCCCCTCCACCACAGCCTCCTCCTGACCAGAGTGTCTGCTTCCTCCATGGCCTCCCCTGACCACAGCCTCCCCCTGACCACGGCCTCCCCCTGACCACGGCCCCCCCGACCACAGCCTCCCCCTGACCATGGCCTCCCCCTGACCACGACCTCCCCCTGACCATGGCCTCCCCCTGACCACGGCCTGCTGAGGCCACATCCTCCCTGACCACAGTACCAGCCAGAAACTTGTTAGAGCTCCTGGACTTCTGCTGAGAGCTTCCTTCCTTGTATTCTTCCTTGCATCTAACATTTCCGAGAATCTGCACTACTGCTGGGTGCTCATCAGTAATGCTTTAGAGATCACAAGGCTTTGGTGATCCCTGGAGGATTCCCCGCCCAGCAGGATGGTGCGGGCATGCCATCAGCTGGTGAGAACTTCTCACCCTGATGAGGCCCAAGAGGCCCAAGGTATTATCACAGCCAATGGCTCACACCTGTAATCCCAGCTGCTCAGGAGGCAGAGATCTGAAGGATGGAGGTTTGAAGCCAACTTGGGCAGAAAAGTCCACAAGACTCCATCTGCAACTAACCAGCAAAAAGCTAGGCTGGAGGTGAAGCTCAAGTGGCAGAGTGCCAGCAATGAGCAAGAAAGCCACGGGAGAGCATAAGGCCCTGAGTTCAAGTCTGGTGCACTCAAATATAAAAATTACTAACATGAATGAATAAACAAACCAACCTACCTTTGGCGTAGGCTCGAAGGGAGCTCAGGCCTCGGTTCTCGGGGTAATCTCGTCACTGGGCCACGCACCGCCCTGCTCCACTTACCCACTCACTCTCACACATCATTAATGAACGAATGCACCTGCAAGCCTTTGCAGACACAGGGCTGGCCTGGCTCATCCCTCAGGTCCTTCCCTAACTACTTGCTCATCTGGTGCTGATGCCCCTAAAGCCCCCGAATGGGGGGTGAGGGAGCCATGGAGGATGGAAGAGAGCGAGCGGAGCTTGGAGGCTGCAGAGGGAGTCTACATGAAAGAGATGAGTCAGGTATAAAGAGCCGTCTGAGAAATGGTGCAGTGGCTCATGCCTGTAATCCCTGCTACTCAGGAGGCCCAGAGACGGAGGATGGTGGTTTGAAGCCAGCCCAGGCAGAAAAATACATGAGATGCTTACTTCCAATTATCTAGCCCCCCTCCACCAAATTTGTCTGGGGGGTATAACCCAGGTAGCAGAGCACCAGTCATGAGCAAGAAAGCCAAGCGAGAATACAAGGCCCTGAGTTTAAGTGTTGGTATCAGTGTGCACTCGCAAGTGTGCACACACACAGACACACAGAGCAATCAGAGGCCCAACAGAGGTAACTCGAGCTGGAAGAGTCTTCGGATTCCAGCCAGGTGCAAGTGGTAGGTAAGGATTGCTTAGCACCCAACTTGATTCAAAAGTTCTTGGCTCTCAGTGCACCAGGAGGATTTGACCCAGCAGGTGGACAGCAGGCCTGGCTGGCTCTGCATGCCAACCCCAGCCCCACCACACCCCCTGGTCGCCAGCAGTCCCCCCACTCCCTGTGTTGTTTCCCAATTCCAGCGTCTCCTCATGGCTCTGAGATCAGGGCTGTGGTTCAGTCCCCCATGCACAGCCCACCTTCCAGCCAGCCGACAATTCCTGCAGGCTGTGAGACGTTCTGGCACATGCTTGTAGCCTTCATGTTGAGGCCTGGTCATGCTACCTCAAGCCACTGAGCTCGTTGGGCTCTGTGGCTCACATCTGTAATCCTAGCTATGATCCCGAGGATTGTGGCTCCAGGCTGGCTGGAAAGAAAAGTCCAGAAGATTCCATCTCTATGGAGAGAAAGAGTTGGTTCATGCCTGCAATTTCAGCAGCTGCTGCAAGCCTGAAGTAGACAGGTCACAGATCAGGCATGAGCCAGGGGGGGAATGGAGACCTTGCGTCAAAAACCAGGGAAAAGGCAGACTGGAGGCTTAGCTCAAGTGGGTAGGGTGCCAATCTAGCAAAGGCAGGGCCCCGAGTTCAAACTTTAGTACCCAAGTACACACACACACACACACACACACACACACACACACACACACACACACACACACACACAGCTCCAGAACCATGGCTCCGGGCTCAAGAATTCCTCCCATAAAACATTCTCGGAAAGTTCTAGCACCACAAATTCCAGCAGCTCTGCCCTATAGAACTGACAACTTTTGGTGATGAAATTTTGTCTGACCAAGGACAGTCCTATAAAGGAAACCTTCCATTTTAAGAACATTCTAGATGGGGCATGATGGCTCTTGCCTGTAATTCCAGCTTCTTAGGAGCCTGAGATCAGGAGGATATTGGTTCTCTGCTCTGAAAAAAGACCCTATCTCAACCAACATCTCTGGTGACTCATGGTGACCTGCACTGTGTGGGAAGAGAAAAAGGATGACCACAGTCCAGGCTGGTTTCTGCAAAGATGAGAATCTATTAAAACAATGGCAAAGGAAGCGTGAGGGACATGGGGTGAGAGGCAGAGTCCCTGCCTAGCAAGTCGGAGGTTTCTGAGTTCAAACTCCAGTGCTGCCAAAAAATAAAAATCTGAAAAGAGCGGTCACCGTACGCTGTTGCCGATTTCAGGTTCCTTAGGGCTTAATGGGGTCCCTTAGGGCTTGGGGTGGCAGGCACCCCAAGATTGTGCAGCTGAGTACCCCAGGAGTGTCTGGTCCATCATGGAAGTTTGGCCTGGGGCTTTGCCTCTGCTGTGGCTGTGTTCACACAAAAACGGGATGGAACACCCCCATGACCACCGTCCCAGCCACTGCCAGGCTGTGGGGACGGGGAGTGCGGGGGATCGAACTCAGGGCTTGCGCTCTCACTCGGCTTCTTCCGCGTAAGGCTGGTACTCTGCCACTTTCGAGCCACTGCTCCACTCATGGCCATGAGTGGTTGATTGGAGGCAAGTCTCAAGATCCATCTGCCCTGGCTGCCTTTGGACCACGATTCTCAGATCTCAGCCTCATGAGTCACTGGGATAGGTGTGAGCCACCACGCCCAGCTCTGCCCTGCCCTCCTCCTTGGGGCTCCCCAGGATGGACAAGGAGGCAGGCACCATGTCACAGATTTTAAGTCCCCCAACTTCTGCCCTTCTCCATTTGCCACGCCTGGCCCAGCGGCCACCACCCTCCTGGGCTGGCCGGCTGCTGCGTCTCGGCACAGGAAGACACACACAGTGACGTCACTAGGTTGGTACAAAAATTTAACAAGTTTTTTTTTTTTTTTTCCTTTTACATCTTAAAAAACTAAACAGGTGTTTGAGGAGAGTGCGGTTGCCAACCGACCAGGGGTATGCCACGAGAGGTATGCCACAGAACACCACGAGACACAGAAGAAAACCCGGCAAGGAAGGTCACAGAGAGCTGAGGGAATTGCAGATGGACAGCGGTAACAGGAAGGACAGGTCACAGGCCCGGGGCCAGGCTTGGCCACGGGTCCCGATCAGCGCTTCCTCATCTCGCAGCTCCGAGACAGCACCTTACAGGAGGTTTACAGTATTTTGTTCAGAATACACACAAAAAGAAAAGGCAAAGTGAGGCAGAGGGTCTGCGTGGGGTGGTGATGGGTGATGCGGGCACGGCCCCCCGCACAAACGAGCCGCGGGAAGGTTGGTTCACATTTTTTAATCACATGGCACATGTACATCACACAGGCTCCCGGGAGGACATGCTGACTCGGGTGTGCTGCCCCCTGCCACACAGATCGGGAAAAGACTTCGTTACATACAGGAGGGACAGCAGGAAACTCGCATTGACCAATCTGTACAACACCCAGGGCGGCGACCACAGTTCCGCGCACAGACTCCTTAGACTGTTGGGGGTTTTTTGTTTTTGTTTTACGTTGTCTTTAAGGAAAAAGAAAAGCAAACCAAAAGGGGGAAAAAAAACCCAGAAAGGAAAAAAGAAAATCCAAAAACACCCCCAACTCCATGACAGCTGGTATTCACAAAATCTGAAGCTTACCACTAAACCGGTCAGTTTACTACTAAAATAGATCTCTCTGCTTATTAAAGCAATGGTCTGTAGTTAACTTTTTTTGTCTTTTTTCACCAAAAAAAATCCCCCCCCCCAAACCAAACCCCAAACCAGGGCACCAATGTCAGGTAGCACTTTTAAGACACTAGAAGACCAATGGAAGGAATTTTATTTCATACATGTTATTTTACAATCCGGTAGACAAGATATATTCTATTTCTCTGCTACTAAAAGTCATTTTCTCTCAAATATGTAGACAAGAGGCTTAGTGAATTATAAAAGATCACGAAGAGACGTGAAAATTGATGCAAACTCAAAAAACACACGCGCACACGACACTTTTTTAAAATTTTTTCTCTGCCACCCACCCCGGTGATACTCTCCATAGCGCCCCGAGGCTGACCTGCTCTCCTGAGCAGACTTCATCTTCACCCCAAGAAACGTGGATCTGAGATTCCTCATTACCTGCAGTGTGTGTGTGTGTCTGTGTGTGTGTGTGATCACACCCACCCTCCGAGAAGACTCGGGACTCCTCTGCACGTGGTAGGGGCCCAGCACCCCGGGGAGCCCCGGGGTGGAGGGGATGGGCGCCCCCTCTCGCCCCGCCCTGGCTGCCCCCATCCTGGGGTCACCTCCTGGGGGGTACACCTCCCCAAGACTCCACAGATCCAGACACGAAAGATACAGCCTGGAGGGGCCGCCGCGGAAAACCGGGTGCTTCTCCGCCGGGAAAGGAAAAGAAAGAAAGCGAGGAAGAGTTGTTCGCAGCAAGCGCTATGACCTTAAGCATGTGGTAGATGAGTCTGAAAGGCTCGGCGGAGTCGGGGGGCTCCGGGGAGCCCCGACATTCATTGCATAGTTGAAGGGTTTAGCTGAAGGGTCTCGCTCGGATATTCGGTCGGCAAATAGCACATTTTTAAGTATTCATGTATAATGTTAATCTTTTTTTTTTTTTTCTTAAACCTATTTACATTTTATACAAAGTAAAGCTTTCTTCTAACCCTTTTGCATATATGAACCGTATGTACAGGCCTCCTCCCCGGAGGGGCGCCGGCCTCCTCCGCGCGGCCTCCTGGGGTCCGGTCAGCGCGGCGGGCTGCTGTCCACGGGCGGTGGCGGGTGGGGCGCAGGGCTCTCCGGGCCCGCGCGGTCGGTCCGCGGGGCGCAGTGGGGTCCGTCCCGGGTCTCCCTCACCGGGCCTCGATGTCCTTGAGCGCGTGCGAGGGCGGCCGGTCCCGGGCGTCGGGCGGCAGCGGCGTAGTCCTGCGCGGGGAGCCGGGGCGCGCGCCGCCCAGCGCGGACACGGACACGAGCGGCGGCGGCGCGCTCAGCGCGGCGGCGGGAGGCGTCTTGGGGAGCAGCGCGGCCTGCGGCGCGGCCGCGGGGCTCAGGCGCGGGTAGTGCAGGCCCGGCAGCCCCGGCGCCAGCAGCCCGGGCGGCGCCAGGTGCGCGTCCAGCGCCGGGGGCAGCGCGCCCGGGGGCAGCGCGTGCAGCCGCGGCGGCTCGAAGTCGTCGCCGCGCAGCAGGTGCAGGCGCTCGTCGGCGGGGCGCGCGTCGGGCTCGCGCCGTGGGTCGTGGTGGTGGTGGTGGTGGCCGTAGTCGTGCGGCTCGCGGTCCCGGAAGCGCTCGGCCTCGTAGAGCCGCGGTGGCAGCCGAGGCAGCAGGAAGTCGCGGCCCAGGTCGCGGCGCGGCAGCTCCAGCTCGCGGTACGGGTCGCGCAGCGGATCGCGCAGGTCCCAGTGGAAGGCGGGGTACGGGAAGCGCTCGGCGCCAGGCAGTGGGCTGAGCCCCACGAAGGGTGTCACCATGCGGGTCCGGTCCAGGCCGCCCAGGTGCGCGCCGGGCGCGGGTGCGGGCCCGCCCGGCGCTGCGGGGCCGGCGGGGGGCTCGGCCTGCCGCGGGGGCGCGGGCTCGGGCGGCTCGGGGTCCTCGCGCCGCTCCTCCTTCACCCGCACCTCGGGGCCGCGGCGTGGCGCCTCCGCCTCGCGGCCCGCGCTGCTGCTGCCCGGCCGGGCGTCGGGGCGTGCGAAGGGCGACGGCGGCCGCTTGTCCTCGCCCGGGTCACCGCGCTCGGGCGCCGGCGCCTCCTTGGCCTTCAGCTCACCCGGCTCCCGGCGTGGCTCCGCGGGCTCCCGGGCCTTGTCACGGGCCTCCGGGGTCGCGTGGGCCCTGGCGTGGCCCGGGGCGCCCGGCGGGGCGGGCGCGGGTGAGCGGTGTCCGGGTGGCCTCTTCTCGGCGCCGTCCCTGCGGGCAGAAGCACGGGGTGAGCGGGGCCCGGGGTGCAGGGGGGCGCGGAGCAGGCAGGGCCGGAGGGCAGGGGAGGGGGCTGAGGGCAGAGCGTGGAGTGGGCAAGAGGGAGCACAGGGCAGAGCCGGAGCAGGGAGGGGACGCCGCCAGGTAGGGTGGCAGGGAAGGTCGCTGGTGGAGGGACAGGGCGGGCACGCGTGGGCCCTGGCGATGGGTAGGAGTGGGGTGGGAGCGTCGTTGCCCAGGAGGGCGGAGAGGGAGTGCAGGCTAGCAGACAAGATGTTTCCAAGAGCTCAAAGCCAGCTCCAGGGGCACGGAAGGGTGGCAAAGGTCCTGGGGCCCAGCGCAGAGCTCCCACAGAGCTCCCGACCTGGGTGAGAGGCAGGATCTGACCCGATCCCTTGGCATGAGGACAAGGTGTGTGTGTGGGGGGGGGGGGACACAGGAGCCCGGCCAGAGGGTGGCATCTAAGGGGGGGGGGGGCTCAACTGGGCCAGGCAGAGAGGGATATGGGACAAAGAACCAGGCAGGGAATCAGGAGAGCACTCGCGGGCCAGGCCCAACACCAGAAGGAAAGGAAGCCGGATCAGAGGCCACGAGGCCATATGGGGCTGTGCAGAGGCCCACGGGAAAGTTCTGACTCAGTTCTGAGTCCCAGCTCCCACCCAACAGCTACTTTAGCTCCATCAGGAAACAGCAGGGTGTGCGGCCTAGTTACTGTGGGGCTAGGGGCTGTGGACAGCCCAGAGCAGCTGTGGACATTCACTCCACTGGCAAACCTGTGTGCGCCACACCACCTTGCAGGGAAATCTGCCTGCTCGTTTGTAAGAAAGCAATCAAGGCCAGCCACCAGCAGCTCACCCCTGTCATCCTAGCCCCTCAGGAGGCTGAGACTGGAGGATCACAGTTGGAAGCTAACCTGGGCAAGCAAGCCTGTTGATCCTTTTCTCCAATAAACCGCCAAAAAGAAGCCAGAAGTGGAACTGTTCTCAAGGGGTAGAGCACCAGCTGAGTGAAAAGCTCAGGGACAGTGCCTAGGCTCTGAGTTTCAGCCCCAAGACCAGCCAAAAAAAAAAAAGGATGGACAGATAGAAGGCTAGACAGACGGACGGGAGGAGGATTTCTCAAGAAGGCTCAGGGCAGTCCTGGGGTCCTTCCTGGGGTCATTATTCCAGGCAGGGATTAGTAGCAAGGTTAAGGAAAGGAATTATCCACCCGCACTCCCCCACCCCCAAGTTGATGTTCCTCCTTTAGGTTAATAAAAATTTTACTGTTCACCTGTGAGCCCCAGAATTTGAGTTTGAACAAAACTGGAGAAAAAAATGAGGAGCGTGTGGTAGGAATGGCAAACATGACTTTGTAAAAGCAAATAATAAACCAAAACAAAAAGGGAGAGGAAGGGGAGGGGGGGGGGAGGGAGGGCAGAGCCCAGGGATGACCGGATGGACTCTGGAGGGATCGGAACGCAAACGTGATTCATGCCATGTGTGTTCGGCCTACTCCAGCTGGCCGTCTCTACGAAGGGCTCCTGGACTCTAGCCTGGGGGGAATCTAGTGTCCTGAGGGTCCCTGCTACTTGGAGGCTGTGGTCCTGACTCAGTGTGTGGCCAGACACCCAGGGCGCCGTGCACAGGGTGTGGACCCTGGGGCCAGTCGGGGGAGGGGCCGGGATGACAGTGGGCGGCTGAAGCCCGGGGCTGGGACTGGAGGGTGGGCAGCCGGCCCTGCTGGCTCTGCCGGCTCGGCTTGGCAAGGTGGGGCTCCCCCACGGGGCTGGAGGACCGTTTCTTTCCATACCTTTCTTTGTCATCCTTACTAACAGATGAGTCTCGTTTATCTATGTCTCTATCTCTGTCATGAGCTGCAGCAGACGCGCTGCGCTCCAGCTCCCCTGGCTTCAGCCAGGGCGGAGGGGTCGGGAACGACGCGGGCGTCCGCTGCAGCCGGTTCCAGGGCTCATGAGGGCTAAAGCTCGGCACACTGGGGCCATCCTTGTGGCCGAACACTGAGTTGGGAGCTGAAATGGTCAAGTGGAGAACAAAAATGGAAGAGAAATTATAGGCTCTGCTGTCATGGGGTACTTACCAAAACACTGTAAACAGCACCCAGACTTAAAATGAATACATATTACTGGGAGCTGGAAAAGGAAACATTGACAGACACATTAGAGGAATTCTCGCCCGCCTGCAAGCTGGTTCACAGTTCTCTTTTTAACCCAAGATGGACATGGGGCTCGGCTGGCTGCACAGGCCGGGGTGTGTGGGTGGGGGGGGGGGGGCAGGTAAGATTTCTAGCCACGTGCAGAGCAGTGTGGTTCTCAATCCCGGAGCCTTGCTCTCTGCCACGCTGTTTCTTAAGTGGAAACCTCCTGTGGTTTGGGAGCACACGGCATGTTGAATGTCACCTGGAACCTGCCTCCCCCCCCCCCCCCCCCCAAGGAAACCAAGCATGCAAAGCTCCATGGAGTTTCCAGTGACCGTGATGTGCAGAGGGGAACACGGTGAACACCTCCATCTTGCTGTACAGGCCAGGCCTGTGCAGCGTGGGTTTCTCCTGGCACAGTCCCACCCTACCCCGCAAAGGCAGGCCAGAGTTCTACTGTGTTATTTATTTGGTTGGTACCAGTAGTGGGCTTGAGTTCAGGGCCCTGTATTCTGCCTTGGCATCTTTGCTCAAGGCTGGTGCTCAACCCATTGAGCCACAGCTCCACTTCCAGCTTGTTGCTGGTTCATTGGAGATCAGTCTCACAGACTTTACTGCCCGGGCTGGCTTTGAACTGTGATCCTCAGCTCTCAGCCTTCTGAGTCGCTAGGATGACAGGTGTGAGCCACCAGCACCTGGCCTGTGTAAGATGGAATTTCGACCTGTTTTTTCTGTAGTGGAGCTGGAATAGGATGAAGGTGTGAACTTAAGTAAAGTTCCTCAGCACACAGTAAGTGGCCAGCTCCCCAGAGCTAGGCCCAGGGTGGGGGAGGGCAGTACTCACTGACGGAGGGGTTCCCGAGTCCTCCGAAGGCGTTGCCCCCGACTGCGGCCAGGCCGGTGAACGTGGATGGGCGGTTGAAGGGCTCTGTGTGGGGTAGGGGAGGGGATGTCAAGGCCCTGTGTGCCAAGCCCTGCCCCCTGCGTACCCTTCTGTGCCAGGGCCTGAACTTGGCCTGTCTGGGACATGTGAGCCCTGTCCCAGCCCCTTTTACTTTGGTTGTTTGCAGCTAGGATCTACGTTTTGCCTGGGGCTGGCCAGTACCCAGCACTGCGGGGACACCCTAGCCAGCACCCAGCAGATCCCATCATCCCATGGTTGACGGGCAGCTCACCCAGATGAGCGGCAGGGTTAAGGAAGTTGCCGTGATGGGGGGGCGGTCCGAACGGGGTCCCGGCCGGATGTGCAGCACCTGTGGGTCCAACATAATGAAATCAGATGATACAAAGCCTGCCCCGCATGAGGCCAGCACACTGCTGACTTCAGGAGGCCACAGGGCAATGTGTGGAAAGGAATGGCTGCCGAGTACCCAGGCCCCTGCAGGTACCCCGGCACCGACACATGGGGACCCCCTGGCATGCCTATATGCAGAAGCAGAGGACAAACTGCCCGTTGCCCCTAGCAGGGCAACTCATACCACAAACAAGGAATGATGCGGAAGGAAGTCAGAAAAACCAGGCTACTGTGCCATCCACAACTGAGTGACTTCTTGTGACTTCAGATGCCTCTCAGCATAAGAACAGCAACTTCTGCCACGGACATGTCAGTCTGCAGACATGTGCCCCTCAGTGCCAGTTCCAAAGGCACTGTCTTGAGCTGCCCATGGCTGCAATGCCCAGTCTTGGAGTGTGCTGTTGGTGTCACGCAAAGGCACCTTTGCAAAGGTGAAACTGGCTGCTGGGAGTCACCCCAGAGCACGGGAAGGAAGGCACACGAGGCCCCTCAACATCCAGCACAGATGAGGCCAGTCTATTCCTCCACTTCCATTTAGTCTGCTCTGCCTTCCTTCCTTCCATTTCCCTTCAGACATTTTATATGCTTACTATGAGCCTCTCTTCCTGAACTGGCTTTGAACTGTGATCTTAAACACAGCCTTCCAAGTAGCTGGGATTACAGGTGTAAGCCACCAGCCATCGGCAAAGGACCCTATTTCCAACTCATGAACAGGCAGCTCAGCATTAGGAGGTGCTTCTCTTTATTTCACGATTTCATCCCCAGAGCAGATGAAAGTGGCTGAATATGACAAGTATGTATGTGTTACAAATACCAGCTCAAGGCTTCACCAACTAACCATTCTGGATAAAGTCCAGTGATGCTAAGGCACAAAGACGACCTCCCAGAATGGAGGGACAAACAGGGCCGGGACTCACGTTTCAGGGCTCCTGTGCAGTGTCTAAGTCCTCACCTGTGCTTGAGAATGGGGATGGGTGTGGGCGCTGGTGACACTCAGTGCCACTTCTCAGCCCTGGTTGCTGGCCTGCTCAAGCCCTGTAGGCCTCCATTAGCAGAGGAAGCCACAGGTCCATGCACGGAGGGCACAGGCTATGCTCACGGAGATGCCCAAGAGGTCTCCACCCAGCCCTGGTTAGGGCCCCAAGACTCCACCAAAGAAGCCACACCCACCCTACAGCAGCAAACCCCCCCCCCCCCCAGGTCACATCCACAATACAGCTACTGCCTTCTTCAGCTTAGAACCATTCAACAGCCTTGCCCACCCCATAGCCATGCCCACTCTCCAACTGGGTCAAGGCCTTAACTGCCTCAGGCTACAGTTTTAGCCACACTCCCTCGGTGTGCTACAAGCTAATTACAGCTTCAATGAGACCAGAGCTGCTCACAGCCATGGCCCCAGGGAGGCTCACAGTTCCAGAATTACTGAAGCAGAAGCAGCCAATTCACCCCCTTGGCTCCAGTGAAAGTCAGGGAGGAAATTCTTGATTTCTCTCCAAGTCGGCTCTTCACATAGCCCTGTCTTAGACCTAGGAGCCATGGCAACTGAGTCCTACAATATGTCCCCCAGTAGAACTGACAAGGAGGCTGGGCCCTGGAGTGGAGGAAATGATGAGGATTTCTTGCCTTTTGGGTACATGGGACCGCCAACAGTGAGCAGTGGGTGAGACTGTGGAAGGTGGCTGGAGGGCAGGAGGGGAGGGAGGGGCGCCTGGTCTGGGTGGTGCCCTATCCCACTGTGGGCAGAGGGTCGTGAAGGGGAACAGAATTTGCTATAGAAATGAGCTCCACAGGGCTGGGAAGGTGGCTTAGTGGCAGAGTGTTTGCCTAGCATGCATGAAGCCCTGGGTTCGATTCCTCAGTACCATATAAACAGAAAAAGCTGGAAGCGGAGCTGTGGCTCAAGCGGTAGAGTGCTAGCCTTGAGCAAAAGAAGCTCAGGGACAGCACCCAGGCCCTGAGTTCAAGCCCCAGGACTGGCCAAAAAAAAAAAAAAAAGAGAAAAGATATGAACTCCATGTGAATTACACTCAGGTACTCAAATAGGTGCTATCTTTAGTTATTTACTGAGCAGAGCTCTGGGCCATGGGCCATACCCTCAGTCTTAGAAGAGATCAGACAGGGATGCCACACCAAGAGGCCCTGCTTTGAAGGGAGGAGGGTGGGAGGTACAGGGTCCTGGAAAGGACAGGATGGTCCTCTGTGGTCCCTCTTCCAGGCCTCCTTCCCTTCCCCAGTGCACCCTTCCCCAGACCACAGACGGGGGGTGGGGGGGGTGGGGGGGGGTGGTGTATACAGAGTACAGAGGTGAACAAACCAAAGACTGAACACACAGGTCCCATGACCCCAGCAGGAGAGGGTGGCCCTAAATTCCCGCACTGCTGTAATTGGCCAGCCAGAAGCCCGCAGCCCCTTACACGAGTCTGCCTTGTTTGCGTTTGTCCTTACAGCCCGTCACTCACCGAGGCTGTTGTGTGCAGAGTGACCCAGTGCTCCATGGGCACCTAGATGTGGGCACTGTGTTCCTGGATAATTCTGCCCTGGTGAGCTTTCTGCTCTTTTCCAATATGCGCTGACAAACTTGGGGGCTGTCAGGTCAACAAAGCCGCCAATGATAAAGCCAAGCAGTGCCAATCCCACCGGGGGAGGGGCCTGTCTTCCTTCTGCAGTGGGAGGAAACGCCAGTTCCCTCCACACGCTGGCTGTGTGCGAGCGGAAATGCCTCTCCTCGCAGAGGCGAGAGTAGCAGGTGGGCACAGGGACCACGCAGTGCGCTTAGCCTCTCTGGGACGGCCTCATCCGGCAGGCCTCAACCCCTTGGGACTTACCAGCGGCAGAGAATAAAGTGGAAGGCCGTGCCAGGTCGTGGGGATGGTGGATGGCTCCAAAGAGACTGGGGCCGGGCGGGCGGCTCAGGAACTCGGGCTTTAGGCCGAAATCCAGCTTGTGTGGGTCTGACTGCATCTGTTTCTAGAGCAAGAAGAAGACATGCAGGGCAGGTTAGAAAGACGTAGAAGAATGTGGTAGAGTGCCAACCTTGAACAAAAAACTCAGGAGCAGTGCCTGGGCCCTGAGTTCAAGCCCCAGAACTGGTACATGAACATGTATGTACACATATGTCTGCACACATGCACAAATGATAAATTGCTTAGAAGCTCATTTTATTAGGAGCTTCTGTACGGTAATCTGCTGTGTAATGGCCGCAGGAGAACACAGGACACATTGGTGACTGAATGCAAGGAGGAAGTATTTGCAAGCCTTCAAGCTAATTTTCAAAGGCTCATTGTTATATGATAAGGAAAATACGTGAAAACAGAGGATGATCAGTTTAATGGACAGGGCCCTTTCCTCCTCCTATCCATCACCCTTCATTACCTGAAGAAGAGGAAGTCAGCTGACACCAGAGGACCATCAAGACCCTCTCACCCAGCGCCAGCACAGCCCACTGACTCCCATCCACCCTGAGCTAATTGTGCTAGGGAGCTAGCACAATGGAGGCTGCAAGGCTTCTAGATCCTCCACTGCCTCCTCTGGACTCAGGTATAGGGGCTGGAGACCATCCCTCCTTGCTGCAGGTCACCCCCCATGAGTTTATCACCCAATTTAGACAGCAGCATACCCTAGCACCTGGTGCTGAGAGCCACACCAAAACCCAGCACTCTGATCACTGCTATTTCCCCAGCCTTGAGACTAGACAGCAGGAAAGACTTAATAAGACTTGGGGTTCCCCCTGGCCTGGCACAGGAAGTAGCCCACAGACTCCAGGGGCTCACATCTGTCATCCCAGCCACTCAGGAGGCTGAGATCTGAGGATCATGTTTCAAAACCAGCCAGAGCAGAAAAGTCTGTGATTCTATCTCCAACTAACAAGCGAAAAGTTGGAAGTGGAGCTGCTGCAGCTCAAGTGGTAGAATGCCAGTGTTGGTCAGAAAAAGCTAAGAGGAAGTGCCTAGGCCCTGAGTTCAAGTCCTAATACTGGTTAAAAAAAAAAAAAAAGTAAATTAATGTCCAAGACAAAGGTGGTTGAGGGAACTCTCTGCTCAATTCTACAGGGAACCCTACCATGAAAACCTCATCACACATAACAGCCAGCCCCCACCACGCTTCTAATTCACTATAAATCTAGTAAAAAAAAAAAAATCCTTGTGTTTCCTTAATTCTGGTTGCCAAATTATTTAGTGTTAATACTGCACAGCGCGTGGCATAGCTCCATTAAATACAACTTAGGCCCGTGGAGCAGAGCAGAGCTTGGGAATTACTGAGCTCTGAGATGGAGGCTGGGTGCCTAGCTCAAGAGGCGTAATGGAATGGGATAATGGAAGTGGAAGTCACCAGGGCCTTTTCTGGGAAAGAACTTGCTGGAATAGCACTGAGCATCTTCTGTGGCTTCAGAGCCCGGGGGAGATGAGGTCCCATCCCACCCGCTGTTCTGTGAGAACCCACGGAGAGTCGAGCTCATCAGCACAATGTTCCTGGTGCTTCCCGCTGTGTCCCATCTCCCGGCTGAGCTGAAGTGCGAGGTTCCCAATTAGACCCTGCCTAACGACATAGGAGTAGTGAACAAAGCTCACTGGAGGGGTGTGCGGAGGAAGAGCAGGTGTCTGGGAGCCAATGCACAATAGCTCTTGCTCTGTCTGGAATCACTGACCTATTAAAAGAACTATCCCTGAACTGTCAACATTCCTCTTGCTTATGTACTATTTTCACTGGTGGTGGTTGAGCCATGCCTTCCATCCAGCTTTTGCTGGTCAACTGGAAATGAAGTCCCACAGACTTCCATGACCGGGCTGGCTTTGAACATCAACTCTCAAATATCAGCCTCTTAAGTAGCTCAGATTATAAGCCTGAGGCACTGGGTTTACCACGTCACAATGGCAGATGTGAACACCGACCATTGGCCATATAATGGCCAATTTGAACACTATTTTCTAGAAGGATCACTGTTAACTACATGCCCTGCTAATGGATGCACAGAATTATCACTGTATAGTATAAAATTCTCACTTCTTCAAGCTGTCAAATGAAAACAACACACTGTTATTATTCCTGTTGTTTTTTGTGTAGGCTCTGGGACTTGAACTCAAGAGCCTGGGAGTGTTGTCCCTTAGCTTTTGTGTTCAAGGCTAGTGCTCTACCACTTCAGCCACAGCGCCACTTCTGACTTTTTCTGAGTAGAGATAGAGTCTCATAGACTTTCCTGCCTGGGCTGGCTTTAAACCTTGATCCTCAGATCTCAGCCTTGTGAGTACTAGGATTACAGGTGTGAGCCACTGGGCTAGTCACAGTGTTATTAGAAAAATTATTAGCTGGGTGCTGGTGGTCCAAGCCAGTAATCCTAGCTACTCAGGGGGCTGAGATTTGAGCCAGCTCAGGCAGAAAAATCCATGAGACTCTGATCTTCAATTAATTGCTTCAAAAACCAGAAGTGGAGCTGTGGCTCAAAGTTGGCCAGAGCACTAGCCTTGAGCAAAAAAGCTCAGGGACAGTGCCCAGGCTCCGAGTTCAAGGCCCACACCTGACAAAAAAACAAAACAAAACAATTTTCAGAAACACCGTTTCTCTCTGCTTAAGTATCTTTTATCTTTTTATTTTTAATCATTATAACTAGGTTTCTAACACTTTTATTTTGGGGCTCATTCCATATTTTAACCTTTTAATCCTTAAGATGATAAAATCACTGGAAAGGAAAAAAAAAAATCACACCAGGAAATCATCCATTTGCTTGAGTTTTGTAATTTCCTGAAGTTGCTGGGTAGCAGGGAGAATTCTGAGTAGCTGGTCCAAAGCTGCCTCGTTCTTCCCTCCCTGTCCCTGGCAGACCCCACTCAGTGCAGACCACGCCCATCCAGGCCCCACCCCCGAAGACCCTGCCTACCACAGACCACACCCACCACACCACACCCCCACCCCAGCTCTAACCTTCACTTTCTGCTGGTGATGGTAAATCTGCCAGGCGATGTGCACGTGCATGGCGCACCACTTCCCAGGTTTCTGCGGGGTGAAGGGAAGACATGGGTCAGGGGAAGACACTGCGGGAGGAGGAGCCTCCTGCTGCTTCCCCCTGAACCAGCCAGGGGACAGAGCCAGTTCCCACCCTGGGCTAGGATGTAAGGGGATGGGACAAGCCCGACCATACTGTGTGCATGTCTGTGTGTTTCTATGTGTGTCTGTGCGTGTCCGAGTCTGTCTGTCCCTGTGTACTCACTGGTCTGTCTGTGTCTGCCTGTATGTCTGTGTGTGTATATGTCTGTGTCTGCCTGTCTGTCTCTTCCTGTGCCAGCCAGTAGGCTGGGCAGGGGTGGCTCTACTTGGCAAATGCTACTCAGTAAACCAGGCACTGAGCAGAGCTAATGTAGGACCATGGCCTGCAGGCAGGGCCTGGGCTCTGGGTGCCCAAGGTCGATGTCTGCTGGCCCAAGAAACTCAGGATGTTTTTTATTGTAGTCCAAGGTCGCTAAGGCCCCCAAGACCCAGGACCAGTTCCTGCTGTGGGCGCTGTGTACTTCTAAGAGAGAACAAGCAGGGGGGAGGCTTCCTCTAAGAGAGAACAAGTATGGAGGGAGGCTTCCCCCTCCTGGGGCACAGCTCTCCATCCACGCTGGTGGGGTACACAGTGCATTCTCTTTATCACCTACAGAACTGCATCCACCTGCCAGGGGCACCACCCTCACCACCTGCATCACCAAGGGCAGGAGCCTCTGCTTTCTGCATGGACAGGAAGAGTCCTGGGCCAGCTCTCCTCTCTTGTGACTGAGTATGGGTCACCCATTCCCACCATCTTCTTCACCTCCATCTCTGCCCCAGCCCTTACCATCAGCACCAGGTTCAGGACTGCAGGAACACTTTGCTTTAAATACAATGTGATTGAACCAACGCTACAACATCTCTTTCTATGTCTACTACTCAAAGAATAGCTACTGCCCAAATAAAGAGATCCCAGACAGAGACTAACATCAGCCTACAGACTGACTAGACCTGCTAAGGACAGGATCTGACCGAGTTGTAGCTGGGCCTGGTAGTGCATGTCTGTAATTCCAGCACTCAGAAGGCTGTGATAGGAGGATCCTGAATCTTGGTCTGGTTTGTCTGTCTCAGAAGGTCTGACTTGGTTGAATTTCATCTGTTACATTCATGGAAAAGCCAGTGAGCGGCCTGACTTCCTAGAACACCTTGGGCCCTGTGCAGTCATGTGACCCGTATGGGCACATCCCGTGGACCTCCTCGGTATAGGGGTGTTTTTAGCCCTTGGGAGTCAAACAGAGGCTGCAAAGACAGGTCTGAAACTGCATCTTACCCTCAGCATGGGCCTGAAAGGATCTGTCAGCTGTGAAGAGAAAACGACAACTCGGTTACACGCCTGTCACTCAAACAATTGCTCTAATTAACAAATTTGTAGTGCTTCATTAGGAGGGGAAATTAAAATGTTAGAATTTTACTTTTAAATGAAGCCCTTTTAGAGAATAATTAACTCATTTTCACACTATCAAAAGTGCCAAGGGTCCCCTCCCCCACCCCAAGGCCCCGGGACATCACACTGACAAGCCCTGGTCCAGGCTGCATCAGGGACTGGGCTCCCCGTAGCCAGGCATTGTGAGGGACCCCATCTCCAGTGACTCTTCCTGTCTGCACCAGGTGAGGCCTCACTGGGCCTGGACATGAGGGACACTAGACAGCTGTATCCCACACTGAAGCCAGGCTCTCTGCAATAACCCATGCATCACGCACAGGTGCTTGGAGAGCTCCCGCCTCCTGCCGTGGACACATGCTGCCCTCTGCCCAGCATTGGCCATCCATTTCTGACTAGTCTCACACAGGAAAAAAGAAGGTATCACAAAAGGCAACCAAATACTATAAAGATGAACCCAGAGAGCCATCCAAACTATTATGTAACTTTGCTATGTACGATTAGTAACAAACATAACCAAAGCGCCATGGCTATTTTGCGTAGCGGTAGAGCGTGAAGGCCCCTGGGGCACATTAAGAACAGGAAGCACACGGACAGGCAGGTCCAGCACCAGACAAGGGAGATGAGCCCTGACTTCCAGAAGGAAAACACTCAGCGCGGGCGTCAGCAGTTCATGCCGGTCATCCAGGCTACTCAGGAGGTCTGAGGTCTGAGGAAAAGTCTGTGAGACTATCTCCAATGAACCATCAAAAAGCTGGAAACAGAGGTGTGGGCCAAGTGGTAGAGTGCCAGCCTTCAGTGAAAAAGCCAAAGGAGAGCAGGAAGCTCTGAGTTCAAGTCCCAGGACCAGTATATAAAAAGAAAAAAACAAAACCAAAAACGCTTTAGTTATTTTCCACTGGAGATGTCTGGACTCAGGCGTGGATGACAGAGCAGCCTGGGCAGCCTGGATCAGGCTGTGGGCTCAGGCCACATGGCTCTGTGCCTGACAGGTATTTGCGGGGTAAGGGCTGGGGGCGGGGGCGGTGTTACTGGGGACCATTGGCTGCACATACTCTTGGGTCTTTCTGGAGCAAGGTGTGTGGGACGGTCCCAGGCCGGGCTGCCACGTCGATGGGGTTGGATGTCTGCAAAGGAATGAGACCACACTTAGAAGCACGAAACACGGCCATGCAAGCCAGGGCTGCCCCCCTCTCCCCCCCCCCCCCCCCCGCTTCCCTCCAAGAGACATGAAACTTCATTTGTCTGCATGGCCCCTTCTGAACTGCACTCCATCGTTTTCTCCAGAGGTTTCTCCCTCTGTCCATGGCTTCTAAAGCGAAGAGGCAGTCCAGAACATTCTTCTGCCGTGCAAAGCCCAGGACTGAGAAAAGACCGTGGAACGTGCCCTGCCACCGTCCTCTGGGTGTGCACTCATCCTTTTCTTCTTGCCTCCAAAGAAATGCTTGTGTGTGTTGCCATTTACAGAATCAGGTGCTTCTCATCAGAATGGCTGAGAGTATTTTTATAGACATTAAGCTAACTCGAAATTTTAACAGGCAGACAATAACCAGAAATTACACTCTGTAATGAGCCATTAGCAGTGGCAGGAACAGGACAAGAGAAACTAATTTAGGGTCCACTCCGAACTACCATTAAATGCTGCTTTTGTCTTTCCGATTCAAAATATCGTTCTTAAATATCACCAACAACATTAGCTTTCATGCTAAATGAAGAACGAAAAGCCTACTTTAGACTGCTTGGAAAAAGACTTAAAAATGACACTAGTTATTTTATTTAGTAAGTCACAATTTGCACAAGTGTCCCCTACACACACACACACACACACACACACACACACACACACACACAATATTAACTCCTGTGGAAGAAGAGCTCCTGTTTAGGCATGAAGCTTGGGAGGAAAAGGAGGGAAGAAAAAAAAAAAGGAAGAAGGCAAGAAAGAAAAGCAATCAGCAGCTGTACAGCTAACAATTAAGCAGGAGTTGTTAGGAGCTGATTAGCATACATATGAAGAACTCTGCTAATGAACTGCAATCTACATATTCAATCAGGAGGGCCTACCAAGGCTATTTCTAACACCAGGAGAGACACTCTTCTGCCCAGATGTAGTTTTCTGTATGGCTGGCTAATTGTGACTGAGGGAAACAGTCTAATTTATTAAATGACCTCCTGGGCTGGTTGGGGGAGCACGAGGGACCTGTCCCTACCTAGTGGGCTGGGGCCGGGGTAGAAGGGAGTACCTCAAGAGTAGACTGACATGGAGGAGTAAAGAAGTCATTTTTGTCTTGGGCTGGGGTACACACACCCTGCGTGGTGTGTGTGGACCTGGGCTGCAGGCTGAGATTCTCTGGTGAGATTTTGCCTGCAGCCCAGGGCCTTGCACCAACCCCCCCCCCCCCCCCCCCCCGCCCACTTCCTGCTCTGGAAGAGCCCTGGGTGTTGTGCCTGACGCTCTGGCCCCACACTGGCACAGCTGGAGGTACCCAAAATCATACACAGGAAAACACTGGTATCAAGTAAAATAGAGCCACGCTCTCCTCAAGACTGACCTTTATAGAGAACTCCGCTTGTACGAGATAGATGTCAGCTGTCATTGAGGGCAAAAGGGTCATTCAGATCTAGGACGCCAGAACTAGCGGCTAAGCCTTGTGGATGTGAGTGTGGCCATGGTGTGGGGTGAGGAGATGATGGAGCAGACAGCAGGGCCGGCCCTGTGTACAGACCAGGCCAGCAAAGACCAGGGAGCCTGCCCTCTTCCCAGACACCAGGAACAAGATGGGGCTGTATGTGGGATTTAATTCTGGCTCATTAAAATCAGCGAGGAGAAATCAATAAAACCATTGTTCCACAGAATCAATGCCAATCAGTGTGATTGAGGTTTATCTTTGCTAATCATGGCTACCTTAAGGACAACATGGTGCCGGCATGTTTGATGCGTCACAGAATTCTTGACCTGACACTTATCCAATTCCAATACGTATATGGTACTTGTCCATCTGTCTGTTTGTCTGTCTGTCTGTCTGTCTATCTATCTCTCTATCTATCATCTATTCATATCAATATATAATATGGTCTTTATATATATGTATTAGATACATATACAAACACACAATCTATAGTAACTACATGTGTCCACACATCAATAATGTACAGTATCTACATGTGTATGCCTATACTTCCTTTTCATTCATTGGCTAGTGATCTACCAACTGAATCATGCCCCCAACCCTATGTGTTACACATACACACAAATATATAGAATATATGCAGTATATATGTGTGTATGTGTTTGCATCCACATAAAACACCTATATATAAACACACTACACAGTATCTGAATGCATGTATACACAAAAACACTACTGCATATATATGCAAGTTCATATACAGTATGTATATGTGTATGTATATAGGTGTCTCTTACATGTTATACATTGTACATTTGGAGTCTGAATGTTTTAAGGAGATTGAAAATCTCAGCTCAATGAAGACAGGTGGAAAGCTGTATTCCTCAGACTGGACAGACTAGAAGGAAAGCCCATCGTTCTCATTTCCACGCTGACTTTGGCAAATGGGTTGCTGTGCAGACCAGAGAAGAGGCCCCCCAGGCTGGCATGGGCCCTACAGGACAGCAAACCCCGTGTCCCTCCGAACGAGGTCTTACCTTGGGCTGGAAGGCTCCCTGCAGGGAGCCGAAGGGGCCAGCGGGCGTGACCATGGGGGGGATGCCGGACACTGCGGGTGGGTACGAATGGAAGAGCTGCGGCCAGAGACAGAGGAGGGAGAAAATGGTTTTAGCCAGAGGTGAGTGACGTGCCAACCCCTACCCACAGAGCCAGCGCCGCCGCCGGAGCCCCGCCACACTGCAAGGCGATTAGAAGCCGGATGGAACGATCACACAGACGTGCCATGAATGGTGAACTCAGAAAGTTAAAAGTAGCTCAGAATCAATCAGCCAACAAATGGCGTCCCAGGTGAGGGCGTCATCCCGGGGAGCTTTGCTAATTATTAACCAGCAAATCTCACGGAGTCGTAAATGGCTGGGGTCCTAACACGCAGAAAAATCGTGACAGTGACAAGGAAAACAGGAGAGCAGGCTGGGGACAATGCACAGAAAATTACAAGTTAATTAGAAAGAAAAGGATTTAAAAAACGGGGGGGGGGGGAGAGAATAAGAAGCGAGTCTTTATACCATTAAAACTCAATTAGTGCTTTTAGGTTTTTTAATAGTTTGAGAAGGGAAGATCATTAGGGTTGCCAGGCAGTTCCACAGGACACTTTGGTGTTTTTTTTTTTTTTCTAAGGGACTGGCTGTGTGCTGTCCACGGAGCAGTGACTCCTGCAGCTCACAGGGCACTGGAAGTCGGGGCAGACATCACTCACAGGGCACCTGGGCCACAGGTACCAGAGTGCTTTTGTATACGCAAGGGACTCCTGGTGGCCAGATCAGCAAGTGACCTGGAGGGGAAGGAAGCAGCCCCTGCTGACCGCCCGGCCGTGCCTGGCCTGAGACTCTGAATACTCAATGGCAGATGATCTGAGCAAGGGATGAAGTGTATGATGCCATGGCTCACAAACGAAGGATATAATGAAGAGAGAATGAACACAGGCTGCACAAACAGTGCACACGTCTTCCCTCCTTGAAAAACAGGTTATTTTCCTGTACTTGTGCCAGTCCTAGGGCTTGAACTGAGAGCCTGGGTACTGTCTTTCCCTTTGGATTTTTTGCTCAAAGCTAGCACTCTTCCACTTGATTCACAGCTCTGAGGGAGCTTTTTGCCAGCTAACTGGAGATAAGCTTTGTCTGCCTAAGCTTTGCTTTGAAGCTGGATTTTCAGATCTCAGTTTCCTGGGCAGCTAGGATTACAGGTGTGAGCCACCATGCCCTGCTTGGATTATTTCTGAGAGACATCCTATAGACTTTCTGTAAACTTTCCACCTCGTGGTCATGAAATGCATCCAGGATACAAAACTTAATAAGCTTTTGCCCTGTCTACTGTCTGCTGTGATGGGTACCAGCAGGGCTCCCACCGGCCCCTCCTGTCTTGTTTGGGAGTACGTGTTCTGCTTAATGCCCCAGAGTTCATTTCAACGAAGAAGTGAAGTTTTCAGACTAATTGATATTGAACTAAATCCACTTAAACAGCGATTGCAAGCCAAGAGCCCTCATTTAAAACTGCTTTTAAGTCTAAAATTGTGTTTAAGATACTTGAGCACACTGCATTTTAATTCTCCTTTATAAGACCCTAATCCCCTACTGGGGGGAGACTGGAGTGTTCCACATTTCACCCGCCATCACGCATCACACGCAGGGACTCCCAGAGTTCCTTCAGAAAGCAGAGGAATCTCACACACACACACACACACACACACACACACACACACACACACACACACACACACACACCACACACACACACACACACACAGAGTTCCTTCAGAAAGCAGAGGAATCTCACACACACACACACACACACACACACACACACACACACAGAGTTCCTTCAGAAAGCAGAGGAATCACACACACACACACACACACACACACACACACACATGCGCGCACATGCACGCACGCGCGCGTGCCATACCAAAATGCTCACCCTTTTCCCACCCTGTCTCCGAGTGGGCCTTTTACATCCACTCTGAGAAGCTGGGGCTCTGACTCTGGCTGGCTGACCCCCTTCATTCTCTCCATTGCTGGCCTCCTACAATCTGCTGTGACTGACCACATCGCCCTTCCCTGAGGATGTGGGGTCTGTTGGGAATGAAGCATGAGCTTTCCAGAGACCCACGCCTCCATGCCAGCTCTCCACCTATACTTGGGAGCACTGAGCATCTGACCCACCCAGAAAACTTCCTGTAGCAGTGACTTTGGTTTGTGGGTCTGTCATAGAGGGGCTGTGTGGGAAGCAGACCTGGAGAGAGGCCGGTGTGTGTGTGTAGATTTTGTTTGTATAATTTAGTGTTCATACTTTTCAAATTCTTTTAAAAACCTGGGGCTTGAACTCGGGGCTCCCTGCTCGTGTGTGTGTGTGTGTGTGTATGTGTGTGTGTGTGTGTGTGTGTGTGTGTGTGTGTGTGTATGTGTGTGTTTCCCCTCAAGGCTAGCACTACCACTTGAGCCACAGCTCCTCTTCCAGCGTTTTGCTGATTCACTGTGGTGTGGTCTGCTTGGGCTGCCCATGGAATGGTGATCCTCAGATCTCAGACTCCTGAGTGGCTGTGACTACAGGCGTGAGCATAGTGCGCAGCTTCTGACTCTCTCTTAAGGTCGCCCTCTCGTTCTTTGTAGACTTCTATGGCAGACTATTTCATTGATTTGCAACCTGTTCCAGTCCTGACTTCCCAGCTACTCTCTTGCCTAAGAACACTGAAACCACTGTGCACTGATACCACTATTGTTCTAGTTATTACTCTGCTCTTTCCTCTGGTTTTGCTTTTAAAACCAAGTGAAGGAAACATGCACAATCCCAGACAAAACATGCAGTATTCGCTCTGCCACCAAAATCTCACAGCGAGGCACCCAGGAGCCTCTGTACACGGAGAGCCTCTTGCACAGAAAGGACTGCGCATACAATTTAGGCTGGCACCAATTTGAGTTCTGGGACATGGTCTGAAATTTGTGTAAAATAAGTTCTTTTTTTTTTTCTTCTTTAGAAGAAAATAAAGAATGCCTCGAGAGAGAAGAGACTTGTGCTCATTTCAACGTGAGGGGCTGTCCGGCCCCGTGGGAGATGCTCTCTACTGTGCTCAGGCGGGGACTCAGTCTAAGGAGCTCTGTGTAACGGTGTCGCAGTGGACAGCTCAGGGCCTAGGATCTGAGACTCTTGTGAGAGTTGCAGGAGTCTCCCACATTTCTGGAAAGATCCACCCCCCCGCACCCCCTACACACACACTGTGATTTCTATCAGGGTCCCACTGTGCCCTGCATCTTGGAAGTGCTTAGGGTCTTTTGATTCTGAAGCAGACACTGCATGGTTATCAAAAGCGAGCGAGTGACAGACAGGAGCCGCAGGAAGCTGACACTGAGGAGAAGGAGGGTGGGAGGCCAGCGGGGGGTGGGGTGGTACGGACACAGACATGCGTGCGGTGACATGGACATGGAGGCAGGGCATGGGGGGAGACTCACACTGTGCCGGTAGAAGGGGTCAACCTTGGTGGGGTATTTGTCAAACTGCAAAGGGACCAAAGGAACAGTTACTCCATCGGCATTCCCTCACCGGCCTGGAACAAGCTTTGGGGTGCTAGGATGTCACCGCACCCCGGGGCCTTCACCACACACAGTGGAATCTGAGCTCCAGCTGAGAACAGCACTGCGTGGCAGCCCGTGGGGGTCCCCTGCGTCCTGGACACACACCCAGGGCACACATGGGCAATCGTCTCCACCCATCCCAGAGAAGCGAGACCCAGCCCTTGGCACGATCTGTCCGAGGATTCCCTGTGTCAGTTCAACTTCATTTCTGCTACAGATCCTGCTGACACGTATTACACTTGGACACACTGTGACCTGGCCATTCCTTTTAGAACAGAAAACAAGGGTCTCTCTCTCTCTCTCTCTGGTAGTGGGCCTAGCACTCTCTCAGCCTTCTTTTGCTCCAGCCTGGCATGCTACCCCTTGAGTCACAGCTTTACTTGCAGCTTTTAACTGGCAAACAGGGGATAAGAATCTCTTGATTTTGTTTGCCCCGGATGGCTTTGAACTTGGATCCTCAGACCTCAGCCTCCTGAGTAGCTGGGATTACAGGGGTGAGCCACGATGCATGGCCTGAGTCTGGTAGTTGTCACTCCCTCTGAGCAATGCTGCCTTCTGGGGGTCCTGACCTTAGACCACTGAACCCAGCCCAGAGGAACAGGCCTCGTGCAGTCAGTGTGGAGCTGCAGACCCAGCTCGCCTGCAGGAACACAGCATTTGCTGGAAGAAACCTATGACTACCACGCTTCACTTTCATAGAAACTTAGAAGGAAAACTTGACAAAGCCTTAAGATCAGGTATATCCTCAAATAGTAAAAATTAAGAAGAAAGCATCTGACAAATACTCATGTCTAGAGATGAGGCTGTACCTAACTCGGGATATACGTGGCAGCTCTCACTCATAAAACAAATATGCCCTGTGGCTCTGGGGGGCACACGCCAGTCCCATGCTGGCTGCAGGGGCCAGGGCCACAGGGTCAGGGCCCTCTCCCACAGCCTGCAGACCCCTCTCCTCCACTGCTCTAGGGACATGTGTGCCACCATGGGGTGACAGTGCCCGGGATGCCCAGGACAGCAATGCCACCTGTGAGCTCCCTACAGTGGGCGGGTGGAGCCATGGCAGGCCAGGTGAGGCCAGGGGCCCCGGGGCAGGGCCCTCCCCATGCAGCCTGCCCACGCCCCCGTCACACCCCGCTTGTCCTCACATTTCTGCCTGGGGTACGCACCATGGGAGGTGCTGGCGTGGGCATGATGGCGGTGGGCGGGATGGCGTGGGGGAACGGCGTGAAGGTGTGCTGGTGCGTGTGCTGGTGGGTGTGCTGGTGCTGGTGCTGGTGCTGGTGGAACTCGGTCCGCAGGTAGGGCGGGGGGCCCAGGGAAGCACCACGGTCAGCACTCTGCGACGCCAGGAAGCGTGTGTTCAGTTCCTGCCGCAGGATGTCTTGCTCTGGAAGAGAAGAGGAGGGACCTGTGGAGGGCACCCTGGGCTACCATGGACATCTCCTTCACAGGAGGTATGATGGCAGGATGGGAGCTGGCCGGAGACATCCGGTGATGAACACAAGCAAAGGAGATGAGCATCGATCACCTTTGGCCGCTCCACCAGCTGCCCAGAGACCACAGTGGGCTTCCCAAGCCTTGGACCCTGCATGTGCCACGTTCTTGCCAGGCGTGGCTGGGGCAGGCCGTGGGCCTCTGAGTGTGCCACGTTCTTGCCAGATGTCTCAGTGAGCAAACAGGAGTCAGCGGTGGACACCAGGCTTGCGTGGCTGATTGGACAAGGATCCCATGTCCTCCGTAAGAGTCAGTGGCCAGCCACCCTGCAGCAGTGTGCCAGTGGAGGAACAGGACCAGAGGGCCCTGTGACTCCGGCCTGACTGACACATGTATAACTAACACTGGGGCTGGTTTTGAAATTTGGGGAACGCAGGATCACAAGAACTTCCCAGCAGAGAAAGGTCACGCATCACAAAAACCAATCCTTTTTGTTTTTCTTCCTGTTGTTCCAGTGCTGGTCCTCGCACTTGGGGCTTCAGAGTTTCAACTGGCTTTTCCAGTCAAGGCTGGTGCTCTACCATTTGAGCCACAGCTCTACTTTTGGCATTTCGCTGGTTAATTGGAGATACGAGTCTCACAGACTTTCCTGCCTCAGCAGGCTTGAACTGTGATCCTCAGCTCTCAGTCTCCTGGTAACTATGATTACAGGCGTTGAGCCACCAGTGCCTAGCACAGACCAGATCTTAACCTAGAGCCTCTACCAAGATCTTGGGGGAAACAAGATAGGGGCCTGGGAAGCTGGGCTGTCACTTCAAGGCATGCATCTGGGTGAGCAGGTGCCCCCCCCCACCTGAACAGGTGCCCTGCCCATCAACCTACCTGAGTAGGTGCCCCCGGCTGCGTGTCCGGGCACCGGCAGGCTCCCTGACGTCAGCGGCGGTGGAGGAGGCAAAGCCGTGGGTGGGGCAAACATATTGGGGTGATGCGGGTGTGTGGGGGGCTGGAGGGTGGGCGTGAAGCTGTGCAGGGGGCTGTGGTTGGGCAGGGACAGTGGGAAGGGGGAGGCAGGAGGGTGGTGGGAGAGGTGCGGAGGGGCGGGCTGGGTCTTCGCCGGAGTGCTGCTCCTGCTGCTGCTATTAAAGGAAGAAAAGCGCCATGAGCGTGGCTTGCCTAGAAGAAGGGAGGAGGCCTCTCTCTGACTACAGCCACTCAAGGTGCTGGTCCTGGGGTTTGAACTCAGGGCCTGGGTGCTATCCCTGACCTTCTTTTGCTCAAGGCTAGTGCTCTATCACTTGAGCCACAGCAGCACTTCTGATTTTTTGGTAGTTTATACATCCCAGTGTCTGGATTGTATCTGAACCCCTCAGGTCCCTCCCACTTTTTTTCCCCATAAGCCAGCCTCTGGTTTTGAACCCAGGGCCTTCTGCATGCCAGACAAGCGCTCTACCACTTGAGCCACATCCCAGTCCTTCCCCTTCCTTTACATTTGTGCCTCTCTCAGGGGCACCTGCAGAGCTGGAGGACAAGATGGGCCTACAAGTGCCTCCCTCCTGGGAGGAGGATCTCAGCCCGCGCAGCTACGAGGGGCGATTAGGGTCAGCAGGGGTGGGGATGGGGGTAAGCAGGGGGTGGGGATGAGGGTCAGCAGGGGTGGGGATGAGGGTCAGCAGGGGTGGGGATGAGGGTCAGCAGGGGGTGGGGATGAGGGTCAGGAGGGGGTGGGGATGAGGGTCAGCAGGGGTGGGGATGAGGGTCAGGAGGGGTGGGAATGAGGGTCAGCAGGGGTGGGGATGAGGGTCAGCAGGGGTGGGGATGGGGGTCAGCAGGGGTGGGGATGGGGGTCAGGAGGGGTGGGGATGGGGGTCAGCAGGGGGTGCAGATGAGGGTCAGCAGGGGTGGGGATGAGGGTCAGCAGGGGTGGGGATGAGGGTCAGCAGGGGGTGGGGGTGAGGGTCAGCAGGGGTGGGGATGAGGGTCAGCAGGGGTGCAGATGAGGGTCAGCAGGGGTGGGGATGGGGGTCAGCAGAGGTGGGGATGAGGGTCAGCAGGGGTGGGGATGGGGGTCAGGAGGGGTGGGGATGGGGTCAGCAGGGGTGGGGATGGGGGTCAGCAGGGGTGGGGATGGGGGTCAGGAGGGGGTGGGGATGGGGTCAGCAGGGGTGGGGATGAGGGTCAGCAGAGGTGGGGATGAGGGTCAGCAGGGGTGGGGATGGGGGTCAGGAGGGGTGGGGATGGGGTCAGCAGGGGTGGGGATGGGGGTCAGCAGGGGTGCAGATGAGGGTCAGCAGGGGGTGCAGATGAGGGTCAGCAGGGGTGGGGATGGGGGTCAGCAGGGGTGGGGATGAGGGTCAGCAGGGGTGGGGATGGGGGTCAGCAGGGGGTGGGGGTGAGGGTCAGCAGGGGTGGGGATGAGGGTCAGCAGGGGTGGGGATGGGGGTCAGGAGGGGTGGGGATGGGGTCAGCAGGGGTGGGGATGAGGGTCAGCAGGGGTGGGGATGAGGGTCAGCAGGGGTGGGGATGAGGGTCAGCAGGGGTGGGGATGAGGGTCAGCAGGGGTGGGGATGAGGGTCAGCAGGGGGCGGGGATGAGGGTCAGCAGGGGTGGGGGTGAGGGTCAGCAGGGGTGGGGATGAGGGTCAGCAGGGGTGGGGATGGGGGTCAGCAGGGGGTGGGGATGAGGGTCAGCAGGGGTGGGGATGAGGGTCAGCAGGGGTGGGGATGGGGGTCAGCAGGGGGTGAGGATGAGGGTCAGCAGGGGTGGGGATGGGGTCAGCAGGGGTGGGGATGAGGGTCAGCAGGGGGTGGGGATGAGGGTCAGCAGGGGTGGGGATGGGGGTCAGGAGGGGGTGGGGATGAAGATCAGCAGGAGGACAGGGATGAAGATCAGCAGGGGATGGGCATGAAAGTCAGCACGGGCCAGGAATGAGGGTCAGCAGGAGGATGGGACCAGGTTCAGCAGGGTGGGGACTCACCTTAAACTATTGACACTCAGGCTGCTGCTGGTGTAGGCGGACAGCGGCTGGGCCAGGCTCTGGGCTGGGTGGGCCGGCACCACTGGAAGGCTGTGGTGTGGCAGCTGGGCAGGGGATGGGGGCCTTGGGGGCCGGGGCACCTGAGGCTGTGGGGCCGGCTGCAGCTGGGCCTCCGGGGGTCCCTGTGGAGGCTGTGAGGCAGGAGGAGGAGGCTGGGGCGTGGCCTCGGCGCGCTGCACGTTGGGGTCCCGCGATGGTGGCCGGAGCGAGGGCTCGGCCGGGGGCTGGGGCCGGGCTGGCGGGACCGGAGGACAGGAGTCTTTGAGCACCGGGGCCTCGAAGACTGGCTCTTTGCAGCAGTCCTGGCTCTTCTCCTGGCTCCTCTCTAGGCCTGATATCTTCGGGACAATGGGCCCGGCATCCTGGCCGCCACGCTCAGGCAATGTGCCAACTCCCAGCTCGGGGTCTGCAAGGAGGAGAGCAGAGACAAGGCCTGAGTGAGCAGGGGCGCGGGAGAAAGGCAAATTGGAAGCTGGCCGACCCTGTCCCTGTCTGGGACAAACACCCAGCACTACCTGGGGCCAGAGGGTCCAACATAGGCTTATACTGGCCAGAGAGTCAACGGCACTTTCACTACCCCCGCCTTTTTTTTTTTGTCGATCATGGGGCTTGAACTCTGGGCTTAGGCACTGTCTTTGCGCTCTTCAGCTCAAGGAGAGTGCTTTACTGCTTGAGCCACAGTGCCACTTCTGATTTTCTAGTGGTTTATTGGAGATAAGAGTCTCAAGGATTTTCCTTTCTGGGCTGGCTTTGAACAGCGATCCTCAGATCTCAGCCTCCTGAGGAGCTAGGATTACAGGCGTGAGCCACAGGTGCCCAGCTCACCCCCACCTTTTACGGCATTCCCTTGGGCCCTGTGGGGTCCCTGCTGAGATCAGGGAATGGAGGTCAAATTCCTCAAGCTTGTACAGAAAATAGATGTTCTTGGGTAGATTTCAAAGATCAAAAGACTTCTTAGCTGGGCATTTGTGGCACACGCCTGTATTCCCAGCTACTCAGGAAGCTGAGATCTGAGAGGATCGAGTTCAAAGCCAGCCTGGGCAGAAAACATCATGAGACTCTTATCTCCAATTAACAAGCAACCCCCCCCTCCCCCCGCCACCAAAATCCACAAGTGGAGCTGTGATCCAAGTGGTATAGTACCAGCCTTGAGCACAAAAACTTGGGGAGAGTAGTGCTCAGGCCCTGAGTTCAAACCCGAGGACTTGGGGGCATTCACATGACTCCCTAGTCATGGGTGCCGCACATTTCCACAGCTCATCCCCGACATCCTTCTGTCCATTTGCTCAGGAAGTCGATTGACTTCCCACCTGCTGACTTTCCATCTCCCGTCCATCCTCGCAGTGCTTCTCCCACAATGACCATGACACATTTCACAACTTCATCTTGTCTTGTACAGTGTGCCCAGAATTTGCCAAATGTTGAAACGTGCTGGGGCGGATGGAGCTCAGCACCAGCAAACGGCCCTGTCTTCACTGCACACTGGGGCTTGTAATCACAACGCACCATGCTCATCACAAAAAAAACGGATGACAAATTATACTGCGTGGTCCACATGGTAAAAGGATGAATTTACCGTCTGTAATATATGTATCAATAAACTGGACTTACATGTTTTTGTGCTGGTAGATAAGGGGAAATAGGGTTTGTTTTGTGCTTCCTTGGGGGACACACAGCCCTCTGACATCACCACATTTACTGGGGTGGGCGCCAGGGGTGAGTGGATGCACAAGCCCTCTGTGGAAATGGAAGAAAAGTATATACATTTGCTTATGTGTTTAAAGGCTCTGGAAGTATCCATACAAGACACTCAAGGTTCTGCCTGTGGGGTCTTTGCAAAAAGTTTGAAATTAGAGACACAAAGTTGGAGAAACTCTGTGTATAAAACAATAAGAAAATGAGGATGGCACCAATCAGTGGCTCACGCCTGTAATCCTAGCTACTCTCAGGAGGCTGCGATCTGAGCATTATAGTTTGAAGGCAGCCTAGGAAGGAAAGTCCTTGAGATGCTTATCTCCAATTAACTAGCAAAAAGCGAGAAGTGAAGCTGTGGCTCAAGTGGTAGAGCACCAGCCTTGAGAAAAAAAATCAAGATACAGTCTAAGCCCCGAGTTCACATCTCAAAGTGCCAAGCCATACTGGCACATAAAAGGGAAATAAATGACTAGGACTGCATTTTCAGCAGCTCTATTTAACAGAGCAGTCTCTATGTTGATCTGCCGGGCAGAGCGGGGGTAGGGAGGGGGGCTGGGGAAAGCATCAGGAGTGCAGGAGAGTGCGCAGAGCGGTGTGAACACCTCACACCACACTGTCTCTCCCTTCCTGTCCACCGGGGCTTTGCACTCTGGGGAACTGTGTGTGCCCGCGGGCGTGCTGGCCACATAGTTCATCTCGAGAGTCAAAGGAAAGTGCGGTATTTATTGCCCCATGAAACGGCCTGGGGCATGAGACGGACTCACGGAGCAGTGAGACCTCACAATGTTCCCACCACGCAGGAGACCGCCAAGGGCCGTGTGCAACGGAAGGAAGTCATGGCAACAGCTCTCTGCACACAGAAAAAAGCTCAGTGCTTCCTCCAAACAACAGTGGGGCATGCTTCACATGAGGGGCGACCGGCTTGGACAACAATGGCTATTGTGTAAAACAACGCATAGCACGACCAGCAAAACAGAAAACTGTCCATGTGCACAGCCAGCCTGCACAGACCAGTGACCCCCACGCCTACACGGCCACCTGCACCCTGTCATCAGCGATGCGCCCCAACACTATTGTGTGCACCTGCATGTAGACACAGGACTTGACACTTCTTGTGATGAATACACACTGTTCCTGGAAAGGCAAAGAGGAAGGGCGCCATGTTCTCCACCTTCACTCCAAGACAACTGACTGAAATTGGATGAAGAAAACAAAGTAGAACAAAAAAGCCACATCCTACCCTGGAGCCAGGTGAATGTTCACTCTGAGACAAGCACCCAACATGGCCAGCAATCACATTCTGCGGTTCCTCCGCCCACTGGCTCTGCTAGAGCAGGAGGGAGGAGCAGGAAGAGCAACAGAATTCTGCACCCCTGCTTCTGCTCTCCACACCTCTCTCCACTGTAGAGCGCTCTGACCCAGCTAACTCACCGCAAAGTCATTACTGTACTGAATCCGACCACGTCTCAAATGCATCAAGAAAACCCTTAGGTTGTGAGTCGTTAGCCAATGTAACCATCCATCCAGCCACCTCCCCCATTCATCCATCTCTCCATCCATCCATTCAATCCTTGATCTTTACCTCTGTGCATGTCTGATCCATATCATCAAGAAATGGACATACCCTTATTTTCTATTACTCGTTCTCAGAGCCACCACCCTCCCATCTACTGGATGAAGATCGAGGCCAAATGAGAATGACCTTGACTGTCAAGGGGGGCGCTCACTAAACATTCAGTACTGCGAAGCCTAGAGGCAGGCGACACCCCATTCCTGTGACTGGGGATACAGTGATTTCATGTTGCGAGCACTGCCCACTGCTCAAAGACAAAGTCTTCGTAAGCCAATGCTGACTGTGCTGTGTGTCCTGAATAACACACCACACTACTGAACTACTTCAACTGTATCTGTAACTCCCTGCTAAGTTTTAAGATGCTCAAGTCTCCAAACTGAGTATGGCCAGGGTGTTTGGCAGGAAGACACTGGTCCTCTCCAACATCGTCTCTGTATTTCCCTCCTTTTCTCCATTTCTTCAAATCATTAAACAGGGCCCGGTTTGTTCCATTAGCAGATTCAATTACTCGAACGAATGGAAGGGTGACATTCAGTCTTACATTTCTTCTCGGTCACTGAAACTGTACAAATAAATGGAGGAAAACCCACCGTTTGTTCAAGGCAAATTAATTTTCAGACACTGTGAGAGTGGAAGATCAGGGCATGAAGGGTGTTTGGCAGGGCTGGAAGAGATTCCATTTTGTGCCTGTCATGTCGTGTAAACATTAATTACCATCAGGGAGGCAGAGCTCTGGGCGCAGGTCCCTGTCACAAGCCTCTGAGGGCCTCAGGGTGACTACTGAGATCAAAATCTTAATGAGGAACGAAGAACCTCTTGCACCAGCCAGAACAGCAGTGCCTGCTGGGAAAGCTGTGTGGAGGCCAGCCATGGAGGTTGCTCTCAGCGAGGCCAGACTGGCTAACATCTGGTTGACTATTTTCTCCAGGATGGGGTGACTCTTGCTAGGATTCAAGTAGAAGCCATACACCGAAGATGGGCATCCTTCAACTTAAGTTCCAAATGTATCCCACCGAAACCTAATGCACACAAAAAGCATCCATTTCCCAGTGTGCAATGGCTCCTGCCCATAACCCCAGTCATTTAGCAGACTGGAAGGATCACAGTTTGAAGAGAACTTGGACAAAAAAGCATTTCAGACCTAACTCTATGAACAAACTGGGCATGGCAGTATACAGCTGTAATCCTGGATACAAGAGGCTGAGAAGGATTGAATGGCAAAATCAGACTGAGCAAAACACAAAACTCTCCATGAGAAATTAAGCAAAAGAGGCTGGAAATGTCACTTAAGTAGAGGTTCTGCCTATGAAGTGCTAGGTCCTGAGTTCAAATCATAATACTGTGCAAAAACAAAACAATAAAACCCTCAAAGACTCCCAAAACATGGATGAGGATGCTTAAGGCTGTACATGTCTCCTCCAGGTGCAGCGCCGGTACTGTCCTGTCCTGTCCTGATGTGGAGGAGAGGCCACTGCACAGCTCTGGGCCCAGAACAAAGAACTGGCATGTCCTGGTCAATCTGGGCTGGAGAACAGCTTGGCTCTTTTCTATTGTCCATGGAAGCAATGCAAGGTGGGTCAGGCATGGAGAAGGAAAAGAAGGAGGAGACATAGGCCGTGGTCTATTGGGGTGGGAGGGGAGTCCGTGGGTAAGCACAAGCCACAAAGTGAGTGACCCAGGGCCACACAGAATCCTGCCCCTCGCTTCCTGCAAGGCCATGGTCAGAGGACATGAAGGAGACAGGGCCCAAGGGCCTGAGGGGCCCTGGGGGCAACTGGCAGCTGGAGGCAGGAAGGACAACACAGAGGAAACCACATTGTCTCTGTGCTGGTGGCTAGAGCACTGAGGGCAGGTTTGGGGTGGGGGTGGGGGTTGTTTCTAGCCTCTTCCCGTGTGTGTGTGTGTGTGTGTGTGTGTGTACGCGTGTGTGTGTGTGTGCGTGCGTGCTTGCTCACACGCGCTTCCCCATTATCTCCATCCTGTCCATGGGAGCCGGGACCTGTCCAGCCCTGCAGTCTGTCTGAGTGGCTCATGTGGAAGTACCACAGAAGCCTCTAGAAGGAATCCATGGCAGTCCTGTACTCTAGGGGCACTCTCAGGAGTGTGATGGTCATCTTGGGTCCCCTTGGCTCCCCGAGGAGAGTCTACCCAGCCCGTGTCCCCAGCTCGCCTGCCACTGTGGGCTGGGCGGTGCCCACGGGCCCAGAGGCCCAGCACCCCGGGGCTCCCTGAGAAAGCTCCCCGGTGCTTTCTCACGTTTCCATCCGGCACTGACGGGAGCCCACCAGAGCCCTTGAAGCTTTTAATATGCCACCTGCCACTAAGGCCTCAGGTTGCACGTAGAACAAACCACCGTGTCAACACGCACACTGTGACTTGTCCTGGGCTCCGGGTCCTGGGCACACCCTGACACACACCCGGCTTCCTCCCAGCAGGGGCCATCCTGCCAGGCACCCCCACGGCTTCGGCTGGCCTCTGCTGGCCTCCTCCAGGCTGGAGGGCTGGGTACTTGCTTTCTTTTGTGCCAGTCTCAGGGCTTGAACTCGGGTGCTGTCCTTGAGCTTTCTCACTCAGGGCTGGCATGCTACCACTTGAGCCACGGCTGGACTTTCAGCTTTTTTAATGGAGATAAGAGTCTCATGGACTTTCCTGCCCAGTGTGGCTTCAGACTGAGATCCTCCAGATTTCAGCCTCTTGAGTAGCTAGGATTATAGACTTGAACCACAGTAAATTACATTTCACTATAAAAATATTAAACAAATACTTCGGTGATCGAACAACAATAAAACTTACTGCTCTGTGCATACTGATACACACAACTATTATTTTTTTCCAAGAAGGCTCTCTTTAAAGCACTGTATTAAATTCTTTAGGCTGTGAGCGTGGTGCCTGCCATCGGCGGAGCGCTTGATGTCTTTAACCACATAATAATCAATTTGCAAAATTCTAAGCAAGTTTCCTTATCACTGCAATTCAAAAGAGGAGCAAAGAATCACCATAATGAGAAAAATACTCAATAAACAATTACACATTAAGCCAGAAAACTCATGTCTCTTTGGAGTCATTTCCGTAATTGGACATTATACAATAAAGTAACAGTATATAATGCGAGCAAATGTGAAATAATTGGATGCCATTATGAAGTTGAAGGATCCATTCTCCATATATAATAAAACTAATGTTCTACTTTGAATCATAAAAGATTCTAATAGCTTGGTTATTTTTGTATTAAAAAAAAAAAAGTAGGACAAAATCAGGCAGAGAATGCTGCAGAGAACGGGGCCAGCTCACACACGGGCAGGGCCTGCGCAGACTTCCTGAGACGAACCTACTCTTAAGGGCAGAGAGAGAGAGAGAGACAGACAGACAGACAGACAGACAGAGACAGAGAGAGAAAGGGGGAGAGAGGGACAAAATGGGAAGGAGAAAGAGGGAGGAGAGAAAGACCAGAAAAGATAAAGCATTTGTTACCCGTGGACAGTTACGCCCGAGCGTTTTCATTCTGAACCTGCCGTCCTAGTTAAGTTTAACAGAACACTGGCTTTCATTCAACCCACAAGTGCAGTACAAACCCAAATAACCACCACTACCGAGTACTGTGCCCATGCACCTTGGCAAACCACAGTGAGGACCCTGGACACGTGCCACAGAGCAAGAAGGAAACAAAATGAAATGCAGCGAAGTGCCCTGTCCAGGAAGGACTGAAGGATGAGGACAAAGCCAAGGGCCAGGACGGGGTGGGGGAGAAGGCCCGGGAGCAAAGCTCTGACCCACACCGCAGATCCTACAACAGCAAACCAGACAGATAGGCTTGGAGCAAACAGACTTACCAACAATGTAGGTCAGAAAGCAGAAGGAAGTCAGGAAGGGAATTAGGAATCTGACTGCAGTCAAGAGTCCCCAGAGAAGAACCTGGCTTGGACACTGCCGTGGAACTTTCAGGAACCTTTAGAAAGAGCTAGCTGGGCCACAGAGCCACGGGTCCACAAAGCCACCTCTGGGATCATTTAGAATGCTGGGCAGTGGGTGTGGGCGGTTCATGTCTGTACTAAGGAGGTTGAGATCTGCCAGCCTGGGCAGCAAAGTCCCTGAGCCTCTTATCTCTAAGGAACCACTAAAAAGCCAAAAGTGGAACTTGTGGCTCAAGTGGTAGAGCACCAGCCTTGAACAAAAAAGCTAAGGGATAGCACCCAGGCCCTAAGTTCAAGTTCTAGGACCAGTGTGCGCACACACCCCCTCCCACAAAAACAAAACCTCACAATGCTGGTGATCCCAGGAGAATCTCACCTCTCAGTGGGAGGACACAGTCCATGCACGTGTGTGTGCATGCACACACATACACACACTCATACACAATCGCATTGTTAACAAGCCTGGTCTCTTGTGAGCTCTGAAACCCTTAGGGCTGGCCTGAGTCACTGTGCTCCTGCAGGATCTGACTTTAGGTCAACAGGCCCTAACTGGCCCAGGGTCTGCCCACCCGCCCCTCTTAAAGGGGCAGTGTAAGCTGGGAGGAAGGAGGGAGAGAGAAAGGGAGAGAGCATAGCCAGCCCTCTCTGAGCACAGGGAGCTGCTCCAGGAAGAGGAAGTGGCTTTTGTATTATAGGTCCCCAGGGGATGGGTGATGGTGACACTGCCTTTGGTAACAATTACAAGTGTGCAAGCAGGCAGAGGTTTCCTAAGGGCCACATGGCGATTCTCTTAAAGGTGACCAGTCTTCTCTTAAAAGTGCCTGGTCCTGGGTGCCGTCACTCATGCCCCAAACCAAAACCTAACCTGGTGGCTACACACAGAACCCGTGGCTGAAATTGTGTGTGAGACCCTCCCCAGCAAGAGGTGTGGCCAGGCCTGAGTGTGCACACCTGTAATCCAGGACTTGCGAGGCAGAGGCAGGAAGATCCCGGGTTCCAGGCCAGCCTGGGCTGTGTAGTGAGATCCTGCCTCACTTTCAATAAACAAGAATAAGAGAAAAAGGATGTCAGCAGTAGGAGCCTTCCATAGAGAGTGTCCTTAGTTTTCAGTGCACAGTATTATAAAATCCCATTCCTTTGTGCATTAGCATGTTTCTTTTTGTTGCTAATTACCTGCCCCTGCCTGCACTGTAATACTTTATTGCTAATCACCTGGGTGACTCTGCAGTCATCAGAGCGCCTCAGCCCCTGGCCATCCTGTCTGCATTTTAGGGAATTCTGAAGCCATTTCGATCCCCCTCCTGCTCCCCGGGCTCAGCACGCGCACAGGGGCAAGGCAGCCAGGAAAACGCCCGTCAGCCTCACCTGGCCGCCAGAAACGTGGGGCCCTGAGGTGAAGGAAAAAGAAATACATGTTCTGGTAAAATTAGTCTGGGTAGAACAAACTGGGCTCCAAAAAATGCACTCTTTACCCCTTGCCTGGCACTGTGGCTCACACCTGTAATCCCACCTATTCAGGAGGCTGAGATCTGAGGACCAAGGTTTGAAGCCAACCTAGGCAGCAAAATGTCTGTGTCTTATCTCCAACTGATCCATCAAAAAGCTGTACTGGAGGGCTGGCTCCACGGGCAGAGTGCCAGCTGTGAGCAAGAAAGCTGAGCGTAAGTCCTTGGGTTCAATACTTCAGTACTAGGGAAAGCCCAACCAAAAGCACATCCTTGCTAGCACAGATCGGACAGGAGGCTGACTATGAGCACTCCACAACCCCAGAAACTCCACCCTGTTGGTTAGAGATGGAATGTTCCAGGCCCTTAGTGCACCTTGGCTTGAGCCAGAGACTGGTGGGGGGTGGGCAGAGACTGCCGATGGCCAAGAACTCAACACACGACCACAGTGCTTATGTCCCCTGGCCCACACTGCCTGCTCTGGCTCTCCCTGTCCCCTGCCTAACTGCTCAACATGGCCATGACCTGCTGGGTGGACATCAAGGAAGTAAGGAGGAAATGCCCCACCAGCAACCCTGAGAGTGCCAGTGGTCAGAGGCTGAGGCTCAGGAGGAGGAGGGCAAGTCTGACCCAAGACTGCTAGGGCCGGGAAAGGTCACATCCAGCTCTTCCTCACGGAAGCTGGAGTTCCCCCCAGCTTCCCACCTCCAGCTCCCACCTCCACCCACTCACTCACCATGTGGACCGGTCCTCTGCCATGCCTGACCAAAGGCCCCACATTGGGCTCCTTCTGGGGACCAAGGCCCCTAGGCCAGAGCCACGCCCACTCTTCTACTGCAGGTGGTTTTCCACGCAGGGTCTCACTCAGACCTCAACCTCTCCCCTCTTCTTCTCAAGTAGCTGGGACTACAGACAGGACCTACCATACCCGGTTGGACCTGTGGCCTGGAATGGATTCAAATCTAGTTTTCTCCAGACACAAGTCTTGAGAAACAGCCAACACTGTCTTGAACTGAGGTCCTGGGGCGACTGGAAAGCGGGGGCTTCATTACCACCTCTCCTTCCCTCATGCCATGGCCATGTCCCATTGGCCTGAGAGAGGCCAACCAAAGAAGGAGTTTGCTCGCAAACGACCCAACTTCTGGCCGAATCGGGGCCAACTGCCATATTTGGCTTCCTAACTCAAAACTCTGTTTCCTCAGGGTCCCATCTCTGTCCAAGGTTGTGTCCCAGTACACGTCACCTGCCGGCCGGTGGCCTTGGAGGCCCTGGGTCCTAGGGATGCTGGGCTGGCAGACAATGCCCCAGGTGTGGCCACGCCTCCTGTGGGTCTGGGCTGGACTCCGGGCAGGCATCAGAGGGCACTGACCCCAGCCTTGCTCCCCGAGGCCCCGTGTGGAGCACCAGGTGTGTACCAGCCCTGGCCTGGCTCTCCTCTCCCCCTACCTGCAAGCCCACCCACCCAATCTGCCACGTCCTTCTTTCTGTCCCAAGGTCACGTTCATCTCGTGCATCTCCTGGTTTCTGAGAGCTGGAGGCAAGGTGAGCAAGGCTCACAGCTCCACCCCCAGCCTTCTGACTTGGAACTCTGTCCGTCCCAGCAATCAGTCAAAGCAGCGGCCACCTGCCCCGAGAGGCCCCCGGGGTCTCATCTGAGAGACAGATGTGAGGTTGGGAAACAGCCCAACGTCTCCTTGGTGCCTGGAACTGAGTGGTTCTGCTCATGAGAAGTCACTCTCCTGCCTCCTCTGCGCTTCTATCTGCCTTGACCTTAGGCTGCAAGGTTCTAATGATTTCCCGAGTCCCTCCAAGTGCCCGAATCATTCCTTAACCTCCAATCAGTATACATTAAGGCAGCTCTTTTGATGTCTCCCAGCAAACAAAGTCACTGCGTCCATTTTAAATGAGGCAGAGAAGGTAGAGCTTAATCTCAGCACCGAGGATACAGCAGGGTGGTGAGTTTGAGGCTGGCCTGGGTTATATAGCAGGTCCCTGGCTCCACACACATGAGCCTGGATTCTGAATATATGAGATGGGAAAATGCTGGCTCTGGACAGGGCAAGGCATGCACCACACAACTTCTCTGTGAGATTCAAGGTGCTCACACAAACTGGTCGGGGAAAAGTAATTCCTACAGCACTGGCCCTGTAACACTGTGGGTCCCGGGTTCCTGGGAAACCTTCCATGAAGGTGACGACACTGCTGGGGATGGCCCAACCACCACTGGGTCTCAAGAATGCTCACTCTGGGGAGCACTCTGCATTGAGGAGCACCCCCCACTGGGGGCACTCTGTGTCCGATGGCCGCCACCTTGGCGCAGGCCACAGAGCCCCACACTGGGATGCTGATGTGCTCTTTTGCCTCCTGGCTGTCCTCTCCACCATTAAAACTGTAGGTGGAAGTGTGTATTATTCTAGCATGGTGCAAAAACCCATTCTTACCAACCTACAAGTCTGTGCTTGAATTAACACATGGGGGGCTGGGAAGGTGGCTCAGTGGTAGAGCGCACGCCTTGCATGCATGAGGCCCTGGGTTCGATTCCTCAGCACCACATAAGCAGGAAAAAAAAAGCCAGAAGTGGTGCTGTGGCTCAAGTGGTAGAGTGCTAACCTTGAGGTGAAGAGCTAAGAGACAGTACCCAGGCCCAGAGTTCAGGCCCACGACCGGACCCCCCCCCCCCAAAAAAAAAGAAAAAACAAACGAACACATGGGTCCGGAGGCCTGGCCCCACTGGGAGCAGAGGATTTGATGTGTCTGAAGCCTGTGGGAGCCCAGGCAGGAACTGCCTCAATCCTAAACCGCAGGCCCTCGTGGCAGAGTGGAGAGTACCTGAGTCCTGTCCACCAGGCATTTCAGACCACAGAGAACAGGACAAAAGCCTAGGGACAGATGCCAAAAAAAAAAAAAAAAAAAGTCATTTATTACTGCGCCTATTTCCAATAGCCACCCTGGCCTTTCCTGGCCAGCTTTAAAATCCAGAATGTGCTTTTGTTTTTTCCATGTGCCAGTACTGAGGCCTGAACTTAGCTTTTCACTCAGGCTTGTGCTCTACCACTTGAGCCACAGCTCCACTTCCAGCTTTTTGGTAGTATGATAAAAGCTTTCTTTTCTATTAAAGCAGGGTGGCTTAAAATCTGACGAGCAAGCAAGCACACACACACACACACACACACACACACACACACACCAGAGGCACACACACACACACACACACACACACACCAGAGGCACACACACACACACACACACACACACACACACACACACACACACACACACACACACACCAGAGGCTCCCTATTTATCCCTCCAGCAGCAAGCCCTGCCCCTCTGCTTGGATTGGCAGAGCTCAGGTTCACAATCTGCTGTGATTGGCCAGCTTACATAAGGTGTCTATCAAGACAAGCAATCTCATAACCTATCCACACCCCAGATATTTTTTGAACAGTGTGAGGTGTGTCTTTAGATTTGGCTGATGGTGCATGCACCCCTCTAAGTACACTCAGGCTGGCTGAGTTCCTTTCGAGATGGTTTCCTTATTGCTATGCAACACTCAGCCACTTCTACTAGCGCTTCATTGGAGATAAAGAGTCTCACAGGTTTTCCTGCCTGGACTGGCTTTGAACCACTATCCTCAAGATCTCAGCCTCCTGAGTAGCTGGGACTAAAGGTGTGAGCCAACGATGCCCTAGATAGACAGGGCCTTAACAGCACTGCAGGACAGGAAGGGACCTCATTACAAATCTGGGGCCTGGGTGTGCCAATCACTGACTCCTGGAGGCTGACGGCAGTGCCTCCCTCATTTGCCAGGCTCCTCTGAGGATCCCCAGAGCACTAATGAGGTGAGTATGTAGGATACAGACTTGGAATAAGTTGCTTGTATAAGCCTCATCCAGACCAGATCCTCTGTGGGCAGGAAATCTGGGAGGACTGGGGAAACCCCAGACTATGGGCCGAGTGTGGTGGCACATGTCTGTGATCCCAGCTACTCAGGAGGACTGTGGTCCTAGTGCCTGTAGCCAGGGTAAAAGCTAGAGACCCTACATTGAAAACCACGGAAGAGCAAACAGACTGCATGCTTCAAGTGGAAGAGTACTCGCCTAGCAAGTAGGGTGCTGGGTTTAATCACCAGGACCAACCCCTTCCACAAACCCACTGCCTCAACAAGAAGCTGGTCTGTGGAGAGACTCCCCCATCCCCCCCATGGTGAGAGGGACTAAGTTACACAGATACGGCAACACTGAAGTAAATTCAAATGCAAACTGATGTCCATACAGTAAGGCCAAGAGCAGCGGAGTCCAACCTCCACAGCCTCAAAGACCAGCCACATGCAGGGACCATGGTGCGATGTGACAAATGTGCACCCATGCCCATCTCCAAGACATGTGGCTGCCCTGTGCACCGCCATGTTTCCCGAACCCACATGTTCCTTGCGACCAACCCAGCAGCATAGTGTGGTCATACCTCACACACGTGCACAGAGACACTTTTAACACACACTCAAATATACACATGAGCGTACACGCATATATATGCATGCACACACACGCAAGCGAGCACCTACTGGCTGTGCACTTCACAGAAATCTCTTAAAGTCAGGAAATTACTGAAAATGACCCATCCAGAGGAACACCTCTCCTTTCCTCCACTTGGTCCCCCAGCACATAGAAAATAAACACAGACTTTCGGCAGAGAGAGGAAGCCATTTTTCCTTCCTGCGGGAAACACATGGGTGTTCGGTAGGTCACTATGCTTTGCTTTTCACTTTCTTTCTATTTTGGGGGTGGCACTCCTACATGAACTCTGAGCTTCAGGCCTGCTAGACAGGTGCTCAACCACTCAGCCACACCTCCAGCCAGCCCTATGTTTTGCTTTTGGACAGGTTTACTATCTACAGAATATTCACGATGCTATTAGCTGTCTATATTTACAGGGCTATACACCAAGCATAGAATGTAATTGCTGACACATAATTAAAAATGCTCAAGGGATACATGCCCCTCCCGAGCCAACAGGTATTTACCCACATCCTATGGAAGCTGTCTCTGTATATATGTGTTTGTAAACACTGGTTTCAGAGCTGTCAACTTGTGAATGTTCTTTCCTAGCTCCGTTTTCCATGCAGCCAACAAGAGGTAAACTCAAACTCCAATGTCCAGCCCTCTCTTCATGAAAACACAAACCAAAACAGGACTACAGGAATACGTGACAGTCCTCTCCAGTCTGGAGGGGAATGAAAACACAGCCTGCCCCTTCCTCCCTTCCTTCTCTTCTTTCTGAACTCTGGGTCTGGGCACTGTCCCTCAGCTCTTCAGCTCAAGGCTAGAGCTCTACCACTTGAGCCACAGCGTCAATTCCAGCCTTTTCTGTTTATTCAGTGCTGAGGAATTGAACCTAGGACCTCATGCATGCAAGGCAAGCACTCTACCACTGAGCCACCTTCCCAGCCCCCTTTTACTTTCTTTACATGTCCCTAATACGCTCTGCCTGGCAAATCCATCCCACAGACACGAGATGCCTGGTGTCCAGCTGCAGAGAGGCAGGGTTCCTTCAACGTGCGGGCCCTGCTTGGCCTCTGCCAGCCCAGGTGCCTTGGCCCATCTGACCCTGCAGCTGGCCCTGGCCCTTGGCTACCAGGAAGAAACCCACCCTCCTCCCCAGAAGAGGGTGCATGATGCCTTCCCAGGATAGCCACAATGTCACAAAGCCAATGGAGCCAGACCAGAGCACCTGTAGGGACATGGGGTGAACTGTGCTCTGAGGGTGTTCACGCCGGAAGGACCTGCCACAGGAGAGGCAGGAGCCTTCAGTATAGGGGGGGAAAGTTCCAGAAGAAATGGGGCTTCAAGACCAGCTCCCCACTCCTCACCCCACCCCTGCTGCTGACTCCCTTGCCACCAGCTCTCCACCTCTCAACCCCACCCCGGCCTTTGACTCCCCGTGCCACCAGCTCCTCATGGATGCTCAGCTTCACATTAGGACAAGTGACATTGAAATAATGAACCGAAATGGATTTGGTTTGTAAAAGTCAAATTTTGCCCACTGGGTACAGTTGTGATCCCTGCTCCTCAGGAGGCAGAATGAGGATCTCACCGGAAAACCAGTCCAGATAAAATGCTTTTATCTCCAAGGGAAAAGGAGCTGTGGCTTTAGTAGTAGAAGTCTGGCCTTGTAGCACGAAAGCTCAGGAACAGCACCCAAGGCCTCGAGTTCAACAACCAGTACTGGTACAATAAAATAAAGTTTTCTGATGAAACATTTACATACTCAGTGAGTCTTTTGAATATAAAATAAGACAGTACCTTAGGGCCTGACACAATTCTAGTCTCCCTGAGGCCCCAGAAAGCTGTAGCTAATTACATGAGTACACTCCAGGTCTTGTCACAGTTACACAGGAGAGAGTTTTCTAGTATTTATTAGGGGGCACCACCCCCACCAAGAAGCATGGAGAAGAATAAGGTCCTAACTGCCACCACAATGATTTAAATTTCGGGAAGCTGGGCCACTGGACCCACCCCCCATCAACTCCCTGCATCTCAGCCACGCCCAAGGGGCCAGGGGAAGATGGAACTCCTGGCACAGCCCAGCAGTCAGCAGGTACCAGGGGATGTGACCAGAAGAGAGGGCAGAGGAGAATTCCTGGATCTCTGTGCAATCCTGACCACGTTAACTACAGTGTGCGCCCCGCCCTGCAGGACATTCCCAGTCCACCTCCTGCTGCAGAGGAGGGGAGCCCAAAAAAAACAAACGGCAACATGTGGCTTGGGAAACAATCTGCAAACCATTGTGTGTGTATGTGCACACATGCATGTGCATTTGTGCATGCCAGTACTGGGGCTTGAACTCAGGGCCTGGGCGCTGTCTGTTAGCTTTGTCCCTCAAGGCTGGCATTCTACCTCTTAAGAGTCTCACAGACTTTTTATCTTGGTCTGATTTCAAAGAAGGATTCTCAGCTCTAAGCTAGGATTACAGGTGTGAGCCACCGGGCCCAGCTTCTGCATAGAAAATCAGTCCATTCCAGGGAGACCTGCTGGTAGAGGTTCTTTCCAGGCTAGGGGATGAGAATGAGCTTTTCCATGCGGAGAGCAGACGTAGTTTGGTTTCACACTCCATCTCCTGTCTGTGCTTTTGTGTTCTGTTTTAAGCTAAGACTCCTCTTAGAGATGAGGAGAAACGAGACCTCTGTGGAGGTCTGGGACTCAGGGCCAACAGCAGCCAGCAGCTCTTCTACCGCAACATCCCATGCCCAGGGGCAGGAAGAGTGGGATCCAGATGCTGAGCCTGCACACGTCTCCTGGCGGCTGCAATCAGTCATGGTGAAGGTACTTCCAACTCGGGGGCCCTGAGGGACTCAAAAACTTCTGGAAGGCATTTTTGCCAGAATAGAGTGGCTCAATGGCGATACTATGTTAGGAAGTGGTCTCCATACCTAGCAGGCTGCTGGACTAGCTCTGGTACCAGGCTAGGTCAGGGGGTGAGGCAAAGCAGCAAGTTCAGACTGTGATCAGAGGAGGCCTTGTACTTGTGTGCACACTGCCTTGATGGGTGGGGCCACTGGGCGGCCTGAAGGATGGGCAGTGAAGTCCTGGGCTGGGGATGCCTGGCCACAACTGGCACAGAGCCGTGAAAGCCACATGTCCAAATGGGATCTCAAAAGGGACCTGCGGAATCATCTCACCAAGATTTCTGTTACTGGCCGTTCGCTCACAGACGTCTCACGCTGCATCAGCTTGCAGTGGAGCACTGGCTCAAATGCTTCCATGAGCCCCGAATGCCTGGCCCTTACCTGCTGGGATGTGTGGGGATCTTTTGATGGGATTAATTTGCATTCAGAGCCACATGTGCTGGGCAGGTGCTTGGTGGCTGAGCTGCGCCTCCAGCCGTCTTTTGCAATGGTGGCTGTCAAGCAGCCTGCGCCTAAACTGGAACCCTCCTGTGCCACAGCAGCAGAGCGACGGGCATTGCCCCCGTGCCTGTTGGGCCATGGTCTCCCTATTCCTCACTTCCCACCAGAGCTGGGACAACAGCTTTCTTGGCTGAGATGCATTCTGGAGGACTCTGCCTTGACTGGCCTCACAGCAGTCCTCCCCACCTCAGCCTCCAGAGAGCTGGGGTAACAGGTGCATGTCACTGCATTCAACAACAAATGGAGCTCATGTAGAGGCCTGGGCTGGCCTTGAACTATGATCCTCAGCTGGTGCATGAGGTTGTGAGAAGCCTTGGCACAGGTGGCAGCCAGTGCCTGGGACATTGCTAACACAAGCTAGCCAGCCCAAGACATCAGCTCTGCAGGACTAGAGCCAAGGTCACAGCGTTTGACCCCATTCATGGTAGTGCAGCCCAAGCAGCTGGCCTGGCTCTGCCAACCAGCCCAGGTGTGATGTGGCCCACAGGGAGGCTGGGTGCAGGAAGAGGGGGAGGGGAGGAGGAGGAAGAAAAGAATAAGGAATTAGGTAAGGGAGAGGAGGAGGATGCTGAGGACGCTCCTCCCCCCACAGTAGGAATCCCAGCCCCCAGACCCTTGGGATCCTGAAAACCACCTATGCCAAAGCCAGGGCTGGCTCAGTGCCGAAAAGCAGAGGGCAGCAGAGGACGGGTCCTGGCCACACACCTCTGGCCTGGTGACAGAAGCCTGGGACCCGCCCAGGACGAGCCCCACTCTACGCGCAGGGAAGCTCCTCCTCCGACAGAAGGCCACATGGCTTCTTCTTCTCTGTGTATCATGGTCTACTACAGCTCCCCACTGAGTTTCCAGCCCTGTCTTTTTCAGGCTTTCCTCCATATTTGAGACATGGTCCTGCTAGGCAGCAGGCTGCTCTGGGATTCCTGATGCTCAGGCTTCCGCACCTGGGATTATAGGTACACAGCACCATACCTGGTTGACCATTCCTCTGCATGGTAACTTTTTCTTTCTTTCTTTCTTTCTTTTTTTTGTTGCTGTTGTGAGGCTTGAACTCTGGGCCTGGGCGCTGTCCCTCAGCTCTCCAGCTCAAGGCTAGTGCTCTACCACTTGAGCCACTTCTGGTTTTGTGACTGGTTTACTGTAGAGAAGAGTCTCACAGACTTTCCTGCCTGGGCTGGCTTTGAACTGCGATCCTCAGATCTCAGCCCCCTGAGTAGCTAGGATTACAGGTGTGAGCCACTGGTGGCCCGGCTGCATGGTAACTTTCTTAACAGACAAAATCTGTCCATCTTCAGCTCTGAAAAATGACAAGGTGGCCCAGCAAGCCAGGACCCTTGGGGCAGGGGCGGGACCCTGGTGTACAAGCATTCTCTGAGCTGTTCTCTGCAGGCCGTTCTCTGCTCTGAAGGGTTAACAGAGAAGAAATGGGGTCTGAGAAGCTGAGAAACGGGGGAGGGAGAGAGAGGAAGAGGAGGTGAGGGGAAGGGAGAGAACAGATGTGTGATGTGGGGAATGGGGGAGAGGAAGAGAGAGAGAGAGAGAGAGAGAGCAAGAGAGCCCACACCAGACTCAGGAGGTAGAGACAAGCACACATCTTCTTGAACTCAGGCTTTTGCGAGAGGCACACGTGGATGCTGGGACGTGAGGCCCTGTCCACAGTGACCCCATCCCACGCGTGTGTGCAGCTGGGAGTGGCCACAGACGCCTTGTGTCTTGGGCGTCTTCACCTTTGTCCCCCCCCCCCCCGCCCCCCCCCCCCCCCCCATGGCAGTGTCACCGCTCGTCATGCTCTCCGTGGCAGAGTGCACCACGCTTCCCAAGCTGTCACTGCCTGGTGTCAGCACAGCCACCGCTCAAAAACGAGCTGTGACAGGGTGACAGCCCCGCGTGCTGCGGCCTCAGCCTCGCGGCGCCCAGCACGGCGTGTGTGGCGCCCCAATTATTTGTTTGTCCCTGGGAGCGGGAGGCCCGGGGAAGCATTTCAGTGGCATAACGAGGCCCTGGGGTGCGGGCGGATGCTGTCAGCCAAGCATGGCGCTGTGGTGGCTGAGTGGCAGGAAAGCGCCTGTGTGTGCGGGGCTCGGGGGCGCAGGCAGCCTGCAGATTGGTCCCCAAGCGCCTGGCGACCCTGGGGCTGCGGAGGACTGCCAACCTCCAGGCCCAAGAAAGGAGGAGGCAGGACCAAGGGGCAACGGCCTGGGTCGGGGTTCCAGCACAGTGTCTTGTGGGGACCAGGCCAGCGTGAAAGCAGAGTGCTTACTGCTGTCTGGTCCCTGGCAATGGCTGGGCACAAGCCCTCCTGCCTGGGAGGGGCGCCCGATGGCTTACGCCCATGGGAACACGTTTATATGCTAGTGGGACCCTGGAGCCACCAGAGAACAGGACCATAAAACCTATTTTTCTTCTGGTCCTGGGGCTTGACCTTGGTGCTCTCACATGGCTTGTTCGCTCAAGGCTGACGCTCTACCCTTTGAGCCATGCCTCAACTTTCAGCTTTTTGGTGGCAGGTAAGGGCCACATAGACTTTCCTGCCCGGGCTAGCTTTGAGCAGTGATTGTCAGATCTCAGCCTCCTGAGTACCTGGAGTGACAGGCGTGAGTCACCCACCCAGCAGGAAGGACCAGGGAATTCTGATCTAAGCCTGCAGCACAGCACAAGGCAGCGGGGCAGGCTGTTCACCATGTCTCAGGGAGAGGGAGGGGGTGTTCAGACAGGAAAGTGCCTTTAGCCACGGAAGTCTGTGGATTTTGTAATAACACAACCACCTCTGGAATCCACCCATAATTTCCAAGTCTCGCTTCTCTGGGAACATTACACTTCAGGTCCGGCAGGCCCCCTCTCCCCCACCCCACAAGACCCCGGTTCCATCCCCAGTACTGTAGAAAAGGGAATCTGCAAGAGTATTGCTTCTCCTTTGTGGGGGAAAGGGAGGTGCACTGGGGATTGGAGCTCCGGGCCTAGGGCTTGATGAGCAGGTGTTTTACCACTTGAGCCACACCTCCAGCCCTGTTTGCTTTTATTTATCTATTTATTTGCTGAATTCTGCTTTTGGCCTCGTTGGCCTTGGACTGTGATCCTCTCAATCTATACCTCCCAAGTGGCTCAGATTACAGCTGGACACCACAATGCTTAGAGTCTTGTTCTTTAAGCACTTCTTCAACAGATACAATAAGATGGTGGGTAACGGTGGTGTCCCTCGAGCAAGATGTGGGACAAAGAAGGGGGCCGGTGGGTGAGTGGGGAGACGGCTGGGGCAGGAAGGTGGAGAGAGGACTAGGAGGGAAGGTGTGGTAGGGAGGTTTGATGAAGGCAGGGACACTGGCCAGGATAGAGAATGGCCTGTCCCAATTTCCTTTCTACTCACAGTGGCAAAGTGAAGCACCTGACCCCGTGCCCCCAAGGTGCTGAGCAGGGCTTTCCCTGGCACCAACCCCTGGCCCATCCACCACACAACCACAGGACCTCGCCAGGTGCAGGCCGCCATGAGGTCAGCCCATTGGAAAAAGCACAAGTTGGCCCTGAGTACACGGACAGAGGGATCCTGTACACATGGACAAATAGACCAACCACACTAGCCCTGCACAAGGCGGGGGTGGGGTGGGGAGAGGAGGATGGAGAGGGAAAGGAGAAAGAGAAGGGATGGGGGAAGGGAAGAAGAGGATGGAGAGGGGAAAGGAAGACTAAGAGGGGGAAAAAAAGGGGAGGAGGAGGAGGAGGAGGAGGAGAGCCACTGTGCCTCTCTGCTGGGCTGGGCCCCAGCACAGTGAGCTGCTCTTGGACCAGGCTCAGGGAGAGGAGGCCGGCCCATCTGAACTGGGATGCCCGTGGCTGGGGGCAGATAATGGGTAAATGATGACATGTGGGCTAGAATGAGGCTTTACTGCCACTGTGTGGAAACGGGGCAGACATCTGTGTGCCCAAACCTCACATTTGAACCCTCCTATACCCGTGTGCCCAAACCAACTCTTGGGTCTCCCACACCTGCGAACCCAAACCACACACTCGGGCCTCCCACACCCATGTACCGAGATGGCTGCCTCCAGTTCCGGTAACTTGTCTTGGTGTGGGGGGTGTGGGGGGTGAACGTGTCATTCTATGTGGCGACAGGACCATCAATTACTGCTTGTCTGACCACGGACAAATCGCTCTGTGTTTTTAGGGAGTTCCCCATGCAGGGTGGAGAATAAATCCGGCAAAAACCAAGCCCCCATGCTGGGGGCTCTGCACATTCACCCCATTCTCTGCCTTATCAGTGGAGCTTTACTTTTTTTGGGGGGGTGGGGAGAGTCGTGGGGCTTTGAACTCTGGGCCTAGTGCTGTCCCTAATCTCTTCAGCTCAAAGCCAGTGCATTACCACTTGAGCCACAGTGCCACTTCCAGCTTTCTGGTGGTTAATTGTAGAAAAGAGTCTCAAGGTCTTTTCTACCTGGGCTGGCTTTGAACCAAGATTCTCAGATCTCAGTCTCCTGAGTAGTGAGGATTATAGGCATGAACCACTGGCACCAGGCTTTGGGATTTTGTTTTTGGTGCCGGTCCTAGGGCTTGAACTCAGGCCTGGGTGTTGTACCTGAGCCTTTTCACTCAAGGCTGGCTCTCTACCAACTGAGCCACAGCGCCACTTCTGGCTTATTCTGGTAAACCGGAGGAATGAGTTTCACGGACTTTCTACTCTGTATGGCTTTGAACAGTGATCCTGAGCGCTCATCCTTCTGAGTAGCTGGGATTATGGGTGTGAGCTACTGGGGGCACCCAGCTAGCTGGAGCTTTGGCAAGCTCATGATCTCAGTAGTCCAACAGCTGCTCTGAATGCTGGAAGTATAATATATGCAAAATGCACTGTCCACTGTGTAATTGGATCAAAATATATTACAAGGTAGGTTAAGCACTTTATCTATAATTATCTCATTTGCTTCTTACATGGGTTTGATAACTCCTATCTCAAAGAAGGAAAGAAAATGAAGATATGATTCTTAAAACAGCCCCAAATTCCACAGCCAGCCAAGATTCGCATCCAGGACTGTGGGAATCTCACACCCCAATTCTGTGTCCTGGCAGAACCCCATCGTGCATGTGGGCAAGCATGGCGGGGGGCCCTGCATGGTAGACTGGGTTGCTTCCATTCATGCAGAGCCTAAACATGTGGACGGTCCCCAATTCTGTGAGGATCCCAGAGGCCACGGCTGTGGCAGGCAGAGGCTAGACCAGGCAAAGCATAACGAAGCACTGAATTCCTCAACTATGTCATTGCCAAAGCAGTTGTTGGGGAGCCAGGTGTTGGCAGCTCAGACCTGTAATCCCAGCCACTCCTAGGGTCCTGGTGCAACCTGGGCAGACAAAGCTGAGATATTCTTATCTCCAACTAGCAAAATGCTGGAAGTGGAGGTCTGGCTCACATGGCAGAGCACCATCCTTGAGTGAGCCAAGTGAGGGCTCAAGGGCCTGAGTTCAAGGCCTCATGCCTGCATGCATGCACACATGTGCACACAGGCACACCCAGAGGGGGCTGCAGAGGAGTCAGTGTGCAGTGCACAGGGGTAGAATGCTCCCTCTTGTTTGCATTTGCACAGCAGGAAGGGCTCCTACAGACTTGCTGTGGCCTGAGAGGGCTGGAAGCTGAAAGTCAGAGGCCACGCAGGCTCTTTCCCCATGCCTGGATAGTGGCCCTGCTCTACCAGCCCACCACAGCACAGTCTGGGACTGACTATGAGCATCCGGGCTCTCTGGCCACTGCTACGACCTCACAGATACAGAATGTCTGTAGGAGAGCAAGGCCCCTGTCAAGGAGGAGCACACCCAGCTCTGTGCGGCCAGGGTGTCCACAGAGAGGCCCACTGGACTCTTCACTCCCAGACATTTCTGTGGTACAATTCTTGCTGGAGTCAGTGCTTGCTGTCCAGAGAAATCACATTCAGAGTTCTAGAGTGGTAGCAACCCCACAGACATGGCTTTTTCCATTCCTACCCGGTTTCTACCACAGGAGTTCTGCCTCTACAAGAAAGAACCCATCTCCAACCACTTTGGAAAGCAGTATGGAGGTTCCTCAAAAGACTTCACATAGAACTCCCCTATGACCCAGCAATCCCACTTTTGGGCATTTACCCAAATGTTTACAAACAAGACCATACTAAAGCTACCAGCACAACAATGTTTATTGCAGCATTATTTACCATAGCTAAGATAAGGAACCAACCCAGATGCCCCTCAGTAGATGAATGGATCAAGAAAATGTGGTATATATACACAATGGAATTCTATGCCTCCATCAGAAAGAATGACATTGCCCCATTTGTTAGGAAATGAAAAAACTTGGAAAAAATTATATTAAGTGAAGTAAGCCAGGCCCAAAGAAACATAGGTCCCATGGTTTCCCTTATTTGCAATATCTAGTATATGTATGAGTCAAGCGGAAAAGGTCAGATAATGTGATGTCAGGAAAATGAACCCTTAGATATGTATTTTAATGTTTTTTTCTTTCATGCATGTGTTGCTAACGCATTTATAAGATTATCTCTTTGTTGCTTTGTATGTCCCTCCCCCACAGTATAACCCCTGCTTTCACTATATTTGATGTCAGTATAACTTGTGGAGGAGATGGGGAAAAACCAGTTGCTTAAGGATACAGGTGGACCTGTTGCAACAATGAGAAGTACAAGTTGTCATGTCGAAAACGAGCTTTACAACGTCGGTGCGGGGGGGGGGGGGGGGGAGAAGAGGGGGAAGGAGAAGGATTGGGATTGGGGGGCAGGGGGGAGGCTGGGAAGGGATGTGAAGGGTAAACCAAAGGAGGAGGCTGCAATGCTTGGTAAGAAATGTACGCATTATCCTGCTCATGTAATTGTAACCCCTCTGTACAGTATGTTCACAAATAAAATTAAATTAAATTAAAAAAAAAAAAAAAAGAAAGAACCCATCTCTACGAGGACAGGAGACCTGCCTCCACAACTATGGGAGACACGGTTCTAGAATACAGGAGATCTGCTCTATTACCACAGGAGACCCGCCTCCACAGCCACAGGAACCCCGCCCCTCCAGCCACAGGAGACCCGCCTCCACAACTACAGAAGATCTGCCTCCACAACTACAGAAGACCCGCCTCTACAACTACAGGAGCCCCGCCTCCACAACTACAGGAGATCCACCTCTACAACTATGGGAGACATGGTTCTAGAATACAGGAGATCTGCTCTATTACCACAGGAGACCCGCCCCTCCAGCCACAGGAACCCTGCCTCCACAACTACAGAAGACGTGACTACAACCACAGGAGTCAGCCCCTACAACTACAGGAGACTCACTCTACAGCCACAGGAGACCCACCTCCACAACTACAGAAGACTTGCCTCTACAACTACAGGTGGGAGGACTCTTCAACCACAGGAAACATCCTCTCCAACTTTACAGGAGACCCACATCTACAACCACAGGAGACCCACATCTACAACTACAGGAGACCCCCTCCATAACCACAGGAGACCACCTCTACAACCACCAGAGACCACCTCTACAAGTACAGAAAACTACAACAGGAGACCCACCTTAGGAAACTCCTTCTACAAGCACAGGAGACCTCCTCCACAACCACAGGAACCTCCTCTACAATCATAGGAGACCACCTCTACAACCACAGGACCCTCCTCTACAACCACAGGAGACCTGTTCTACAACCACAGGAGACCACCTCTACAAGTACAGGAGACTCCCCTCTGGTAGGAAAATCCAGGTTGCAGATACCAACCACCTGTGCGCCACAGGTTCACAGTGCAGTCTGTGTGAATCTGGGCCTGTGATGATAGTCAAGAAGTCTGCAGAGGAGAGTAGGGTGAGGAGAGCTGAACCAGGCAACCTCTTCTTGGTGAGCTTCCACTCTTTTAATGAAAGCTACTTCTGCCTTTGTGTGTGTGGGGGGGGGGGGGTGGGGGGGGGCATTGCATGTGTGCCCGTCCTGGGGCTTACACTCAAGACCTCACATTCTGGCTCGGCATTTCACTCAAGGCTGGTGCTCTCTACCATTTGTGCTCCTCCACTTCAGACCTTTTGGTGTTTAATTGGAGTCTCACAGACTTTCCTACGGGGGCTGACTTTGAACCACAATCCTCAGATCTCAGCCTCCTGAGTAGCTAGGATTCTAGGGGCAAGACACTGGTGCTCAGCTTGTTTCTACTTTTGAAGCACAGCCAGGGAGAGCAGGTAAAAATACTTTGATGTTTGCTCTGGGCTAAAGAAAAGCTTGCCAGGCCAGGGTTCCAGCAAGGTGACGTCAATGAAATCCTGTGGCCCAGGGCAGCCACAGGCCAGAAAGGAAGCAGCCCAAATCTGAAATGCACAGCGCAGGTCCCCCAGGGGGGGTGTCGACTCACTGTCTCTCCTGAAGTTTCTGGTCTTTTCTTTTTTTTACAGTTTCCACATGGGATTTATAGCTCGCCAGAGTCTGCGCCTTGCTGTGCTTTTTGAGTCACTGAAACAAACTTGGTTAAATAAATCTCAGGCAGGAGCGTGCTTGACTTCTGCACAGGGAAGGAAGGAATTCTTATGTAAGCCACCAAACAATGGTTTTATCTTATCTGAAGAACTTATTGCTGCCTGCCTGTGTGGGTTTTACTGCCAAAATAAAATAAATTGAATCAGCTCACACATGATAACATGCACTTTCCTAACTCCTACTAATTGCTCGGCTAATTGATGTTTGTTGAACTTTCTCCATTTCATTGAGTGATTAGGTACAAAGCTAACAGTTGACATCTGTAGGCGCTTAACTGGCGTCTGTAATTACTGTTAATGTTAAATAATTGTTAGTTAATTGGAGTGGTAACTGACTGAATGGAATCCAGATTGTGAAGCAAAAGAGAAACCTAGTTAAATAAACATACATTTTTTTTTTCCCAGAGAAAACAACATTTTTCTGCAGTTGTCAGAAAGGAGAAAGAATCCAGAAGCCACTGAACAGCCACAGGCTTCCTCCACATGGAAGACTTGGATCTGGGAGGGGTGTTGGGGTTGGGGGGGGGGGGGGTTGTCCCATAGCCACTGGAGAGGCCGAGGGAAGGGGGCAGGAAGGAGGAGGAGGGGCAGGAATGAGAGGAAGAGGGAAAGGGAAAAGGAGAGAAAGGGAAGGGGAGGGAGAAAAGGAGAAGAGAGCAGGAGAGGGGAGGGAAGGGGAGCAGCAGGGGAGGGGAGAGGAGAGGGCCTTCTGTCACCTGACTTCTACTCAGAGCTCTGGTGCTGGGGTTTTATCGCAATGGTCCTGTCTCAAAAGTCCCTGTGTCTGAGCTACCGCACAGCTGAACCACATGGGGCCTATGAACGGAGTGCGTGTGCGCATGCGTGCGGGCACATGTGTGTGTTCTATCAGTGTTCTCAGTTCAGAGATGTGCAGTGTGCCATGCCCACACTCTCTCAACCCCGTTCCCACTCGGCCTGTCATGGGGAGCCCTCAGGCTCTGGGAGTCCAGCGAGGACACCTGCCAACTGCCTCACCTTCCCCTGTCTCACGCCATGCGCCCCAAGTCCACATAAGCAAGGCAGCACCACGGGCAGGCACGTCCCATGGACACACTGGCTGCAGGGGGAGTCTGGGACACTAGTCCTGGACTGGTGACTTCACAGCACCAGAGCCAAGACTTCTGCAGGGAAGACTGTGCACCAGGAGGAATGGGCGGGGTAAGGTCCACTCCCACCACAAAAGGGGCTAATGGTGGGCATTTGTACTGAGGGCTCTCAGCTACTCCTCTCAACCCAGTTGCTCCTCTCCCCAGCTACTCCTCCCTCCTTCCCCCCCCACCCCTACCCCAGCACCAATCACCTGGCAAAACCAATCTCCCACCTGTCTTCTGAAAACCCAAGTAAAGGCTCTGAAATGACAGACTACAAGAAAAAAAAAAAAAGATTAAGAGGAAGAAAAAGAAATGAATGGCACTCTGCCTTCCCAAAGTAGGACTTAATCATAAGTACTGAGCAGCTGAGTCTGTGCAGTTCACTCTGACGTGTCCTGAGGGTGCACTTCCCTTCCCTCCTGCCTGATATGAAACCCAAGGCATGAGGAGAAACCGCTCGAGGGGCTCCAGACGCTACTACGAAGGGATTCTTTTTTTGTTTGTTTGTTTTTTGGGTCTGGTCGTGGGGCCTGGGCGCTGTCCCTCAGCTCTTCAGCTCAAGGCTAGTGCTCTACCACTTGAGCCACAGCGCCACTTCCAGCTTTTTCTGCTTATATGGTGCTGAGGAATTGAACCCAAGGCCTCATGCATGCGAGGCAAGCACTCTACCACTGAGCCACCTTCCTAGCCCCAGGAAAGGATTTTTTATTTTTAAGAAAGCTATTCCATGGCCAACAGCATGTTCCACACATGGGGTTTTCTCAGGCCAGTGAGTCTGCTTAAAGCACAATGGTAGCCAGGCCTGGAGGTGCGTGCTGGTCACCCCAGCATGCAAGAGGCTGAGGTGGAAGGGGATTCAGAAGATGCATAAGAGGGCCTTGCTGGGGATGCCTGTGTGTTCAAAATGTTAAGAAATGAGTGGCGTCACCGCGACACACCTGGTTATTAAACCAGGGACAGTGCCAGGCGCCTGCGGCTCACACCTGTCATCCTAGCTGCTCAGGAGGCTAAGATCTGGAGGATCAAATTTCAAAGTTCATCCTGGCAGAAAAGTCTGTGAGACTCTTACCTCCAATAACCCAGCAAAAAGCCATTAGTGGAGGTGTGACTCAAGTGGCAGTGCTCTAGCTTTGAGCAGAAAAGGCAAGAGCAGGAGGCCCTGAGTTCAAGCCCACGCTAAAGCTAAATCGCTAAAGCCCACGGCACACTGTCAACCATCAGGGGCCCGGTGTGCTTGGTCCTCAGGCCTGCCAGGCCCAGCTGAGGCCAGGGAAGGAGGAAGGAGGTGACCTGGACTTCCTGGTGACTGGATGTCCCAGGGGTCTCCAGAACTGGCATGGGGGTGGGGGGAGGGGAGGGGAACACTCATACCAGGAGGAAGAAGTCTGAAGCTCTCTCTTCTCCTCCTGTGCCCCACATGCCACCATCCTGGCCCAGGCAAGGTGTCCATCTCAGTGTGGTCTGGCCTGCCTGGGTGGCCAAGGCACGAAAAGCCAGCATCCAGGGCATCCACCAGGGCTGGCATCATCCCAGGTCTCCCCTGCAAGGCTGGCCACCTCTGCCTTCCCCCCTCCACTGTGGCTGCCATGGGGGTGGGGGGGAGTGAGGCTGAGAAGAGATGACCTTATCTAAGTGGGGAGAAGTCCTCTAGGCTGCACCCATTCCCTGGTCCTCACACCACAGTGGAAGGGAGGCTGGGTGTAAAACAGGAGGGAAGAAGGGGATGAACTCTGGCCGCAATCAACTTTTTAATCTAGAAAGTTCCTCTCCTGCACACGTACTCCTGACACTAGGGTACAGAGCCTGTTGCTCCTGCATTGCGAGGGGGGGGGGAACTCAGAGGGAAAATTAATTTTTTTCTCTGGCAGATGGCTCAGACACAAAGACAGAAGGATTCATAAAACTCACATGAACATCCTGTAAACACTGAGATGCGTCAGGATTAAACAAAGCAACCATGACCTTGATCACAATGGAACTACAGTTTTACCTTCACAGGGCTGACTCCGCCACTCAAAGCTGCCCCTGTCCCCCGAGATGTTCAGTTCTCAGGGCATACAATGCGCACAGGCAGGAGTGTATGTGATGCTTGAGGAATGTGCTTTAAGACAGGCCATCAAAAGAGGCCTAGCAAGGTGGCTCATGCCTGTAATCCTAGCTACTCATGAGGCTGAGATCTGAGATGGAGGTTTGAAACAAGAAACATCCCGGAGGCCCTTATCTCCAATTAAGCAGCAAAAAGCCACAAATGGAGCTGTGGCTCAATGGTAGAACACTGACTTTAAGTGAAAAAACCAAGAGTGAGTGAGCGTGCTAGGCCTCAAGTCGAGACCCAGATGCTGGTGCACACACATCCTTGTGTGCACATGGCATGCGCGCATGCATGCGTGCACACCCACACCCGTGCACACACACAGACCCATGCAAAGAGACATTTGGGAAGGCTTGAACAAAAGATGCTTCGGTTCTCTCCTGAGCAATGAGCGATCTCCTGTGTGACCCAGGCAAAGCGGAAGAAAATCCTGGGTGAGTCGCAGAGCCTGCTCCTCTGGGTGGACTGTCTCCAGGAGATGCTGGCTGGTCGGCCCCAGACTGTCAGACTCTGTGGGGATGGGCAATCCAGGCCCACAGAGGCTGACAGCTTGAGCCCCCTTGCTGGCTCAGCCTCTAGGGCTGAGTATCAAAGCCAGCCGGAGATTAGCGCCGCTCCCCCACAGGGACATTTTACAGCCAAATCCGCTGTCACAGCAGCAGCAGGAGCACAGCCATAACCACCTGGAGGTGGAGAGGCTCGGGCCAGCCCCCTGCCTGCTGCTCAGGCCCTGGTGCACGCCGCCGTGGAGGCTTGGAGGTTTGTTTTCTTCCCAGTAGTGTTTGCTACATGGCTGTAAATGTACCTTTTCTTCAAGTACTTTTTATTGCTTTTGGGGAAGAAGAGGAAGGATGACAAGGACAAGGAGAAGGAGGAGACAACAATAACCTAGCCACTGAGAGGACGGATGACTTTGGGGCAGGCCGGCTGCTTTGTGGAAGTGCTTGCACTTGGTGCCCCAATGCCTTGTCAGCCACCCATGCGGGAAACCACACAGACCCAAACCACAGGCGCACAGACAGAAACTGCACCTGTCCGGAAGCCACTGTGGATGTTCCGGCTGAGCAGGGAGGGAGTCCCTTTCCTCAGGTTGTTTGCCTGATATTTAGCGGTCTGAATACTAATCCCCTTAACAACAGTGTCCTGTCAAGCAGGCCCTACCCTGATATCCTCTCTCCTCTCCTCCCCTCCCCACTCCTGGGACAGGTGCTGGGCACTGGGCTTAGTCTCTGGCACCTGGATTTCCACCCAACTCTGGCTCTCTCCCTCTCTTCACAATCCCCACAAGAATCAGAATAAGGCATTAAGGGAGACAGGGGAGGAGAACAGAAAGGCCATTGGGATGGAAATGAGGGGCAGAGGAGTAATCTGCCATCAGCTAAAATGCTTATTTGTGCATGGTTTCCCAAGCCACGCTTAGAAAAAGCCCATGTTGATTTTAGACTACACAAAGAACCCTTAATCCTTTCAAGGCAACTAAATCACCCCCAGAGGTGCAGCTCGCAAGAAAGGCTCCCTTACCAGGGGGCAACTATTCACAGCCAAACACAAGCACAAATCACACTCGGTAAGTAAACAAAGTAAGAATTGGAGAAATGTTTGAGTGGAAATGGGGAAGGGCGGGGAGGGACACACAGGGAGGAGGCAGAGGGGAGGGCCCTTATCTATCTGTGCGTCCACCCACTCATCCATCTGTCCACACATCTACCTGTCCACCCATCTACCCGTCCATCCACCTATCTACCTATCCCTTCTCCTCAGGCTTCAGTCACTCATTCATCTCTGTGGTACATTCCAGAAAAGGGAGACACACTCCCAACGTTTACCTACCAGAGACAAAGCACTCTACTCTAATCCATGTGGTTGGTGAGAGACTCCTGGGAGACTAGCCTTTGTGACCTGCCTCAGTCCAGCCTTCTGTGACTCTTCCATCTCACAGACATTGCCCACACCCACCAATCCTCTCCCCTCAGCAAGCCACCAGCCGGCAATTACCCACGGTGCCCACAATTTAACGCATACACCTTACTAGATTCTAGCATTATGGATAAGAAAGTTATACCAACTTTCAGCGTATCAAAAAATGCAATAAAGTACTAAACTTGGAGGTCTATCATGCAGTAAACGAGACTCAACAGGACAGTCATTCTGAGAGCCACAGCAGTCATGTGGGCGCGGGCCACCCCTTTGAGGAGCTCCACGCCAACGCACTACTGACAACTGCACTCGCGTCACATTCCAAAGTCATCTGGGAGCTCGAAATAATCTAGCTGGGAAATGTCTTACCAACCCCACTAGCAAAAAATGCCGCCCAAGACAACTGACCAGCCCCCCCTACCATGCCGGGCCAGGATCAGTCCCAGCTATCAAGCAAACCTCCAGCCAACACTGCCCTCGCTGCAGAGGAACTCTCTCTGAAAGGCTACAGCAAGTGGCACGCTGGAAACAGGGAGACTGAGCTGGATAATTCACACCTTTCAAAGGCAGTGATTAGAGATCCCTCGGAATTTCATTACTCCTGAAAATATTCCTAACACATGGAGCCCACTGGCCCCAACATAGGGGACGCTGCCCCTCAACACAAGGCTGTGTCATCAGCCCTTCCTCTTGGAGTTCGAGGCTCAGAGAGCGTGACTGGGAGAGGGCAGATTTAAATCCTGCCCTCTGGTTCGGCTACTTGCCGTACAGGAAGCCTGCAGCATAGTAAGGCATGGTTTATGGCCGTCATCTCCTGACAACCACCTCGAATCTGAGGGCAGTTCCAAGCACCCAGTGATTAATAACAAGCCAGTGAGGCTTTTCCAGGGTCTGTCTGGTCCCGTCCAGCGTGATTTCATCGGGAAACCCACCTGAGCATTCAGTGCGTTCTTAAAATCACCTTCTGTCCGAATACCACAAAAGGGTGTGACTTCTGTCTTAAGTTAGGACTGAAAAAATATAGTAGCTCCAGGATAAAAAGACTGCCCTAGGGTTATTTCTTTTGTCCTTCCAACGCAAGGATGGATGAGATAAAGATGCATAATTTACACATCTATTTTTTAAAGCACTACTTTAAGAATGAAGGAAGAGTCTTACCTTTGTTTACAAGAACAGTGTTGAAGAGTTTCTCGGAGCTAGCATCCGATGCCTGAAACACACAAGAGGGGAAGAGAGGTGTTAGGACTTTTATGAACACTGTCTGGGCTGCTCAATCAGTTCACTTCATTCGAACAGGGAAAGCAGCAATTCCACCAAGCCACCCATAGGTGGGGCTAGCTGACTGCCTGACAACGACCTGCAGTGCAGCTATTTACTGGAGGGGGGAAAATATCTTGATTTTTTAAAATGTGTCCTTATTAGACATATTATCTGTGCAAAACATATTTTGAAGAGACGACACACAAAGCAATCCAGCTCATCCACACAGTGATTTTCCAATTTCACCGGTGGATCGTGGTTTTGGAAATGGTATTTTCTGCATGGTATTTGCAGACATGGTTAGTCTCCAGCCACAAATCAGAAATGCCTATTATTCAACGGTAAGTACTTCCTCACTGAAGTGCCAACCAGGGGTTCCAGAAATTAATTTTGTAAGGATTCCTCTGACCCCAAAGGTCCCTGTTCCACAACAACTTTGGTGTTCAAACAAGATGCAAGCCGACCGACCACGACTGCATTGCTGCCAGCATTATTTGTTTCCTTTGCATTTTCTAGACATTACACCTGCTAATTATTACTCTGGCTTCAGGAAGGTGAAATAAGGCTATTTAAATAGCAAGACTATACAGTCAGCTTAAATTATACAGTAATGTTCCGGAAAATAAAACATGAAGTGGGTTACGTGGAAAACACTATCTCACTTCAGAAGCTGCAAATATTTTGAGGACTTGCAAAATTGAAAAATGAACAATGCACTCATAAGCGGCAGACGGACGTGCCTTTAATAATGCGAGGTGGGGGACCTCTATTAATGTTTTTTTTGCTATGTATCCTCTTGGGTACAGGGATGGGGTCCTGATAAAGTGAGGCACAGAATGTTCCATAAATACGGAGGAAAGACACGTAAGAAATGGGGGACAAAGAAGGTATTCTACTTCTTCTCTCAGGGTTACAATGCTGGAGACAAAACAGCCCGGGTTTATCCCAAGAAAGCGTTCTAGTTCTCGGCACGTGTGACAGAACAAAAGACAAAGTATTTTTGCTGTGGCTACTTTTTCCTTCATTTCAATTCTAATCTTCTTTCTATAGAGGGTGGTTCAGAAGATTAGCAGGAGCAAGGCCAGCGAACTAAAACCACTGCCTGTGCCATACCCACAGATGCACAATTTAACATCAGCCCTAGGAAGACAGTTCCCTCTTTCTGCTCCAATAATAAAGAACAGACTGGAAGCTTTCCTGCCATCTTAAACAAAATTAGACAAATATAGTAGGTTTTCATAGAAACAAACCACTAAAAAACAACATATACACACACAAAAAAAACAGTATTAGAGGGAGAAACAAGTTAAGCAGATAAAAAATACTGAGCTGGAAAGGCAAAAATTCTGCCCCAGGGGTTATTTTTACCAGCTACAAAGTGAGGTTTGTAGGCCGGCAAACGTTCTAGTTAAAAACTTAGCAGGGTGAGGATTTCATTGAAACGGAATTGAAATTCAAGAATTTTCATTCTTCAGCGAGAAAGTCTTAGGAGGGCTTGAAATTCTCTCGAATTGGTTGCTACATTCATGGCTTTAAAAAAAAAGGAAAAAAAAAAGGGGGTGTGGAGCCATAGAATAAATTTGACATTTTTAAAAAGGAACAAACAAGCCGAGTCCGAATCATTTTATCAGACTGAAATGACCCTTGACATTTTTGAGATTACCTATTACATGTCTAATTGGCCCCAAGAAATTGGGAAGGGAGCCATCCTCCCCGCCCCCTCGGCCCACGGCGGGGAGCAGAGGCGGGGAGCAGAGCCGGAGCCGCCGGGCCCCGGGCGGCCTCCACCTGCGGGCGCTGTGCGGGGGACAGGCGCTGGGTCCTGCCATCGGGCCTTGGGGAGGGGCCCCCCTGGGGCTGTCGGAGGGCCCTTGGGGGGGTCCCCGAGACTGGGCCGGGCTTCCGAGCCTGACTGTCAGAGCCCAGCAGCGAGGGCGGCGTGGAGAAGCCGCGCATAAAGGCGCGGGGCCCACGTCGTCATCGGTGTCCGAGACGGGGAGGGCCGCCGCCGGTCTGGAGTACGTCTCCGAGGGGCGCCCCAAGACGCTGCGAGTCTAAGGGCTTCGGCCAGCCACAAAGGAGCTCCGTGTCCCGCTCTTCACACCGGGTGGTCGGGGCCAGGGCGGCCTCAGTGCGAGCGGCGGGGCGCCGCGGCGAGAGCCGCGCCCGCCCGGGGAGCCGCGCGCCCTCCATCCGCGCCCGCCTCGGCGTGGGTCATCCGGCGGGCCGCGATCGCGGCGGTCCTCGGCGGCGGCTTCTTCTCCTTCTCCCCGGCGGTCAGGAGGCGCGCGGGGCGCGAGCTGCGCGGACGCCCGGGCGGCCCCGGCTCGGCAGGCGCCGCTTCCTCCTTTCTTCCCGGCCCGCGCGCTCGGCGCGGGATCGCGGGGTCGCCCGGCAGCGGGCTCTGGGAGGACCAGGCACCGCGGGGCACGAAGGGCGGACTCCAAACCCCGCACAAAGCCGGATCGGCGGCGGCTCTGCGATCGCGAGCTCCGTCTGTTATCCTCGTCCCACAGCGCGCCGGGCCGTGGCCGACGTCCCCGGAAAAGTTGGAGAAGTGACCCGAACGCGGGCCGCGGGGCCGGGCCGCCGCCTTCCGGGCGGGCGCGGGGCGCGAGGCCCGGGCGGGGAGCTGGCCCGGCCCGGCCCCGCCCCCGCTGTCGCCCCGCACACGAACCCCTCGGAACTTAGGCGCTGGGTCCTCCGCCCTCGCCGCGGCCCGGCCGGCCCGGCCCCGTGCGCAGGGCCTTCGCGTTCCGGATCCCGACCCGGCCGCCGGCGGGGCAGCACCAGGCCCGGGCGGGCTCCGTCCTCTCCGAATCCCGGGCGGCCCTGGCCCGGCCCGGGCCCCTCACGCCCCGCCCGGCCGCGTCCGGAAAGTACAAAGGCGGCGAAGGAGGAGGAGGAAGGGCCGGGCGCCCGCAGCCTGCCCCGGCCACCCGCGCTCGCCGGCCCGGCCGCTGCAACAAAGCCCCGGGCCCCGGAAGCCCCGTTTGCGCGCGGGCTCCGCGATGGCGCCGGGCGCCGCCTTACCTGGTCTCCGAGGCGGACGCGGCGCCGCCGGCCGGGGCTCGCGGCCCGAGTGTTCAGCGGGGCCCCGCCGCGCGCGCGCCCCGCTCCGTCCTCCGAGTCCGCCGCGCCGGCCGATCGCAGCCGCGGGCAGCGGCGCCTCCGGGCGGCCGGGAGCCGCGCGCATCCAGCCCGGCCGAGTCCCCGCCGGGCGCCGCCCGCACCGCTCCGCCTCCTGGGCGCGTCGGGGTCGCGGGGCCGGGCGGGGGCCGGGCGAGGCGGGGCCCGCGGGCGCGGGGCGAGGCGGGGCCGGGCGCGGGGCTAGGCGCGCGGCGGCGGCGGCAGGACAAAGGAGGCCATGTGCGCGGCGGAGGCGGGGCGGAGGCGGGGCCGGGGCGGCGCGGCCCGGGGTCCCGGCGGCGGGGCCGGGCCTCCCCGGAGGGCCCGCGGCGGCTCCCAGGGGTTCTCCCAACTAGCTCTGCTGCCAATCTGCGCGTGGCCGCGGCGCCCGGGCTGTGGGGCTCCGATCGCCCGGGCCGACAGCCGCTCCGCGGGCCCCGGGTCAGGTGAACTCCATGGGCGGCCGCGGCCGGCAGCTCCGGGCGGGGCGGCGGGCGGCGGCCTGGAGGGGCTCGGCCCGCTCCCGGCTCCCGATGCACACGCTCGGCGCCGTTCCCCGGCTGCTCTCGGCCCGGGACTGGGCGGCGCACGGAGCCGAGCCGGAGCCGGAGCTGGAGCCCGAGCAGCAGCCGGAGCTGGGGCCGGGGCCTGGCCGCCTCCCACCGCCCCGCCCCGCCCGCCGGCCCCGCCCCGCGCCGGCGACTCCGCCCGCCCTCCCCTCCTCGAGCCGGGCCGCAGATGCTCCGGGCTTTCGGGCACTGCGGCTTCCGAGCCCGCTGCCACGGCGGAGAAAGGACCCTGGGCCGGCGGCCATCTGCGGAGGAGCCGGAGGGGGGCGGCCGGGCAGGGGGCGCGGGGTGGCCGTGGGTGCGGCGCGGGCCCCGAGTGGACGGGGCGGGCCGGGCCCCGGGTGGGGGGCGCGGGCCCCGGGTGGGGAGGCCCGGCGCGCGTAGTAGGTGCGCGGCGCGGCGGGCCGAGATCTGGGACGGGAACACAAAGGCCTGGGTCCCCGCGTCCCATACCCGCTCCCGGCAGCTCGGGGTCCCAGGCAGGGCAAAGGTAAGCAGAGAATAAAGCGACGCCTGGCTTGGCTTCCAGCCGCCCGTCACCCGCGTCCCCAGCCCGGGGCTGCCAGGCCCCAGCCCCAGAGGGCGCCCTCCCCCGCCCCACCGCGAACAGCTGGAGCGCGCAGCACACCCGCGCCGGTCCTGGGCGCACTCCAAAGCAGGCGAGGCGCAGAATGGGGGGAGGGCACCGCGGGCGGCCGGCCACCCCCTTCAATGCTACCTTTACTTGGGGACAGAGGGACTTCAATAAAATTAATTTTGGGGATAAAGGGCCCTCTCGTACCCTCCCCAAACTGCTATCACTATAAAGTGTGGTGAAAGTCATTTTTATAGGTAGAGGATGGAGATTTCTCTCCACCTGTATCCCCAGAGAAGGGGGTGGATGCGTGAAGAGCTGAGAAGATGGGTGGGCTGGCTTGCCTGCACACACTGAGCCAGGCCCTGTCCTGGGGAGGGGGAGGGCACTCATATTGAAGCTGTTTCTGCAACACAGGATTGCTCTTGGTGAGAGTCCAGAAGAGGCAATTCTATGCTGGTGAGAGAAGGAAGCTGGAAGATTTGCTTTCCTTCTGCATTGAAAGGCATCCACCCCGGGGCCTCAGGCATGGTCGGCAGAGCCAGGCTGGTAACCGCTCCTCTGCCCCCTTTCATTGGAACTTTTTCTAAAGAGCCCAGAGTCTCACTAAACAGCCCAGGCCAGCCTTGAACTAGCAATTCACTTGCCTCAATGCTTCATTGAATTTTTTTTTTTCTTTTTAGTGGTATTGGGGTTTGCACTCACGGCTTTGCTTGCTTGCTCCTGCTAGGCAGGTGCTCTACCATTTGAGCCATGCCTACAGCTCTCTTTACAATTTTATTATAAGATTGTAAGTTAAAATCCTCAAGCCACCATGCTCTGGTAGCTCATGTCTATAATCTCAGGAGGCTGAGACCTTAGACCAGTTAGCCACCAAAAAACCAGAAGTGGAGCTGTGGCTCAAATGGCAGAGTGCCAGCCTGGAGTGAAAAAATTCAGGAACAGCACTCAGGCTCTGAGTTCAAACGCCGGTGCTTGAACTCAGTTGTACACAAGTACAAATGAACAAATAACAAAGAGAGAAGCACTGTTATTTATCACTCTGAAAGGAGGCCATCATGGCTCTACTCTAACCGCTGTAAAGTAAAGGTGGGTACCACTGGCACCTGGTACCCAGCAGCCACAATTGATGACATGACCAAAGCAATGGAGGAGTAAATAACCGGGAGTGAGCTGCTTTATGGTGCACGCTATTGAGACGGCGCGGGGAATAAATATTTCCCAAGTATAGAAGTCGAGAAAAAGAATTTTACTTTCCAACTTCACAGTGTACTATAAACTAGCAATGAGAAGAATAAAAAAGGACATAAAATATACCTTACTTAGTCACTGATCTACATTAAAATATTAACACCTAGAATCTGACAGACCTGGGGGAGAAAGGCAGAAGAAGAATAAATTCAGCCCCTGAATCCCTGTCATCAGTTAGTGCTGGGTGTCATGGTGTGGAGGAGCAGGAGGAGGCTGCCCGCTGACCTGGGTAGTGCGTGGGCTTGTGACATCTGGGGTTAGAGCAGTGCGTGTGTTTATGAGCCTCTTTTCTTGTCCTGCCTCACCTACCTGCTCAAGATGCCAATTCTGCCATGTGCCCATGGCTCATACCTATAACCCTAGCTTCTTAGGAGGCTGAGATCTGAGAATTGTGATTCAAAGCCAGCCCAGAAAGTCTATGAGACTCATCTCCAATTAACCAACAAAGAGTTGGAAGTGGAGCTGTGGCTCAATTGGTAGAATGCTAACCTTGAGCAATAAAAGCTCATGGACAGCTCCCAGGCCTAGAGTTTAAGGCCCTGTATCGGCACAAATAAAAAGGAAAGAAAGAAAAGAAAACCAGATTCTGGTGTGCATGATCCAGGAGCCGCTGAGGTTGGAGAGGTTGGGCAGTAGCAGTTGGCATGCCACAAGAATGCTGGCCTGGGCATTTGAGTGTAGGGCATGTGAGTGGGTGCCTCTCCCAGTCCCAGAGTGTCTGGGTGGGGTTTAAAGGTGACATGGAGAGCCTCCCCCAAACTCTCAGCAGTCACTAGCTCTCACTGGCTGTACGTGACCTGACCATCTTCACAATCTTCAGGACGCTGCTCATGTCCACGCTGGTGCCCAGCCACCCAACACAGCTTCCAGATGAAGCCTCATTACTGGATGATCTAAGCACATACTCCCAAGCACTCTTCTCGATCAGAACAAGACATGCCTCCAGCGCTCGGTGAGGCAGACCATTGCTGGGGTCTGACGTTGCCCATTTTCCACTCTTATTTGGGTCTAATTACCCCTTGCCCGCCTCTCTTTACTACTGGGAAGGGATGAGAAGATCTACTATGGCCATTTCTAATGTTTGCAATGGCTGCAGCTTTCTGCCTAGATGAGCAGATTCGGCAAATGGTGGACCTGGTGGACACACGCCAGCTGTTAACGATCAAATACTGCGCTTGCGCAACTGGGGCGAGTCTGTGCCCGCAAAGCCCTGCCAGCTCTTCTCTGGTCCACCTGAGGGTGCTGGCTGCCCTATTGTTAACCCGGAGCTTCCTTCTGCTGTGTCCTGAGAGATGTCCCTATGGTGATACAGATCCCCCTCATACTACCGCTCCTCCTCCATGGGTGGGGAGCTGCCCCTGCCCTGAACCATGTGATTATCCCTATTTTCAGAAGGACAAGCAGTGGAAAAGAAGCACAAGTGTGGCTGGCTCCCTCACGTACAGATGAAGATGTGGCTCTTGTGTAGCCAAAGGACAGCTATGTCCCCACTGGGAACAGGAAGCTACTTTGGAAACACGTATTTACATTTTGTCACTTGAGGGCTAGCACTGGACTCTCAACATCATACCTGTCATCATCACCACCACCACCACCATCAGCACCACCCACCCCTCTGCATCCATCCTGAGATGTAAGAGACAGATCAATACACTAGCAACAAGTCAGTGACAGGATTGCCAGCCCTCTCTGCCAGCTGAAGAGATTATCCCAAACGTGAACTCAACCATGAAGCTCTTTCCACAAACTGCCCCCGGTAAGGGACAACAAAGTCTACAGATACCTGTAGGCTAATGCCAGAGCCCAGGCAAATTCTCTCAACAGCGATTACTAACTAAAATACCACAGCAACTACCCTGGTGGCAAGTCTCAGCAAGGCCTGACTCTTTCCATGTGCACGCCCTCCTGTCCAACCAGAATGCAGATCTGACGTCCTGACACCTGTGGGCTGTGTTTAACCTACATCATACTCTGGGGCTCAAGCTTGAGTGCCAAGAAGGCTTAGCAGGTGCTGCTTCCCTGGGCTTGGACTGTGGCTGCCATGTTGTAAGGGAGCCCAAGCGGACCTACATGAAAGAAAACAGGCCTTGGGACTGAAGGCTTCAGTGTTCCCAGCCACAGGGCAACCACAGGCCAGCTGGGTGTGGTTCCCCTAGCTCCTGCCACACAAGGTAGCAGTGTCTACACAGCGGGGTACAAATGACAACAATGTGAGCGGGTAAATAACTGTTGCCTTTGGAGCTATTGCATTAGATAGGTTCTTGCAAAGCAATCAGAAATGGAAATGGCCCTCTGTATCAGGGCCAACATGTAAAGCGAAGGAAGATGAACCTCACTAGCTCCTGTTCTAATGGAGCCAGGGAAGGGGGTGCAGGACTGTCTCTGGACAGTGCGCCTCCACAGTAAAGCTTGGGCATGCCAGCCACCAGAATGAGAAGAGCCATCGCCAAGATAAGTGACGGTTTCCTATCTGATCAAGAAAACAGTGGCAAGGTGTAAACCAGAGAGCAAATTCTGGTCTCCCTCTACCCTTTGCGGGGGAGGGGGTTGGAATGTTTGTGAGATTAAAAAGTTGTTAGCAATCTCTTCTTTTATCCAAAACACCCGCAGTTTTAAGCACAGTCCCCTAAACTACAAGTTCAAAAGCTCCTGAAGCTGCATTAACATAAAAGCTGGGACCCTTGCTTTGGCCAAATGCACAGGTCAAAAGTGTCAGTGCTTCTGTAATTTCTGTTTTAAACTAGGCCCAAAACGAGGTGGGGGGGCCGTGACCACAGGCACCAAGCTTGTATTCCCTCACCCTTCCCAAGGCCAAAGGAACACGTGGCTGCCTGCAGGTTTGAGGCAGGGAGAGAGCCCACTGACGGGCAGGGTCTCCGCTTGTGGTGCAAGCACCCCTGCTGCTACTTTGACTACTCTCAATAAGGTGAAGTAAATTCACAAGACACACATTGGATCTGCTGGGCCTGGTACACAGGAGGTGCCAGGTTTTGCATTTCAAGCCCCTACCCATGGGAACACACTCAAACAAAGACCAGTATGTATGCGCATCCACTCAATGCTTCCTCAAATACTTCCTCCCAGTTCTGCCAAAGCCCAAGGTCTGTTCTTTATGCTCCAGAAGAGGAGACACCAACAAGCACGGGGCATTCATCAGCCTGGTAGAGGGACCGGACAGATTTCAAGTGTTACGAAAACAGGAAAAGAGTCGCCTATAACTAAAAATTACCTCCTATAACTCAACAAGACCATGCTTTGTGTTGCTGATAGAGAATGCTATTTGCGTTCTTGGCAATAAGTCTTTATGAAGAAGAGGAGGGAGGAAGCCAGGAGCTTTTGTTTTCATTTATGACGGGGGGTCCTTCTTACACAAAGATCAAGGGACACACTAGTGGTGAGATGGTGGAGAGCTCTGGGATGTTTCCCCAGTGGATTTCCTCCGGTTACTGTGCAAGGAAGACTCCAGTGCCTCAGAGGTGCAATCTGCGCACTGGGGAATGGACCAGCTAATCGAGGCAGGGGGCCTGGGTTTCACAGTGGGTCCAGTAGGTGCCTGGGATGAAGGTCATTTAATCTTTTTCCACCATCAAATGCAGGTGGGATGGGATGAATAAGCTCTCTTTCTCTCTCTCTTCATAAGGCCTTGCAATTCTTTTTTTTTTGGGTCCGGTCGTGGGGCCTGAACTCTGGGCCTGGGCGCTGTCCCTCAGCTCTTCAGCTCAAGGCTAGCGCTCTACCACTTGAGCCACAGCACCACTTCCAACTTTTTTCTTTTTGCTTATGTGGTGCTGAGGAATCGAACCCAGGGCCTCAGGCATGCAAGGCAAGCGCTCTGCCACTGAGCCACCTTCCCAGCCCGGCCTTGCAATTCTTTATGATCTAATACCTACTTTATAAACAGAATCATCTCCATGCTACAAACATTACATTTTATTTTCGGTTGGTACTGGGGCTTGGGTGCTGTCCCTGAGCTTCTTTTGCTCAAGGCTAGTGCTCTACCACTTTGCACCACAGCACCACTTCTGGCTTTTTTTCTGAAATTTTATTGGAGATCAGAGTCTCATGGACTTTCCTGCCTGGGCTGGCTTCAAACCATGATCCTCAGATCTTAGCTTCCTGAGTAGCTAGGATTACAGGGGTGAGCCTCCGGCACAATCTTGAAGCTGAAGACAGGGCTTGAGTTATCTTTTCGGTCCCCTCACTCCCCACCCCCTGCTCTGGGATGCTGCCTCTTCTGCCCATTAAACACATTTGTCTGCTTTGTGCTTTACAAACAAAACCAAAAGGGTATACACCACTCACTTTGTGATCTGAAAACCACCAAGAGAAGGACTTCAGAAAAAAAAAAAAACCATAACAACAAAACTGTGCCTCTCCTCCCCCAAACCCCTGAATCGGAGCACTGCTAAATGTGCACAGCACACTAGAAACCCTTCCTGCCATGTCTCGCTTCTCAACAATCAAATCCAACAACTACTAGCCCAGCTGGGGTCACAGGGGGATTGAACCATAGGTATTCCTCTCAGGATCTTTTTTTGTTTTTTTTAGTTTGTGCACACATGTACCCCCGACAGGTCAGATCTTCAGCTGATGAACACGGGTCCCACATGCAGGTGCACACTCCAGGTCACTTTGGAATCTGGCCGTGGTGAGTTTGGGTTATACCAAGGGGTAGGGGATCTGGGGATCGGCCTCTCCCCAAATCACCACATGCCTCAAATACCCCTCCTCTGTCTGTCTCTTGGCAAGTTCTGTTTTGACAGCTCAGGGGCTGCTGGCTTCAGATCCTGTTCCTGTGGCCTTTCCATCAGCCCTCATTGCTAAAATGACTCAAGTTTTTGTTTGTTTGAGCTTTGTTTACTTTCTCCAATCATCATTCTTCTTCTTCTCCTCTCCTTCCTCTTCTTTTGAGTCAGTGTGTGCTGGTCCTGAGGCTTGACTACTACTTCTTCCTGCTCCTCTTCCTTCTCTTCTTTTTCTTCTTCTTCCTTTTCCTCCTCCTCCTCTTCTTCTTCCTCCTCCTCCTCTTCTTCTTTTCTTCTTCTTCTTCCTCTTCTTCTTCTTTTGAGTCAGTGTGTGCTGGTTTAGGGGCTTGACCTCAGGGCTTCAAAGGTGGTGTTCTACCACTTAGGCCACAGCTCCGCTTTCTGTTTTCTGGTGCTTAATTGAAGATGACAGTCTCACAGACTTTCCTACTCAGGCTAGCTTTGAATTACAATCCTCAGATCTTAGCCCCCAGAGTTGTTAGGATGACAGGTGTGAGCCACCAGCGCCTGGCTAGATGTCTCCAACTTTTTATTTTCAGGGTTAATTTATTTGGAAGTCCTGGGCCTTGAACTCATGGCCTCTTGCTTGCTAAGTGAGTATTCTGCCACTTGAGCCATGCCTGTCCTCTGAAACCTGTGAAAGTTTAGAAATTTGAAAAAGCACAAATAACTCCCTAACATCCTATCACTTTCCTTAATTTCTCAGTACCTTTAAAAATGTGGGCATACAGACCACGGAACACTGACTGTCCTATGTGGATACGCAGCCCACAGAGCACTGACTCTGCTGCCTGGCTTATGGTTACATAGGAGTGAAGGGAGAGGGTGGAGGGGGGGCTTCCCTGCCGGAACTTGACGGCCAGGGCTCTGCAGTGTGGTACTGAGCATTTGCCTCAACAAAAACAAGTGTCTGACCGCATCTCACTTTTTTTTTCTTCCTAATCTATAAGATGGAAAACAAATGTATCTATCTCAGAGTTGGGAAGATTAAATTAGCTAGCATAGGATCCTGAGTATATTAAGAATTTAATAAGTGTCTTCTGGTTGTTTTGTTTTGTTGGAGATGCAGTCTGTCTGTGTGGTCCAGTATGGCCTAGAACTTGTGATTCTCCTACCTCAGCCTCTGGAGAGCTGGGATTGCAGGAGTGGGTACTGCATCTGGCTATTACTGTTGCTACGCCTTCTCCTCGTATGTTTTACTTTCTCAGTACCACTTTGAGGTGATCTGATTGGCAAGTGCCCTTGGACATGCCAGTTCATAATCCCGTCAAAACCCCCTGTAGTGCTGTGGCACCGGATGTGACCAGCTTTGTTCAGTCTCCTGACATCAGTCGGCCTGGTGGCTTTCACTAAGGAGGGACCATGTAGGAACTGGAAGGGGCCAGGGGTGAGTGCTCTCCACCTTTAGGAAGGAGGAAGAGAATAACCCACAGAGAACTAGGGTGGCGCTTGCTGGGTATTCTAGAAAAGCAATCAAGGGGCAAGACTATCACAGGAGAGGGCCAGAATGGAGTGAAAGCAAGGCCGGGAAGACAGGAGGGGCAAATCAGGAAGGGCCCAGGCCTGGCAGGGGCACCAAGAGCAAGTGGGCCCGAAGAGAGCCTGAGAGCTAGAGCGGAGCCAGGAGAGCCAGGACAGGAGCATGCGGGTAGGGAAGAGGACACAGCAAGGTGCTACCTGGGACAGGATGGCTCTGGAGGGGTGGGGCGCAGGAGGACCTCTGCAGGAGCTGGGGTGCAGGTGCCTGCGGAAGCCCTCAGACATTGAGTGTTGGGGTTCAGTGTCTGGGGGCACAGGAAGAAGTGACAGAAACTCCAAACAGTTTGCAGGTAGTTGAGGGAGACTGGATGCACTGGCGGTTACGAGGGCTGTGGTGAGCACGGAGTGCTGCGGAGCAGGGAGAGGTCGCACCGAGCATCAGGCACGCGCGGTGCTCGGAGTCAGGAGGGCTCTGCACGCAGACTGTTCATGGAGGTGTTTACTGGGATTTGAACTCAGGGGCCTTTGCCTGCTGGGCACCAGGCTCACACTGCAGTCACTGCCACAGTCTGGTGCTTTTCTGTTTAGATAGGGTCCCGGAGGCCTCTTGTCCACACGTGAAACCCCATGGCCAGCGTCCCAAGAGGTCCAGGTACCACACACTGAATGGCATGGAGAGCTGTCTGCCACACGCCTCCCTCACTCTCCCCCGCACCTGCAGGCCCTGCCACACTCCACACCGACCCCTCCCCACCCCCCCACCAGGCACAGGCCACAGCACTGGGTTCAAGTGGAGAATGGGAACCATGTTTTCCTAAATCAGGATCTTCTGATTTGTGCTGTGTAGTCTGTGAAACAAAGCTGTTCCTTTCAGAGGCCTGGTCCACCACTGTGCATGTGTGCAGGTGTATACATGTGTGCAGGTGTATACATGTGTGCTGGTGTATACATGTGTGCTGGTGTGTGCATGTGTACATGTGTGTGCATGTGTGTGCATGTGTGTGTTGAGGGTTGACTTGCACCCTTTCTGTTGCACAAGCCACACCTGAGGCGTACCCCAGAAGTTCCGCCCCGGTAGGCACATGGGGGAGAGGACGTGCGTGGAGCCAGGGGCTCTTACCAAGTCTCTTTGAAGACCATCACCAAAGCAAAATCATTTTCCATAATACAGGTGGGGTCCAGCAAGTTCCCTGGACTCAACAGACAAGCAGGGTCTCTGCAGAAACTCACTGCGGGGTCCGCCCTGTGCCCCGTGTGGGACCTGGTGGGGTTGGTCCTGTGCCTGTGCCCTGGGTGGAGACCGAGTTGGGGTCCGCCCTGTGTGGGAACGCCTGCACGTGCTTCCTTTGGGAGGATCGATTTCCATTACAAGCTGAGCTCCTTCTTCCCGAGGAAAAGGGACATCAACTTCTAAGAGGGTAAGAGCAGGAACTAGCCACTCAGCAGTGGTCCCAGGGCACGGAGGGGAAGGGAAGGAGAGGGGAGGGGTAGAGGTCAGGTGGACATTCTCAGTGGCCAGACACAGTGCCACGGGCTCCAGCTCACGCTACGTGATGAGATACTTGGCTGACACAGGAAAAAAGAATCATCACTCCTCTCCCGCCCCCTCCTCTCTGGGCCCCTCCCTCCCTCCCTCCTCTCTCCCTCACTTGCTCGCTCTTCTTGTGTAAAAGGAGGCTTTTTAGCCTCATTAAATGAAACCTTATCTCTGAAAGACTGCACTCCTCCACGAGTGACAAGAGCACCTAATCTCATTTTCTGACAAGTGATTCTGACAGCACCTTCCTTTTGATTTCTGAGACACGGAGTTAGACATATATTAATCTGTCAGTCATCATCCCCAGGAAGGGGAAGGGGGAGGGAGGGGCAACGAACGTGGTTAACAGGACAAGGCCAGGACACCCATTTTACCTATGGCACCCCATATCTGGATGTCCCTCTCACAGCCCCCCTTCCCTCCTCCAGGCACAGAGGGACCCAGAAGCTGCCCCATCATGGGGGGGGGAGTACGGTCCAGTGGAAAGGAACACGTGATCCTTGGGCCAGACACCCCAGGTTCGAATCCCCGCCCTTCCTTGGCAAGCTTGCTTAGTGATAGGGAATTTTTTTTTTTTTTTTTTGTCCTGAGGATGGAGCTCAGGGCTGAGCTTCACTAAATGAGCACTTCACCACTCAATCCAGCCCTCCAGCCCTCTCTGCCGTGATCTGTTCAACTCCACCTCCCAGTGGCCAGGAGGAGAGGTATGCCCTGCCCTTAATGACGGAAGACCCCGAGTTTCTGTAGGACGGGAGGAGTGTCTGTCCTGCACTAGTAGGCAGTGAAGATTAGGCCATCTCTATCTAGGGCACAAGTGTGCTCACAGGGGCTATAAAACACGCATGCGCAGAGCCCCGCTTCTTCGACCGGAGCCAGGGCAACAATGATGGCACAGGAACCCCGCTCTCAGCAGGATCAGCACAATATCAAGTGAGCCGCCACCGCACGCAGAGGCTGCACGGGACTGGGGACATGGGCTGGCCACATGGGTGACGAGCTAGTGTCACTGCCAGTCTCCATAAAGATATGACAGAGGACAGCGAGGGCCCGGACCCTGCCCTGGTCACTGAGTGACTGCCCAGCCCGGACCCTGTTCCACACAGCACTGGTCACCGAGTGACCCCTGCTTCCTTCAGGACAGCCGGTGCCACAGGTACCTTGGAGTAGAACCCCTGCCCTGCTTTTCAAAGCCGTGCCTGACTTCTTCTAGAAAGCCAATGATGGCCACCCACCCACACTCCAGAGCAGCCAGGTGAAAGCAAAGGGCGGCCGGGCCTGTGTGGTTGGTGAGGGTAAACGGTTCCGACTCTTTCTTCACATTCCAAAGGTTTCCACTGTCCCTCCGTCCCTGTCTGGAGTTGGGGGCTATCCCTCCTTCCCCCCGCGTTTCTATGACAGCACACCATTGCACGGTGGAGCCTCCTCTCCCAGGACGGTGCCCCCTACCCACTTAGTGCTTATGTCTAGAATGAAGGGAATGGCTGCTTCTGCCCATTCTCTAGCCTCTGCCATCATTCCCAGCTCCTCCCTCTCCCTTCCCTTTCTTCTTGTGTTGGACCTGGGGCTTGAACTCGGGGCCTTATGTTCTCACTTGCCTTGTTTGCTCAAGGCTAGCGCTCTACCACTTGGAGCCACAGCACCACTTCCGGTTTTCTGATGGTTCATTGGAGATATGGAGTCTCCCAGACTTTCCAGCCCAGGTTGGCTTTGAACTGCAATCCTCAGATCTCAGCCTCCTGAGTAGCTAGGATGACAGGTGTGAGCCACCGCCAACCAGTTTCACCCCTTTTACAGTAAGGACCTGACTCCTCTGTGGACTTGTAATGCATGCTCACACTCTGCAGCTCTGCGGCTTTGGCGTGGCTGTGTTGGTCCTGAGCAATGGTTGGTTGTGTGGAAATCGTTGTATGTCTGCTCAGTGCTCAGCATCTCCCAGTCCCTCACTGTGGGAAAACCTGCTGCCCTCAAGCGCGTGGCCCCAAGTGAGGGAACGGCCCGTGTTGCGACTGCTAGCCACAGTCTGCGTGGGGAGGGGTGTGAGGTGCAGGCCTGAGCTCCACGCTTCCGCAGAAGGCACTGGGTCTCCTCTCAGTGTGTCTGGAAGCCACACAGCTATCCAGGGTCGGGACCTGTGAGGGGGTGTCTTGAGTTCTCACCAGCTACTCCGACGGCCAGCCCTCCCTCTCCTCACACCTGAGCAGTGTCCGGCCACCATGATCACTGCCTGTCGCATGGCTGGTGAGAAGCTCACTCGCCAGGCAGGGCCCAGCTCCTGGACAGAGGCATTTGTCAGTGATTCTCTCAGAAGGCCCTGGGGGGCCGCCTCCCCCTGCCATCAGGATGGGGCGTGGGGGACAGAGGCCGCACTCACAAGGCAGGTGGTTTCTTCCTAGGGACCCCTCAGCAAGTGTCCAGATCATGCACAGAGCTGTAAAAGCAGCTCCCTTAAACTGAATGCTCAGACCTGTAATTCCAGTTACTGTGGAGACTGAGCACCAAGGAATAAGGTTCAAAGCTAGCCTATGCATCAAAGTCTATGAGATGTCTCTTTAATTCATCAGCAAAAAGCCGGAAGTGGAGCTAGCTATGACTCAAGTGGCAGAGAGCCAGCCTTGAACAAAAAAGCGCTCTCTCTCGCTCTCTCTCACACACACACACACACAGAGCACAGACATGGTGACACGCTCACGCCTGCCCTGGGCTCTGACCCCTCTTTTGCAGGCCTGGATTATTGCACTTGTCACCTGTGGCCATGTAGTGGCCTGGGACATGCTCTGCTTCCCATCTCGTGGGATCAATGTGACAGTGCCTCTCCTCACACAGTGACGAATCTCCTCCTCTGTTAGACCAGAAATTCCAGTGTTGTAGCCAACGCTGGCCATTTTCTGACCTGTGCAGATGGAGAGCGGGACTCATTTGTGGGCAGAATCACCTCTGACTTATTAACAACCAACCAGAAGATGCAATCATTTTATGTAGATCACAGTTCAAAGCCAGCCTAAGCAGGAAAGTCTGTGAGACTCTTATCTCCAATTGACCAGCTAAAAACTCTAAGTGGAGTTGTGGGTTAATTGTTAGATTGCAGCCTCAGGTGAAAAAGCTCAGGGACAGTGCGCAGGCCCTGGATAAAGGCAACAAAACATACTGAAAAACAACAGCAGCAACAAACCAACCAAAAGAAATCAGACCGAATGCTACAAAGCCAATTCTGCATTATCAGTGAGTGTAGCAATATGGAGGAGTGTGCAGCCCAGGTGGGCAGAGGCTAGGTGGGTGGAGGCCCAGCTGGGGGAGGCCCAGCACACCTCAGTGCTGAGGAGGGTAGTCTGCCCTCCCTGACCACCCCACACATGCACAACCCCAATCACTGGGCACTTCTGGTTCTTAAGTGCTCCAGGCTGGTGGAGCAATGGCAGAAAAGGTGCTCAGCCATTACCCTGCAGAGATGTAGTGCCCATCCTTCCAGATCTGCTCAGCATGAGCCCTCCCTCCGGGTCTCTCTGCAGAAACCCACAATGCCCCTGAACCAAAAGAAATCCTCCCAGAAACACCGGAACTCACCTGCAGCCACCTTGACACTCAAGGGAGAGCCCGGGAATGTTTCTAATGTGGGGTGTGACTTTTATTAAAACTCCACAAAGAAAAAAATATATCTTCTGATAGAACTCAGGACACCTGAGTTTTAATCCTTATTGTATAACCTTGTGTTTTGACTTTGAGTCATTTCAACCTCTTGGAGTCTCTATACATTGAAGATCCCTTTCAGAGATGTGTGTGTGTGTGTGTGTGTGTGTGAGAATGGGATTTGAACTCAGGGTTTTCCCCTTGCTAGGAGGTTGCTCTAACACTTGAATGACACCCTGGGCTAAAGCTTTAGGCTCTTTTTGAGATAGAGCACCAGCCATGCTTTCTACCAGGGGCCAGCGTTGGAAAGAGATCCGCCGACTCATTCCTCTTTGTAGCTGGGATTACAGGCGTGAGCCCACATGCTTGGCTGCCCTTTAGCCTTGATAGCCTCTGCTCCTGTGACTGAACCCAGAATACAGATGTGTTCACAGCTGAGCCCTAAGCACCTCTGTCAGACAGAGGAAAACCAGAGAAATGAGGGCCTTGGAAGAGTACAATCTGAATAACCAGACGGATGTAATGAAAAGCAGGTTCTATTCCCCCCCCCACACACGTAAGGATCTCTCCACAAGAACGTGGTGGTGATGAACCAACCTGCTCACGGTACCTTGCAGCCCTGAGGGCCTGCGGGCCTAGAAGGGAGCCTGTCTCCCCAAACCAGATTACGGGCCTGGCCTGGCAGCCAGCCTCGCTCCTGCCTGCCTTCCCTGGTGTGTAGCCTGTGGCTTTCGTGCGCTGAGTGTTCTCAGTCATGCAGGGGCAGGAATACATTTCTGGAATTTTAAAAACCATTACAAGATGAAAGGAAACTGCCAGGGGAGGGGCCGGCTTGGAGCCCTGACACCTGCAACGTCTCCGCCTTATTCCCTTCCCCTGCAGGAGGTTGCCAGGAGCAGGCATTCCCAGGCTGGCTCCCCGGCACCGTGCAGGCCCCACCCTGGCCCCACCTGACCCACTGGGATCTATTTTCAGATTTCCCCTCTGCTTTTAGCTCCCTTATCACGTGTTCACCCAGGCTGGCCTCCTGGCCTAGAAATTATATTTGTCCTGTCAACCGGCTGACCTGATACATTTATAGGCCACGCACCCGCCAAGGGCGGGCCTGGCATTAGGCTCCCCTGGGGTCCGGCATGCCCCGAGGCTGGGCCTCCGGTGCCCTGAGCTCAGACCACGGATTACTGGAGCCACTTGGAAGCTCAGGGTCCTGGGTCTCATCCCAGCCTCTCTATCAACCCTGCTGTCCTGGGGCGCATCTTCATAGGGGTGTAAGGACATTGGTGAGGGTCAACGTGCCAGTCTGCTAAGAAAGATGGAGTGGTGAGCGCGTCCCAGCTGGCCAGGGCAGCATGGCCAGAGGCAACATCATGCAGGTGGCCAGGCCTGCGCCCCAACTTTACAACTGTGGTACAGGCCAAACCCCTACGTTCAGCAGGGTTAAGGGGTGGTGAGCAGGTATTCTCACCTGCATGCGCAGCTGTGTGCGCGAAGGTAGCAGAATGTCACTGGAAATGTGACGTTCTGCCCTGGACCAGCAATGGGGTCCCGTGCTGGGGGGCTGGCTTCCCCAGGGCTCCCGTGCACCACTCCTGCGGATCACTTCTAAACCCGTGTTGAAACCCATGCCTGTGCCTGCAGGAGCAGAGCGAGAGCTTCTGCACACTGAGTGCTAGTAAAAGGTTTACAAAAAAGGAAAGAGGCAAAGAAACAGGAAGGAGACGTTTTGGGGGATGGCCACGGCCCCTCCCCCCAGGGGAAGACCCCAATGCAGGCTTCGCTGCTTCTTAGGCTGGATTAATAATTTCCTGGGCTCTTTCTCTGCACAGGTATATTTTTCACTTGCTGACGATGGTAGAGAAGGCCCCCTGCACACATCCGTATTATAATAAATGCATTATAAATGAGTGAGTAGGAAACAGTAAGGAAATGATGTTTTACTTTTAAATGCTAATTACGAGGCCCTGGCGCAGTTAATGTGCGGGGTGTTCTGTCAATTTTTAATGTTTATGCCAAGTGTAGTCTTCAATTTAACATGAGCTTTTAATCCTTTGAGTACTAAATTGCCTTTTAATGCTTGCAGAACAACATTGTGTTTGCAGAAAGTCAGGTCTGAAAAATGGATTTAGCACAAGGTGTGTTGTGGGATGGCAGTGTAAGGAGGGGGAAGGGAACTCCTTCCCCTCCCCCCGCCCCGCAAGTTAGGACTGGAACCCACAAACCCAGCCTGCTCCACCTCCTCTAAGCACTGTGGACTCGGGCTCCCCTGCTGTGTTGGTCCAGTGGTGACATTTCTCAGGAACATGACCAACCCTTCATCAGCTGCCGGGCGCATCTGGCCTCCTCCAAAGAACACACTGGAGCTGAGCCCCGATGGCTCACGCCTGCAATCCCAGCTTTGCAGGAGGCTGAGATCTGAGGATTGCAGTTCAAAGCCAGCCTGGGGAGGAGAGTCCTTGGGACTCTTATCTCCAATTAAACCACCCAAAAGTTGAAAGTAGAGCTGTGGCTCAAGTGGTAGAGCATCAGCCTTCAATGAAAAAGCCTCAGAACGCTGGTCCTGCTGTTCTGAAGGACAGAAATGGATGGCTATCCCCGATTCCACGCAGTCCCGGTGCCCAGCGGGGGCCCTGGCCCCCTCTGGTACCACTGCCTGCGTAGTAAGTTCCCAGCATCATCTGCCAGAAGACGCCATGGTCCAGGGAGAAAGTGTTGGTTTTCGAAGTGTTTTCCTATTTCGTGATTATGCATTCAGAAAGAACAATGGCCACAAATACACACTTAGTAAACTGTCTAATGGTTAAATAACACATTACCAAAATTTGAATATAAAAAGGCCATCTTCCCAGGAGAAAGCTCAGCTGCTCAGGCTGAGGCTGGGGAAGGGGGGGGGGGCCTGGAGGGTGTCTGTCACTCCCCAGTTCAAAACGCACAGAAGGCCACGGAAGGCCATGTGGGGCCCAACAGCTGCCCCGAAGCCCAGTGCAGAGGCCACCTCCAGACAGCTGTAAGGGGCCCACAGGTTGCAGGGCCGGTCATGGTACAGTCCGGTGTGGACCTGGGCTCTGCATTCACCGAAACGAGAGCACGAGGCCGATGCACAGGTTTGGATTATGGAAAGCACCCAGGGTCTAGTGAGTGTTAGACAGATGCTTATGATGATGGTCTGCTATGTGAACTGACGTCAGTCAGGACAGAAGGTCAGACTGTCCATCTAGTCTTAGCTGGCCACACCTTTGCACCCTTAAACTCCCCATTTCACTTCCTCCCTGGTGAAGCTAGAAAACACTTTGGGAGGCTGAGGAAGGAGGAGCATGCATTCGAGGCTCACTTGGGCTATGCAGCAAGACCTCATCTCAAAGAACCAAACCAAATGGAGCAATTACGGCCTGAGTATCTGGGTTTAAAATGACAGAAGCCAAAATCACATCTCTTGGGGTACCACGGTGATACTCGCTTTGATAAATGCCACTGATTTCATCCACAAATCCTCCACCAAATTCAGAATTCTCCTACGGAGCAGGCTGGCCCCAGAGTAGCTTCCTGTACCTTTGCAATCAGGTGCGGCCGCAAGGTGAGTGCTTGGCGGAGAATGGATACGTGGCAGCACTGGGCTCTTTCCCTACGACTGAGGGGATGCAGATGGCCACAGGTGGCAAGGCCACTAGGTCAAAATAACTGCACCCCTCAACCCCCAGCACTGCGCCCCCAATCCCTGGAACTGTACCCCTCAATCCCAGGCTACCCCAAAGCACCCACCACAGACAGGAACTAAGCCGACCCTGCCTGGGAGCTTTCCTTCATTTGGGTCCACAGGATGCTGGGGTATGGCCACGTAGCTTTTCTTGTCCTATGGGATTTATAAGCCCCCTCTGTCCCATGGGGCGCGTTGTCTGAAAATCAGGAGAGCCGTCGAGGTGTTCAACTCGGAGGGCAGCACGGGGGAGAGCTCATAGCACCAGGCACAACGAGATCCATATTGCTTGCCCTGCTCAGAGCCATCTTCATCTCCAGGACCCACACTCCCAGTGGGGGCACTAACGGCTAGAGGGGGAAGCCCTAGAATCTTGGTTTCTCCCAGCTTTTCTGACTGAGGCTGTACTGCACCCCGGCCCACAGCTGCCCACACAAGGCCAGTGAGCAGGAGAGCAGGCATGTGCCCTGCAGCGGGCTGGGGGGCAGGCTGCATCAGCAGAGCTGCCGGCACACAGGGGAGGTCAGCCACCCCAGACCCAGGCCCCCTCATCTCACACCCAAGGCAGGAATAGCAGTGGAGTCTAGAGTCCCAGAACCGAAGCCAGTACTGGCAGAGCTGGTGGCTGGGGGCCCTATGAGCTCCTCTGTGAGGCCAGCCATGGAGCCATTGAGTGTCACAGAGCCCAGTCCTGTGCCCGCAGGAAGCGCACACCAGATTCACGTCCTCAGGCCCTGTCTCTGCTTTCCTAAACACTTCCTCTTGGTTTTGTGTCAGTCCTGGGGCTTGAACTCAAGTCCTGGGCACTGTTCCTGAGTTTTCTGCTCAAGGCTAGTGTTCTACCACCGGAACCACAGCTCCACCTCCAGCTTTTCCCTGTGTCCTTGGACAGAGGGGTCTCATGGACTTTCCTTCTGGGGTTGGCTTTGAACCACTATCCTCAGATCTCAGCCTTCTGAGTAGCTGGGGTCACAGGAGTCCAAGGATGAACCTGCACCACGTCAGCCATCTGTTTACCCACAACCCTGTGGGGCAGGGAATGCCCGGCGTGGAAAGCCACACAGAGAAGCTGGATAGGTAAATGTCTACATGCCACGCCTCATGGAGATGGACAGATGAATGGAAGACAGCATGAACTGGGTGTCTGCCAAAAGCGAAGGCCACGCAGCAGTTATAGAGGGCTGGCCAAGGGCCCTCTGCCTGTCCTGTGTCCCTTCTGTGCTCAGCTAGTCCCCACTTCCAACCCATGAGGAAGCAGCAGAGTTCCCCCCCCAATGGCTGCAACCCCCCCACGGCAGCGCCCCTCCCCCTCAGCCTCCCCCCTCATGGCCACGCCCCTCTCCGCCCGCCAGGGCACCCACTGGAAAATCAGTTTAGATTTGCACAGAGGCTGGTATTAAAACCTCCCAGGCGCGGGCGCAGGCTGGCATGCATGTTAGAGCTTGTGAATAATAAAGGTGGAGCTTGTAATTCCACTCAAAAATGAAATTTCCCCATTTCTGCAGAATAAACAAAAACAAAATAATACATTTGCTCTGCAGTGCGTCTGGCTTCGGGGCCTCAGCCTGCCATTAAAGTTGGATTTTATCCATGACAGATCGCTCCCCTCCCCTCCGTGCCCCGTGTAAGAAGCCGCGCTGTGCCAGGGCCAGGTGCCCGCCTCTGCCTGCCGACCCGAGGAGACCAGGGGCTGGCGCCCAGCTCCTCGCCTTCTTTCTGAAACAGCTCCCAGGGAGTTCTCAGTGCGGAAACCTGCGCCCTCACCGTTTAGGGCAGATGAGAACAAGCCCCCATGGCCTCTGCTCTTGCCTCTGTGTGAGGCTCAGAGACCGCCAGAGAGGGATGCTGGCTCTGGGTTCAAATTAAAGCAGCCCCATATGGGGCTGGAGGCAGAGGGAGGCTGGTCAAAGGTGGGGTGAGGAGGGAGGAGGGGCAGGGCAATAAATGGCAGCAGAGCTTTGCAGCCAGACTCCAGGGACAGCTGACCCCTCTGTCTGCACAGGACCGAGTGTATCCATCCTGCATCTGGCCTTCTGGCACAGGCCACCCTAGGGGACAGCAGCAGCATCTTGGCCCATGGTGCTAGACTTAGCGAAGGACTGTCCTGGACCGGTGAGTCACTGGGACGGCAGAGGCACAGAGCAGAGGCTCATCTGTAAGGAAGTTTTACTTACTTTTCCTAGACCCTCTTCCTCTCTTGGGCAGAGAGAACACAGCTACTCAAATGTATCCATGTGGAGGGGAAAAAAGAACCCTCAAAGACCGCTGAGCACCTGTGGCTCACACCTGTAATCTTGGAGGCTGGGAGGACCATGTTTTTTTTTTTTTTTGGTCGGTCGTGGGGCTTGAACTCTGGGCCTGGGTGCTGTCCCTCAGCTCTTCAGCTCAAGGCGAGCGCTCTACCACTTGAGCTACAACGCCACTTCCGGTTTTCTGGTGGTTTATTGGAGATAAGAGTCTCACGGTCTCTCCTACCCGGGCTGGCTTTGAACTGGGATCCTCAGATCTCAGCCTCCTGAGTAGCTAGGATTACAGGCGTGAGCCACCAGCGCCCGGCTGAGGACCATGTTTTGAGGCTGGCCATGGGCCTATCTAGGAGTCCCTTTCTCAACCAATAGCTGGGTAGGTGCTATACAGTTGTCATCCCAGATAGAGGAGAGGCCTGAATAGAAGGATCCAAGCTGCAGGCTAGCCCAGGTGGGGAAGTTGTCAGAACTCCATCATCTCAATGCTCAGAAACAAGAGGCAGGGTACACCCACCTTCCCAGCCATGAAGAGTCTGAAAGAGGCGGATCACGGTCCCGGCCCAGTGCAACTGTAATCAAAGACTGCAGGTATGGCTCAGTGGAAGGCAGGAGGTGCTGAGTTCAAATCCTGCCAAGAAACCTGGATAGTCCTGGACTTGTGGCCTGTCACTCAGACCAGGGGCTTGGTGCAGCTATCCCCCAGGGGCCTCAGGGGACCAGCTCCACCCACCCTCCAGTGCTGCCGTCTCCCCCACATCGTCCTCTGATTCCCCCCCCTGTCTTCCCCCCCTCTCCCCGCCCCTGGTGCCGCTGGTCTCCCTTCTCACCATACCCTGTCCCTGCTCCCTGCCTCCCTGGAAAAGTCTGGCTTTGCTGTGGGATCTGCTGCACAAGGTCAGCATGCAGGTGAGGCCAGCATGGATATTGTGGATGAACCACACACCACACACACACACACACACACACACACACACGTGCACACATGCATGCACAAGCACACATGTGCACACACACATGGAGGCCGCCACAGGTGCTCACTGCTCAGCCTCGATTGAGGTCCTGGTGTGAGAAATCAGAGGGGACATGGTATCAGCCCTGGTGCCACTGGAAGGCCACAGGGGGTCGCCGCGGTGCTAAGGCTGCCCGGAAACCCAGGGAAGCAGGACCTGGCCTGGCATCCCCACCCCCAGCCCCTTGCTCCCTGCCCCACAACGCTGGGCTTACAGGATGGCTCGCCTGTGCCGCTGTGGGGCAGGACCAGGGCGGATGGATGCTGGCTTTGACTAGGGACAAATAGAGGCCCATGGCAGGAAGGCACGGCCACCCAGCTCACTCGCATACTGGAGCCTCAAAGCTCTGCACTCACAGCTCTCACAGCTCAAAGTCTGTGAGGCTGGGCCACCTAGTCCTTAAGCTGTCCACATGCGACCACGCCAGGACCTGTGGCAGCCCCACACCACCAGCCACCCCTGTGCCACCCCTTCTCCACATCCCCCGGCCCTTGTGCCATGCCCGCCACCCCCCCACCTCCTTTACGCCCCCCTCCTGCCCACTACCTGCTATCCCTACCCTGTGCCTCCTCCATGCCCCACCCCCGTGCCTCCGCCAAGCCACGCCTCCTGTCTCTCCACTGGCCCCCAGGTGTGGACAGACCAAGGAATGGAACCTCAGGACCCTGTTTTCCAAAGCTGATTTCCGGTAGACGTGCTGTCAGTTGGCAGTTCAGATGGAGGCAGGGAAGGCTTGTCACGCCACCATGAGCCACAGTGTCCATCAGGAAAGCACAGCACTGACACTACCAGGACAAAAACTAGGAGCAGGAGCCTCATCACACACCACCAACTGCTTTTCTTCCATCAACTCACCCCTAGTGCCTGCACTCAATCCAGGAACAGAACCTAATCCCATTCCTTACCCGAGACTACCTGCAGTTGACTAACCCAGAGATGTGGAATACTATGTACTCCAGCAAATAAGTATCCTGTGTACCAGTCTGTATTTTTCTTTGCAGGAACCCCTTAGCTCTTATTAATGAGGCACTCACAAAAACGAGCATTATCATTTGCTCTCACATGTGGCTGTGGATGGTGGCAGGCCTGCAGCCCCGCCTGCCCCGCTGAGGGTCCTCTGTTATAAATAAAGTTTTATTGGAACACAGGAGCACACACCCAGACACTCAGTGCAACAGCTGCTTTTCTGCCACATCAGTGAGGTTGAGTAGTTGCTATGGAGACTGCATGGGTCTCCCAAGCTGGGAATATTTACCAGCTAGGCCTCGACAAAGCGGGTTTGTGAATCCTTGTGTTCAAGGAAGAGTTCCTCTCTTTCTAACCTGTCTCTTGACCATGCCCCTACCTCCCCCACTCCCCTGCCCCGTTCCCAAACTGTTTACAGTGATTGCCAGCTTACGATGGGCTGGGCGGCAAAAGAGAGGCTGTGCATCCTAGACACTTTCCTGCAGGCTGCCAGCCTCTTCTCTGCTCCCTGCCATTGCAACAGGAGGGAGAGGGGTTCTGGATATCCCGTGCCAGCGGGTGAGGCTCTGATCATTGAGAATGAGGTCACAAGATGGGATGGCCTGACTGACCAAGATGGCCAATCAGTGGTGAGAATCATTCCTGAGCAATCACAGCTTCTGGTGCCCCTCTGGGCCCAAGGCTGGAGGGGAGGCCCACTCGCTTCAGTGGGGAAAAGTGACCATCAGAGCTTGTCTCTAGCTCTGTCTGCCCATCCTTCTACATGTGTGCATCTACTGGTGACAACCTACTGCTGAGCATTCTGGGTGGAGAGACAACAGACGGTACCGAACATATCACCTTGGCTCTCAAAACACAGGCGCTGAGTTCGGGTGCCTCACCCTGCCCAGCTTGCTGCAGTCCTGATGGAATCAGGGCAGAGCAGGCTCCTCACGCCTCATGCCAGGAGGTCTCAGGTATATTCTGAGTGGTCAGATTTGGGAAAGGAGCAAGCAGGAAGGCACCAACAATAATGCTACTTATTTATTTATTTTTTGGGCCAATTCTGGGCCAAAAACTTAGGACATGGGTGCTGTCCCTGAGCTTCTTTTGCTCAAGGCTTAGCGCTCTACCACTTGAGCCACAGCACCATTTCTGGTTTTTCTGTCTATGTGGTACTGAGAAATGGAATCCAAGGCTTCATGCATGGTAGGCAAGCACTCTACCACTGAGCCACATTCCCAGCATACTTAAAAAGTTTTGGACATTCTACTTAAAGAGAAGGCAATGGTCATTATACAAATTATGCCTGAAAAAAGAATCTCTATTAGGAAAAGAGATCTGGGTATCCAGCCAGACAACAAAACATACCACTAGCCAGGTGCCAGTGGCCAGTCCTGTCATCCTAGCCACTCAGGAGGCTGAAATGAGAGGATCACTGTTTGAAGCCTGGGCAGGAAAGTCTATGAGACTCTTCTCTCTAATTACCCAAAAGCTGGAAGAAGCGCTATGGCTCATGTGATAAAGCACCAACCTTGAGTACAGGCCCACCCAGAGTTCAAGCCCCAAGCCCAGCACAAACAAAACAAAACAAAACAAAACAACCCCACCACTGCCAAGAGTCACACAAGATCTGAGGTGTAAAGGAGGCTCCGTGGTAGCGCACTGCCTCTCTGTGGAAGGCTGTGGGCCCAAACCCTAGTACTACTCTAAAAACAATAACAACAACAACAAACAACAATCACATCTCTCTTGCAATGCTGTATCCAGGCTGGTACCCAGTGTGGGAGTCCCAGCACACCCATGAGGGAGCAGAGCCGGTAACCAGTGGGGCTTCTGTGGCGGGAGGCTGGAGAAGGTATCATAAAGGCCAGCATCATTTTCATCAGCATGTGTCTTCCTTTGGAGGCAGGGGTGGCCAAGCAGGGGTAAATAGTATATCATATCAACCACTGTTCACAGAAATGAACAATGAGCAGAAGGAGAACTTGGACTGGCTCTGAGATGGTTTCTTACCCAGGCACCCTAAAGGGTGGAGGGTGTAGAGCTTCGTGCACAACTGGGGGCTCTTAGAGAACTCAGAGCCATCCAGAGCTATTCAGAGCCATCCAGAACCATCCAGAGCCAAGCAGAACTACCGAGAGCCCCATCCATAGCCATCTGGAGGCCATCCAGAACTACCCAGAGCCATTAGTAGCCATCTAGAACTACTCAGAGCCACCCAGAACCATCTAGAAGTACCTAGAGGCATCTAGAACTACCCAGAGCCACCCAGAGCCATCTAGAACTACCCAGAGCCACCCAGAGCCATCTAGAACTACCCAGAGCCAGCTGGAGCCATCTAGAAGTACCTAGAGCCATCTAACATCCAGAGCCATCTAGAACTGCCCAGAGCCAGCTGGAGCCATCTTGAGCACCTTGCCTCATGCCTCTCATGTGGAGACACGTGGGAAGTGGGAAGTTCTCTGATCTCATGGCCAAGGGAATTTGGGAACTGGCTCCTCCTTACAAAAGCAAAGTGGCCGAACACATTTCCCGGCCCAGAATTGAAGTCAGATGGTGAACCAAGCAATTCTCTCTGCTGGGTCTTGTCTGACTTCTGAAGCTGGGCGCCTGTCCAAGACTCGGTGAAGCCAGGGCCAGAGTAGGCCTGGCAGCTGCCACATGCAGGGCTGGTGGGAGCAAATGGCTCAGGCAGCCTCATAGCACAACACGGCCAGGACAGACAGTACCCAGCTCGGGCTCAGGGAGGCCTGGCCACGGCCACCCTGATCAGAATGTCAGCAGCCTGGGAGCTGACTGGCCTGACCTCGCTACCCAAGGCCAGGACTCGGTCCTGCTGCAGGCCTCCCGCCACCCAGCACTGCATCTGAGCTGGTTCCGCCCACGGCCATCAGCCTCAGTCTGAGCGCCACTGGCCTCGGAGAACTGCCCAGGGCTGTGTTCCTGGCATGGAGGACGAGGGGGGCCACCTTGCCAGGGGTTGGCTCATCCTCATGGAGACACCACACAAAGCTGGGTCATCTGGGCTGAAACTCAGAGAGTGGATGGCCGTTAGCCTCTCACAGGGGGTCCTGCAGTGGGGTGCCCTCTTTCTGCACCCCAGCTATCTCGGGAAGAGGAAAGTGCCCCCTTTGATGCCCGAGGACGCCATCTGAGGTCTCTGTGGAAGGCCGGGAGGTGGAGGTCGGCGCGTGCCGGGCAGAGCCCCACTGTGCCGGGGACTGGTGCTCAGCCGGATGGCGGGGCTCTGGCACTGGCAGGTTGGTAGGTCTGCATTTTACAGTTTCAAAATCCAATCACCCAACAGCAGGAGAGGAAAGGCACTGCTCCGGGAGAAGAGAACCCAAGCCTGCATTTCCTTCTGCAAGTTCATTATCGCCCTGCTTTAGCGTGACGGTGGTGTGAAATAGCTCCGACGCACGGATGCCTCCGTTAACGGCCAAACGGGGAGAAAAGTTGCACCTCATTAGGAATGGAATAAACGATAGCGAGGCGCAGAGCAGAAATGATTTGATTAGTAATTTCCAGTTTTGAAAAGACCTGGAAAAGTACCAAATGGCTATACAGAAGGTGTGATGGAGTTCTTAATTGCTATCACTGCTCTGGGAGACTTGGTGATTTGTGACACAGAATACAGCACAGTACGCGAACGCTAATAACCGTTAATTAAATGCGGCAATGATATACTCTCAAAATGCACATACAAGTTACCATAATTTCTAGATTAAATGCTGTACTGCCACAAGCCAAAGGCAAAGAACGACAGGGGAAGCAGGAGGCCTCCCCCCCTCCCCAACCCCTCCCTCTCTCCGTCCTCTCTTTCACCACCAGGAGCAGGCCCCGAGGTCCAACCCAGAGCAGAGTGGCCAGAAATCATGGTGGGGAAACCCTGCACTGGCCGGAAGCTGTGCTTGGCTCCAGGCACTGCTGCCCCTTGGGGGCAGGTCATTAATCGTGAGCGGCTATGTCATTGCGCTGGGCCATCTGGCGTGAGAAGGGGGCACAGGGCGTGGCTTCCGGTTGGATCCGTTTGGTCCTGTGACATTTCTCCCTTGCTGAGGGCGGTGCCAGGCCAGTGGTGTCCGGTGGGCATGTGAGCGGGGGAGGGGGGGCAGAGGCTCTGTAGGGTTGGGGGTACACTCCTCTGCACATCTGCTCTGGATGAGCAGGGGTGGCGAGAAGGGTGAAGGGCTGGCGGCAGGGAGAACCGCAGGAAAGCCTCATTTGAATGGGAGATAAAAGAAGTCAATTAATCTCCCTCCCTTTGGGTGCAGAACGCCAGAGAGCCTGAGTAAGACAGAGAACACAGCATTGCCACTTCCAACTCAATTATCCTGGTGATGGCCCAGACGCAGAATGCCAGGGGTGAGCCACAGGCAGCATCGTAGTGGTCCTAAGCTGTCACTAAAGCCAGCAGTGCAGTTAGGAAACACATGGCTCCTTGGGGTGGGGAGGGCAAAGGCAAGGCCATGGGACCCCCCATTCCACCCGATCCACTGCACTTACCTGGCCACCCACAATCCAGTCAGGCCTTCAAGTGTCAGGGACAACAGGGGTGTGCCACTACGCCCAGCTTACAAGCTGGACTTGGAGGGGAAGGGTGACAGCTCCTTTGCTGAAGAAGGAGGAAAGGGCTGTCACCAATGTGGTGGCGGTGGCAGGTGACAGAGTCCGCCGGGGTCTGTGAGGCGGGGTTAGGTCTCAAGTGGAGGTTACAGCTTTGCTTCCAGAGACTCACGCTGGATGAGGACACAGTTGGAGATGAACTCCCCAGAAACTCGGGTAGGTAACATACAGCTTTATCCAGCAGCAAACTCAAGACTTGGAGATGGGAACTGCGAAGCTCACTTTACGCAAATGCAGAATGCTGTCTGCGGGTGAGGGGCCAAGGAGACCTCCCTATGCCGCCCCACAGGTCCAAAACACATTTGCTCAAAATTCACGATCTCTTAGCTAGCTAATGAGTACGCGATTAGAGGAAGACACTGGAGTCTAGTAGCAGCTAATGGCCCATATATGGATTGTGCAGAGAATCCATCCCCTGTGCACACTCACGAAAGGTTACCCTCCACACACTTCCTGCCTCTCAAATATCACAACACTAGAAAGATGAGTAACAGCCAGTGTGGGAAAGGAAGGTTGGCAGCTGTAACTCAGGGCGGCCGCGGGGGGGGGGGTGGTCCCTTCTAACTGGGAAAGCAATCTGCAACGCGTGCTGAGCTGACCTGCATGCGACATGAGACTCCCCAGTGGCCACATGAAGGTTAGCGCTGGCAGCAGCACTTGCTTGGGATGGCCTGGGATACCCAGTACTAGAGCTGGGGACTCCTGGCTTGTTCGAGAAGTGGCAGAGTGTGCCTGCTTCCAGGGGCTCAGGTGGTCTTCATGGCCATAACCCAGGTGTGATCACAGTGCTACCTGCACACACAGGGCACACCAGAGCAGCCACAGGACACACTGGCATGGTCAGAGCACCGTCCACACGTCTGGAGCACACCGGGGCATGATCACAGCACCAATGGCGTGCATGAAGCACAGGCCAGGGTAACGGGGCGGGGATTGAGAGAGGTGTCCCAGAGACCAGATGTTTGTGTTCTCCAAACCAAATCATCTGATTCAGTTATCTGTGGCAAAACCTCACACTAGATTTGTCTGTAAAATAAGGATCTCAAGATCCTGAACTGCCCAGTTCATGTCACCTCTAAGAGTAAGGCCCAAACTTAACTCCCGGACATCAGAGGGTGAGGCCCAGACTCCATCCCTGCAGTGTGGTGAGCTAGGGAAGCAGGCAGCTAGGAGGGAGACGGAGCACTCTAGGTGTAATGGAGACATGGAGGGAGATGGGTCTGGGAGATGAGGATGGAGGGGAAGAGCCAGCTGTGGCGGGTGGCGCTGTGAACAGCTGGCCGGAGCTAGGTGAAGTGAGGGCCCATCCCAGGCCGAGGCATGGAAGGTGAGGCGCACTGAGGCAGGTGCCTGGAGAAGAAAGCGGGGCATGGTCGGAGACAGGCAAGAAACAGCAGGAACTCAGCTCAGGCCGCAGGGTGGCTGGGGGCCGCCTGGAGGATGCCCACAGGATTCCGGGGCAGCCGGATTGCAGCTCACATCAGATTTTAATGGTGCCATTCTCCAGGCACAAACTGTTACTGTGCATGGTAGAAAAGCAGTTCACTGTTCGAGGTCCACACTCCTCGCCACGGGAATCAAGCCTCCTTTCAGTGCCTACCCACAGCGGGGCTGGAGTCAATGAAAGCCCTGTGTGCATGCACGTACACACACACACACACACACACACACACACACGCACACACGCACACACAGAGGAATGCATACACACACACACACACACACCCGCACAGGCACGGATACACACATACACATATACACACACACACACACACACACACGCACACACGCACACACAGAGGAATGCATACACACACACACACACACCCGCACAGGCACGGATACACACATATACACACACACACACACACACGCACACACAGAGGAATGCATACACACACACACACACACCCGCACAGGCACGGATACACACATACACATATACACACACACACACGCACAGGCATGGATACACACACACACACACACTCTGAACTAGCCAGAGAAGTGCATTGTGGGACACGTGAATTGATCTCCAATTTCTATTAGCTTAGAGTGCCACTGTCCCCACTTTGTACAGGGCGGGTTTGCTTTCCTCCTCCTCCTTTTTTTTTTTTTTTTTAAAAAAAACTTCCTGTGTTTATTTTTCAGAGGTTGGTTCAACTTATTCTGAATGAGCCAAGTGTTTGGGTCTCTAACTCCCCCCCCCCCCCCCCCCGAGAGAATTAAAACTGCTAGGAAAAATTTCCTGCTTGATCTTAACCTGTCTCTCTATCATCCGGGCCACCAGCAGCCATTTGTTTTCCTTACAAGCTCCGAGCACAATGTTTTCCACTGTTTCCTTGTGGGACCCAGGCCGTGACACACTGCCCCCCGCGCCACCCCCCCACTGTCCACATCACAGGCTCCCCACAAAGAGCCTGCAGCGTTCCCAGAGCCCCACGGTGCAGCTGTGGGAATCGGTTCACTCCTGGGGGCAGCTAAGCCTCTCCTCTCCTGCCCAACAGCCTCCATCTTCTAGAACAGCTCAGCCATGCCTGCCACAGGAACCACCCCTGAGAAGTCCCCAAGACCTCCAAAACCCAGGGCTCGTCACCAGAGGAACACATTTCTTCCTTTTTGTACATCTCAGGGCCTCTGCCAACCCGCACACAGCACTAAGCAGGGACTCACAGAAATGGGGTGCTGGGGGTGGGGTGTTCTATGTGGAAACTGAGGCAAGTCCATGGAAGAAGAGCAAATCTGACCTCTCTACCACAGAGCAAGTTCTGACTGCTTTGTGAGCTGGTCTTCTAGAAGGAGAGGGAGATCAACCCCCTCAGGCTCAGCTCACCCTCCCTGATATGTGCGTATACATACACACATACACATGTGTATGCATGTGTGTAGACAGATATATACATACATACAGTGTGTGTGTGTGTGTGTGTGTGTGTGTGTGTGTGTGTGTGCTGGCCTGGGGCTTGAACTCAGGGTCTAGGCACCAGCCCTTAGTTTCTTCCCTCAAGGCTGAATCTCTACCTCCTAAGCCATGGCTCTGCTTCTAGCTTTTTTTTGGTGGTTCATTGGAGAGTCTTGTGGACTTTTCCGGCCAGGCTGGCTTCGAAGCTCAGTCCTCAGCTCTCAGCCCCCTGAGTAGCTAGGATTACAGGCCTGAGCCGCCTGGCCGCCGGCTGGTGGGGATTTACTTGAAAAGCAGATTTTGTTGGTGGTGTTTTCTTTCCTCCAGTGAGAAGCTGTAGAAGAGCCAAGGCTTTTTTTTTCTTGTTGTTGTTTGCGGGTGGGGCGGGGTGGGTGGCAGTGATTGGCGATTGGGGGAAGAGGCCTGGAAAATGATACTTTGACATATATTATGCGCTTAATCTTTTGTGACAACTTTTTTACATTTGTAAGAGTTATGGATTTTAAAAGTCAGGGCTAAGATGGCTTAATGAGCGTCCCCCCCCCAGCCAAGGCAGCGCGGGTGATGTGTGTTCGTCAGCTGTTAGGTTTATGGCCTCTCTTCTGCACTAAAAGTGACAAGTTGAACACATTACAGAGAGCTCAGATGTGTTATGCAGATGAACCCACAGCCATATCTGCCTGCACGCTATTATTTATGATGTCTCTATAATACAATAGACTGAGATTTAAGCCGCGGCCATGTAGTTTGTTTTCCAGGGTGCAGGAGTACAGTGCATCTGACAGAGGCCCAATCCCTGTTCCATATTAATCAAATCCATCTTACATGCAGCTCTTACACTGTAAACTAAAGTGGGGGGAAAAAAAGATTAAAGCGTTTGGCTTTTCCTCAGCTGTCAAGGACCGGCAATAAAATAATAATAAGGCCTTCTAAATAATGTGCATGTGACAGGCAGGCGCTGGCTCGCGCAGGCCTGTATGGAGGTTAACTACGAAATAAGTTCCAGTGAGTGATCGGAGCCCGCCTGGCTGCAATACCGCGAGGCTAACAGCGGCATAATTCTTGAAAAGTTCATTTGCAGGAAATTCTCTGGCTTGATGAAGCAAAGTTTGGCCTCCTGAATCACTGCGCCACGGCGGCTGCTCTCAAGTTTACGGTCCTCCGAGCTGCAGCAGATTAACAGCAGAGGGCGGCCTCAAAGTCGGGGAGCCTGGATTTATAGCCAGGGCTATGCAAAGACACACAGGCCCAGGGTTCTGGGCATGACCATGGGGGCGGTTATTATTATTATTGTTGTTGTTGTTATTTTTTTCTTCTCCCAGGAAGGGGATCACCCAGGCTCAGTGCTAACTTCGGGCTTGGAGAGGAAGGTGGGGATTCTGGGTCCATGAAAGCCCGGTTCTCCCCAAGTTCAACCCCATCCCCTTCCCCACAGGGAGCTCAAGACACGTCTGTACCTTTACGTATGTGCATGTGTGTTTGGATATGTGTACATATGTATGTATGTAAGTATATATGCATGCATTTGTGTGTGTGTGTGTGTGTGCTGGGACTGAGGTTTGAATTCAGGGCCTGGGTACTATCTCTTTGCTTTTTCACTTAAGGCTGGTGCTTTACTGCTTGAACCACAGCTCCACTTCTGGCTTTCTGGTGGCTCACTGGAGATGAGGGTCTCACAGCCTTTCCTGACTGGGCTGGCTTTGAACTGAGATCCTCAGATCTCAGCTATAGCTGAGTCGCTAGGATGACAGAGGTGAGCCACAGGCATCCAATGGGCTCAGGTAAATTCTGAAGGGCTGGGATGGGAACTGGCCCTGGCACTTTCCCTGCCTCTGCCTTGGAGAATTTGCCTTTATGTAATCAGCCTCTGCCACATAGCCCACCCACAGCCTGCCTGCTGTCCACAGCTCCACAGATAGCATGCACGGTATTGTGACCTAGCATCCCCCTGCACAGACTCAGAGGGAGCTGGGGGCTGGGGGGAAGGTCTGGCCCACCCCTTCCTGTCTCCCAAGGCCGCTGGAATTGTGGGTAACATTGTCTTCCTCCCAGGTCCTGCATCCTTCCACAACGAGCGCCTGTTATCTAGACCGTTCGACCTACCGCAAATGCCACTATTAAAAGGAGCAATTCAATTCACAAATCTCACAGGCATTCACTGAGTGCCCACGGCTGGCCAGAGCTCTCCTCACATAGGTTTTATGTCTACTCTCCAACACAGGTGGAGGTACGGTGTAAGTGGCCCCCGCCCCTCTACACACAGCACAGGCCTCCCAGGGGCCACCTGGGACCCACCAGTGGCCATGCCCCACATCAGACCAGTGCTGTGGGTTCTTGGGATTTCTGGAGACCCCACAGGAGATGGCAAAGGCAGGCTGAGCATCTGCAGGGAACCTGAGTTCAGAAACGGACTCCCAGCTGGGTGTGGTGGCTCACACCTGCTATTCCAGCACCTCGAAAGGTGAAGTCTGGTGGCCAGCCTGGGGAAAAAGAAGTTCAAGAGACTCCATCTCAATTCGTGACTGGGTATCTAGCCAGAGAGGAGGTGCCATGGCTGGGTACCATGGCCTCCTCTCGTCATCCCCAGCACGGCAAGGCCCACAGTGCAGGCGGGCCTGGGCACGGGGGTTGGGGGGTGACGCTACCTCCAAAATAACCAACAGGAGAAGGGCTGGCACGCCTGCCTTGCAAGCAGGACCTGGAATCCTGGTGGAGGGAGCTTAAAGCAGCCATTAGGCTCCACCCCTGAGCCTTCCTCACCTGCCTGATGTAATAATAGCCCAGTTCCAAGAGGTGGTCAAGAACCCAGAGTCCACACGGAGCACACTGTCCTCCCCAGCCTCCGGCGACGGACACCTATCGATGTTCCATACACGCAGAAGCTGGCTCCGCATGGCCCAGAAGCCGCTTCCCATGTCCCAGGGAGGTGGAGGTTCCCATCCAGGGTAGCACAAGGCTGGAGCCCCTGGCTGGCAGCGAGGGGCCTGCTAGGCAGATGCCATCACCGGAGGGCCGGCTACCCCCAACGCACAGGGCGCACCTCCAGTTTCTGACTCAATGGGCCCGAGAATGCACAACTAGGGCCCCCAGGTGAGGTGGTGTGAGCTTCCTCGCCAGGGGCTGCACCTCAGGGAGCCAGTACCTTCCACCTGCCCAGCCCTGTGGCCACACCCCTGCCAGCCTCTGCCCATCCCCAGAGGTGCTGGGACCAAGGATGCCACCTACCTGGCCAGGGCTCTCCTATCTCTAGCAAGCAGTCCAGGGACTGACTGCACAACCCAGCACCTGGACCTGGACCCTGGCCCTGCTCCAGAGCCCAACCCTGCTCCAGAACCAGACCCTGCTCCAGAGCCCAACCCTGCTCCAGAACCAGACCCTGCTCCAGAGCCCAACCCTGCTCCAGAACCGGACCCTGCTCTAGAGCCCAACCCTGCTCCAGAGCCTAACCCTGCTCCAGAACTGGACCCTCCTCCTGAGCCCGACTCTGCTCTAGAACCAAATGTTGCTCCAGAACTGGACCCTGCTCTAAAGCCCAACCCTGCTCCAGAACCAGACCCTCCTCCAGAGCCCAAACCTGCTCCAGAGTCCAACCATGCTCCAGAACTGGACCCTGCTCTAGAACCCAACCCTGCTCTAGAGCCCAACCCTGCTCCAGAACCGGACCCTGTTCCAGAGCCCAATCTTGCTCTAGAACTAGACCCTGCTCCAGAGCCCGACCCTGCTGTAGAACTCAATGTTGCTCCAGAGCCCAACCCTGCTGTAGAACTCAATGTTGCTCCAGAACTGGATCCTGCTCCAGAATTGGACCCTACTCCAGAGCCCAGATCCACTCCAGAGTGCAACCATGGGGAAAAATGATGTTGGGTGTGGATGGAAGGATAATCAGGTGATGAGCCAAGCCACACCCCGCCCCCGCCCCCTCTATGAACTGGGAACTCTAGCAGGGTGCGGCAGTGAGTCTGAGGCAGGGGGAACTCACAGAACACTGATGATTCCAGATGAAGGGTTAGGCCCGGCGCTGGTGCCTCCACACACTCCTCAGGCTCCCTCTTACCCTGTCCCACACCTCAGGCTCTCCTGGCTTCCCTCTTCAAACAGCCCCTGCCACTCCGGGTTCCCGATGCCCCTCTGACAGTCCCTCAGCTCGCTGCTGGCCCTCCCAGCCTCGCCCACACTCCCGGTTCCATTCTTTCCTGACACGCCAGGAACCCACAACAGTGTTGCCATACAGTAGACGCCTCTCAAATGTTTTAAAAGAGAGGGGAAAAAAACAGCAAAGGAAAAGAAAGACTGTAGAAAAGTCAGAGCACCGTGATGGGCCATTGCCACCCAGACCCCACAGCTGTCAATCACGCCATCCCTGGCCATATTTCTTTCTTGTAACCACTTTACTATGAAGCAATACATAGACTTCCCAGGGTAAGAACATCACCATGGTCAAAAATTTCAAATGTTATATTATCCAGTGTGCAGGCCACATGCAGATCCACTCGGTTGTCCCTAAAATATTCTTTATAAAAGCTTTTTAACGTAGAATACCCGGGGCCCATTCGGGAATGTGTGCACAAGAAGGGGAGGGGCAAGAGTCCTGCCCCCAGGGAGAACTTGGGTCCCAGAATCCAAGGGAGGCCCAGTCATGACCCTCACTTGATTTTGTTCTCCATTCTCCCCAGCAAATGCTGGGGACCTCGCTTGCCTGGGCCCTGAGTGTGCCTTGTTTCACTGTCCACTGGACATAGAAGGGGGACACCCAGCCCACAATCCCCCATTGCTGGCTTCTCCCTGTCCAGGCATAGGCCTTCGCTCTGTGAGCCCTTGGCTCTCTTCTTTCTGCACAGATGCAGAGGCCCAGGTACGTGGTCTGCCAGGTGCACCAAGAGGCCTGGCCTCTCATCAGCCTCTGCAGAGGTATGGGATGATCACAGGAAGGAAGGTGTCTTTGGCCTGGGAGGGACCCTGTGTTCTCGCAGCCATGGGAGTTTGGGCTCCATAAAAGCCAACCATGGAGGGCTGGGAATGGGCTGGGTAGAGTGCTTGCCTAGCATGCCTGAAGCCCTGGGTTCGATTCCTCAGTACCCCATAAATAGAAAAAGCTGGAAGTCGTGCTGTGCTGTGGCTCAAGTGGTAGAGTGCTAGCCTTGAGCACAGAGTCTCAGGGACAGTGCCCAGGCCCTGAGTTCAAGCTCTAGGACCGGCAAAAAAAAAAAAAGCCAACCGTGGCTATTCTAAGTCAATTAATGGCCTGACTTGTGGTGTGCTTGAAGATGCAGCCACATTGCTCCCAAGAAGGGCAGAAAGAAGAGCCCAAGACATATAAGAAGGCAAGAGGATTGAGAGAGAATTCATAGGAGAGAGGGGGGTTCATGAGGAAGGGATGGATGGAGAAGAGGATGGATGGGGGATGGATAGGAAAAGGGGTAATGAGGGATGGAAAGAGGGAAGAGTAAGTAAATAGATGAAAGATGGGGGAGAGAAGGATAGATGTATGGATAAGAGGTGTAATGAGAAATAGATGGGGGAAGGGATGAACAATGGGAGGATGGATGAACAATGGATGAATGGAGGATGGATTGATGATGGACAGAGGACAGATGGTGAATGGAGGATGGTGGATGATGGATGGAAATGATGGATAATGGATAGAGGATGGAGGATGGATGGAAGATGATGGATAATGGACAGAGGATGGAGGATGGATGGAGGATGGTGGACGATGGATAGATGGAGGGATGATAGGTGGAAGATGGATGGATGATGGAAGGAGAATGGATGGTTGATGGGTGATTGGAGATGGATGTATGGAGATTGATAATGATGGAGGGAGGATACATGGGTGGAGGGAGGACAGATGGAAATGGATGTGATGATGGTTGGAGGATGGAGGGATGATGGATGAGGGAGGAGGGATGATGAACGGAGGATGGATGAAGAGATGATGGATGATGGTTGGATGGATGGATGGATGGTGGATGATGAGGAGGGAGGATGGATGGATGATGAATGGTGAATGGAGGATGGATGGATGGGAGGATGGATGGATGATGGATGATGACTGGAGGGAAGATGGATGGGAGGATGGATGGGAAGATGGATGGATGATGGATGGTGAATGGAGGGAGGATGGATGGATGATGGATGGTGAATGGAGGATAAATGGATGATGGATTGATGATGGATGGATGATGGATGAGGGATGGATGATGGTTTGAGGGAGGATGGATGGATGACTAATGGAGGATGGATAGAGCGATGATAGAAGGATGGAGAGATGGAAGAGGGGTAATGACAACAAGGCAGGCACACATACATGGCTGTAGAAGGTGGTAAAAAGCTAGACAAGGGCATGAATCGGGGAGGTAGATGTCAGGTGAGCAGGGATGCTCGGGGTCCCGTGGGGGCTTGTACGAATGACAGTGGTCCCAGGACAAGAGTGGAAAAGGCCATAAAACAGAGCCCCCCAGAGGGCAGAGAGCAGGGCTGGGAAGCCAGCAAACCTGTACCACCTGTGCCCCGGGATGGATGGGCGGAGGCCAAGATGTTCACATGGAGAACACAGGACGGCCCTGGCCTCTGCCGTCAAACTGGTCTCGCAGCCATACAGCATGAGGAAGGAGAGCAAGTCCCCCTCCCTGCCACTGTTCCTGGGGGCACTGCTGCTGAGTATGCTTCCCTGGGCTAACAATGCATGCTCCCCATTGCTCTCAAGTGCGAGGATCCACTTTCAATACCAGCAGCCCCACCCCTACCCCCGACGGTGCCCCTTTCCAGTTCCCCCTCCCTAGCCCAGCCTGGACTCCCTGACAACCTCCACTGTCCTTGCTGACCATCTAACTCCGTGGCCTCCCAGGGCTCCACAACCAGCCCCTGACCCCGCTGCTGGCAGGGGAGGTGACCTCCCATTTGTCCTGCTCGTCACTGCTCACAACCAGCAGGGACAATGGCAGACTCACACCTGCTGCCCAGCAGGACAGCAGGCTGGGTCTCCATAGGAGGCCAGGGATGCGAATCTCCTTGTTCTTTGCATCATGGCCTCCTCCCAGGGGCCTCCTCAGGGGGCTCAGGGATCAAGGAAGAATGGCGGGATGCAGGGAAGGCCACCAGAACAGTCAGTGCAGGACACAGGGGCAGCTGTGTGGGGACAGGACAGTGGCAGGGCCTGCTGACCCCTCCTTTGTACTGACACCGTGATTTGGGTCAGGGGATTCAGGCACTATCCGTGGCCTCTGCACAGCCATTCCTTTGTGAAGGTGAACCATGCAGCCCAGACCGGCCACAGCTGTCCTTGTCCACCCTTCTTCCCCCCATCCCCTACCCTGTTTTTTTTGTGCCAGTAATAGAGCTTGAGCTCAAGGCCTGTGTGCTATCCTTTAGCTTTCAAGACTAGTGCTCTGCCACTTGAGCCACAGCGCCACATCTGGCTTTTTGCTGGTTAATTAGAGCTAAGAGTCTCCTTATGTCACAGATGTCCTTGTCTGGGCTGGCACTGACTATGATCCTCAGATCTCAGCCTCGTGAGTAGCTAGGATTAAGTGTGATCCAGCAGCTCCCGGCTCCCAGGAAGGGGCGCAAGGAGGTGCCTCAGTGCAGCTGCACTCTGGATTTGTGCCTGCCCCTTGCCCCCTGCCCCTGCCCCTTGGCTCAGCGCCCTCCGAGGGGCTGATTTCTGCACCTCAACACCCATTAGGCTCTGCCTGCAGGGCGGGGAGCCCCGGGCACGCACAGCAGCCTGCCACCCCGCAGCCAGCCTGCCCTCCCATCCTTCCTCAAGCCAGCCCGCAGCCAGCAGCCAGCCGGCCCCAGCCCTGCTGTAAAGTATTAACTCATACTGAACACAGTTTGTCTCCGAGGACCCTCTTGGCCCCTTCGTCATCCTGTGCTGACATTTTAATCGTGCTTTTGTGGGAGCTGGCTGGCAGTTTGTCATCAGGAATGGCGCGGCGAGGGGCCGGCTGTGGCTGGTGCCGAGTGAGCAAGCACTCTGACAGACTGAGCAATAATCTGAACTTACTGCGCCGAGCCAGTGGGACACCAGCCGGGCCGCTTTATCTTCTTCATTAAAGTGCGCTCAAAAAAAAAATCCATTTTCCTTTAAAGTCTCAGGAACAGATGGAGTAAAATTAATTGCGCCATTAAGTCCCGATAGACAATACCAGAGTGGTTTTCTTTCAACTGTGCATGTGTGTTACAAAGTGCTCTTCGTAAAAGGCAATTACTGCAACATTTGCCATAAAATAAAGGTTGCTTTAATGGGCAATAAACACAGGCTTCAAATTTTGTATGAAATGAGTCTCCAAAGGGGCGCTGTTAGAGGCGGCTCAAAGGCACCGGTGGCTTTAGGATTTCTGCTCGGGCTGTGGCTCAGCCGGCTCTGAGAACAATGACTTCTCACCCTTGGATCTGCTCTGATAGAATTATGGTGCTGCTGCCGCTGGCTCCCGGACTCGCCAGCCAGATTTTTCTGGTCAGCAACCAGCGAGCAGGCAGGAGAGAGCGAGAGAGAGCAAGAGTGAGAGAGAGCGAGAGAGGGGGGAGGGAGAAAAAGAGAGAGAGAGAGAGAGCAAGACAGAGTATGCAGAGCAGGACTGAGAGAGAGAGACCGAGGAGTTCACTAGGGTACCATCAGTGCAGAACCATGGAGAGAGGGGGAGGGAGAGAGAGAGAGAGAGAGAGAGAGAGAGAGAGAGAGAGAGTGTAGAGGCCCATTCACTAGGCTTGGAGAACACAATTTATGGTCTCCTAGGTCGGATGAGGGTTTCTAGTTTATTCCTGGCAGCAGGGCTTGGCGAGAAATCTATACTGATGTGTATTTAGAGCCATTTAGCTCTGATATTTGGCGAGGGGGAGGGCGGGCTTTACGAGCGAGAGGACCGTGATGATGAGGGTCTGTGGGATTGATGGCTGGCCTCCCCTCCCTTTCCTCCCCCCTACCCTGGGCCTGGCTTCTGCTCCTCAGGGGACAGTCACTCACCACTGCTGAAGTGGACCTGGACACACGGCACAATAGAAATGTCTAGAAGCGCAGGGGGAGGGAGCCACCCCTTTCGAGCCCCTGGCCCTGGTCCCTGGCAAACCTCCCATTCAATCTCCCCTGCCCGCCATCCAAGCTGCCCAGACATGACCGGGTGAGGGCAGAGATGCTAAAAAGACCAGAAATTCATTTCAACCCGCCATATATTTCTACACTGCAGTAATTACAAAGTTAGCATGACATATAAATGATCCATTAATTGAAATATGGACTACACCAGCTCCAATATTTATGGGATAAAATCCATATTTCATTAAATAAATCCAATACGCGAATATATCACGGCGAACAGGCGAACGTTTTTATTTAAGCATGAGGTCAGGGTTGCAGCAACCATCTTCCACCCTTGAATCACAGGCCTGTGGGAAACGAGCGCTAAGCAGAGCTGGGGTGAGGCAGGGCAGGGAGGCCTAGGGGCTCCTGGGGTGGACGTGAGGCTGGAGGAAGCCTGGGCCAGCTGGCACGGCCTGGGCCCTCGGGGCTACCAGCTGCGGTGATCTGAGATGGCCGTGCAGGCCCGAGGCAGGCAGGCACCGCCCCCGACCTACACAGAGGCCCGTGGGCACCATGCCCACTGCTTCTTGTACCATGGCACTTTCCTTTCCAAGTGGTGTCTGCAGAGGGGGACAATGTGCAAGATCAGCTCACCACGGTCTGGGATTTGACTGGGCCACAGGACCTCAGCATGGATCTCGCCTTGCCCTATTCCTCTACCTGGCCTCCCTGCCTCCCTCCCCTTGAGATCACGGCCCTTGTTCTCTTGCGTGGCCCTTTTCTACTCAAGGCTCGTGCTCTACTTTGGGCTTTTTGATGGTTCACTGGAGCCCACAGACTTTCCTGCCGAGGCTGACCATGAACTGTGATTCTCAGATTCCAGCCTGCTGAGCAGCGGGAATAACAGGCGTGACTCACTGGTGCCTGGCTTTGGTCTCCTTTTTTCAAGCCTCACAAGAGCTCAGGACATTGGTGCTGACACCAGCCCCTCGGGGCTTTCTTCACTGCCTTCCCGGAATATACAGTCTACACACTGACATCTCAGCCTGGGACGTCTGGCTACTGGGCATCAGGGATTGGAGAGAGATGACTTGATTTCGAGTTTTCCTGAGCTGTGGGTCTCAGGACAGCCTGGTTGTGGAGAGCCTCCTGCCCCGGCCTCCTGAGCGCTGGGATCGCAGGAGTGAAGCTCCATTTTAAAACGTGTATTGACATTTCCGTGGGACACATACACCGTGCATGGATCCACAGTGTGCACTGAAACATGGACACACACACACGCTGTGCCCAGTGGCCTGCCAGTCCCTGCAGCCATGTTGGTACCTCTTCACTGCTTCTCTAGGAGTTACTGTGAGTCAGAGGTCAGCCCTCCCCCTCCCACCCCATGGAAGACACCAGAAGCCTCTCTCAGACCCACTGAACATGGGATGAGAGCCCTCGCCCCCCTCCACCGCAGCAAGCTTTCCTCCCAGTCCACATTTGTTCCACGTCACTTCTTTAGCACCTCTGTGATCCGCAGCGAAGTCCTGGGGTCCTGCAGTCCTTGTACCCAGGACCAGGTCTGCGCAGCCACGGCTCAGGGGATTCAGGAGGCAGTGGGGTGGGTAGCAGAAGAGGCCTCAAGAACATTGTGGGATCGGTACTGTGTCCTCCCAGAAAACCCGTAACCCACCCCCACCTCCCAGCACATGAGCCAGGCCACGCCTGGCCACACACACCCCTGCCCAGCACTGCCATCACCATGAGCTCTGCACGCCTCCACACACACTCCACACGCACCCCACCTCCACACACACTCTATGTCCACACACAGCACACACACTCCACCTCCACACACTCCACATCCACACACACTCCACGCCCACACACACTCCACGTTCACGTGCACTCCACGGCCACCCGCCATGCCAAGGCATGAGAAGCCAGGAACAGTTCTCAATCACTGCCAGGAATCCTCTGCCCGCATAGCACCCACCTTCCTCGGAACCCTGATGGTACAGCACAGGATGGGGTCCTCCATCACGAGCACACGGCACATGCTGAACCTCTCAGAAGAGGCACAAATTCAAGACCACGGAAACCCCCCCTTCTATGGCCAGGGCCCACTGGGGCTCCATGGACTTCCAAGTCTGCCCTTGTGAGCCATGGCTGCACAAATGGTGGCCGTGGGTAGGGCTGGCAGCACATGAGCTGCGGACCCAAGCTTGCAGAGCACTGGCACTTGTAAAGCTTGCACTGCCTAGCACTGCACTGGTGGGGGTCCAGGCTGCCCTATGTTCAGAATCCACTCCCCTCCCCCTGCCCCACGCAGGCACACAGGGCCCCAAGCACTGAGTCACATCGCTAAGACTTTGGCTCTCCATTGGGTGTGGTCACAGTTGCCCACATGTCTGCATCCCCGCCCCCCCCCCCCCGTGGTCTACCAGTTGTCCCATCACCATCCCCACAGGGACCCGACCCAGTGAGCCCGATCCATGGCTCTCCCTGAGGGTTGGACGGCCCTCCTCTCCACCAAGCCCATAGGTGAGACATCTCAGTGGCAGATAAAAGGAGAGAAACCCACAGAAGGGCCACGTGCGTTATGGCCAGTGACCCCATGGAGTGGCGTGGCTCTCAGTATTTTGTGAAGTCACAGGTGATGTTGCCAACCCAGTGCTTGCCAAGCCTCTCTCCGCTTCTGGTGACACAGTGCTGTAAGCACTTACTACGTGCAGTGCTCTGTGCTAAGTCCTACACACTCAGGGGTCCGGGAGAGGTCAGTGCCTCCTGGGCTGGCCTAGGTGAAAGATGGCCTTAGGGAAGGGCAGAGGAGAGAGGGATCAGTGCCCCAGTGGAGGCTGCAGGTGGTAGAGGCTGGTGTGCAGAGGCCGGTGTGTGGAAGACGGCTGGGGCTCAGCTGCACTGCTGGACAGGACTTACTGGAGAGACAGAACCTGCAGGACTCAACACCGTGCTATGCGCAGACGGGGCGTGATGAGCGTGCTGATGGTGCTGCTGGTAAAATTCCTTGAGTTCTTCCCTAGCTCTGCACCACGGGGGCCAGAGTTGCCTGTGCTGTCTGACAAAATGGGAGCGATGGCTGGCCTTCCCAAGTCCACTCTGCACGCTCCCAGGCACACCCCCTCCCCCTTGCGTGTTCCTCTAGCTCCACCCCCTCTCTCCCATATGCTATGCAGCTGTGAGACACACAGCATCACAGGAGGAACTAATGGAGCCCTGGGATCCTTCTGACACTTTTCCCAGGGCCACGGACAGGGACCACGCAGGAAGTACCCCCAAACAGAAGCATCACAGAACTGTTTCCATTCATCCCAGCAAGAAAAGAATTTAAGGGTGGGGGTGTACTAGCTCACACCTGTAACCCCAGCCTGGGTGGGGGGTGGGGCGGGCAGAGATTTGGAGGATCAAGGTTCTAGGCCAACCAGCCCAGGGATAAAAGTTCACGAGATCCCGTCTCAGCCATCTCAATAGAAGCTGGGTCTAGACTGGCCAAGGCACGATGCAAGACTTTATTAATAAAACAACAAAAGGAAAATGGCCAAGTGGTAGAGCACAAACCCCAGTACCACCAAAAAACTAACCGATGAATAAATAAATAAGGAAATAAGGAAAGGGGTTTAAGGAGAATTCAAGTGAGAACATTCAATAAGGTTATTGCAAATGAAAACTTAAAATCAAACACTTGATTAAGAAAACTACAAGGCAGATGTCATATGAGCACTGGGTTTAACTGTGGAGCCCAGGGCAGGGTGGGGGTGGGGCGGAAGGCGAGGGTGTGTGGGACCCCAGGCCAAGCTTGGGGTGGGAACCCAGTCCCACGGAAGCAGACCCACGGCCCTCAGCCCCATGCTCCTCCTCCCGCGTGGCCCACATTCCCAGCCACAGCCACGTCCCAAGCCCTCACAAGGGGGCTCCGTCTTTATTCGTAGCAAGGTGGGTGATCCTGCCGGGTAGGTGAGTGCCAGCTTGGGGAGGAGCGAAGACCAGGGAGGGTGACTGTCTGCCCAGCTTCCCGGGGCACATCCCTCTCTCCATACACCATCCAGGGCAGCCACAGGAAGCACCGCCACCCCCAGACCCGCTGGCTTTCTAGAAGCTGGCCGGCACTTGGCCCACACGGGAGCTGTGCTGTCTGTGCGAGGCGCCAGCGCTGCTGACCCCCGGGGGGGCCCTCTCCCCATGGGAGTGGCCCTGGATCTGCTGACCCCACACCAACCAGAGGTAGGTTGTGTGCCGGGCACACCGTGTGCCATTGTTCTGTGTGGGCCAGTCTGGGTCACCTGCTGTGTGTGGCTGGGACCTGTGGAAATGGGGTCACCGCAGCATGGAAGTGTGACTTTCTGATTTGACCTCTGGTCTGTGCACTTGGAACAGCAGATAGGACTGGAACAGCTCCACGTGGCTAGCGGCCACTGGCCCTGGGAATTGAATGCGGCCAAGCCCAGAGGGCAAAGATGTGGGATGGACAGCCCTTTCCAGGGCAGGACAGGGTCCCAGACTCCTTGCAGACACCCGAGTGTGGAGACCGGAATGACGTCACGTTAATTGTAAACAAAAGTGTGATTTGGGCCCCACCCAGACTGGGTCATGCAGGCCCTGGGCTGGAAGGTGCCCTTCCTGGCTATTATACCATCCATGTTCCTAAAACAACTGCCCAGAAATCACCCTCTGCCCCCAACACAAGCAGCCCCTGTCCACAGTAGCCAGGCCCAAGGCTGTACCAGCCCCCGATGCGGCCATTAGCCACCTGCCTCCCTACCTCCGACCCGACACCTCTGGTCAGCACTGGTGGCTGACCGCTGACCGCCCCTCATCTCCCTGGCTGGCTCTGAGCACCACATTGGAAGCCAAGCACTGTCTCACCGGCCCATGACCCGGGCCCAGCCCCAGTGAACTGGAGTTAACCATAAAACCACCAGCGAAGGGAGTGTGAACACGTTGGTGTTTCTGGGGCCCTTGATCTTTCTGTTGGGTGAGCACACTGCTCGAGAGAGGATGTGTGAGGATGCAGGCTAGGCTTTATCAGAGGCCCGAAGGGCCTCAACACACAACAGCGCTTCCTCCGTGTGTCCTGGTGTCTAGGAGAGGGGAGGGTGGGACAATGGCCAGGAAGTCCAGAACTGGAGTACAAGAGCCTTGATCCTGGGGAAGCGTGGCACTGGGGATCAGGGGCAGGCTGACCACAGCCTGATGAGAGCAATGGAGGCTGGCTTTATCCCACAATCTGCTCAGGAGCCACCAGAGCACCCCATGCCCCACCTGCCATCAGGATGGCAGTGGGAGGTGAGCAGGTATGCAGGTATGTGTGGAAGGGACTTTAGCTGAGCACGAAGGCTCATGCCTATAATCCTACCTACTTGGGAGGCAGAAACAGGAAGACCATGGCCAAGGTTGCATTCAACAACCTTAGTTACAAGCCAGGTATGGTGGTATGACCACCTGTAACCCCAGCTCTGCAAGAGGCAAAAGGTAGGAGGATAGAGGTCTGAGGCCAGACCCAGGCAAAACTATAAAGACGTTACCTGAAAAACCAAAGAGTCACAGAGCACAGGTGGCAGAGCCATGTACAGCACACACACACACACACACACACACACACACACACGCACACGCACGCACACGCACACACACACTACTTTTCACAAGGATTTGGGGACACAGGGTGCCAGGAGACATCATGCTAAAGATGATCACGCCAGGCAGGCATGGTGCCTACGGGGCCGTGTGCAGCTCCACAAAAAGAAAGATTGGTCCAGCATCCCACAGGAGGCTCTGGCTCTACCAGCACCCAGCCCTGGCACTGGGTGTCAAGGACATGAGTGGGTTATTGACAAGGAGGGAAGGAGGGAAGGAGGGAAGGAAGGAGGGAAGGAAGGAGGGAAGGAGGGAGGGAGGGAAGGAGGGAAGGAGGGAAGGAAGGAGGGAAGGAAGGAGGGAAGGAGGGAAGGAGGGAAGGAAGGAGGGAAGGAGGGAAGGAGGGAAGGAAGGAGGGAAGGAGGGAAGGAGGGAAGGAAGGAGGGAGGGAGGGAAGGAGGGAAGGAGGGAGGGAGGGAATGAGGGAAGGAGGGAAGGAAGGAGGGAAGGAGGGAAGGAAGGAGGTGTGCTTGCTTCTGGCTAAACTCTGATTAACTCTTACACCCCAGGGAGACACTACAAGACGTTAAAAAACAAAAAAAAAGGCGCACACCAACGCTGTAAACGCCAGCTACTTGGGAGGCAGAGATCAGGAGAATTACGGTTGGTGGCCAGCTTGGGCACAACGTTTGGAAGCCCCCATCTCAACTAATAGCCATGTATGTGTGTGTGTGTGTGTGTGTGTGTGTGTGTGTGTGTGTGTGAACATACGCCTGTGCGTGTACATAAGTGTGTAAGTGTGCACATGGTGTGTGCATGTGTGCCGTGCTAAGGTGGGTGAGCAGGTCAGTTCAGCAGAGCACTATTCAATGGAGGTCAGGAGGGGGCGGAGGTCAGGAGGGGGCGGAGGTCAGGAGGGGGCGGAGGTTAGGAGGGGGCGGAGGTCAGGAGGGGATGAGGTCTGGCCGGACTCGGAGGTGTGGCCTGCCATCCTTCACAGGTGCAGGGGAATGAGGGGCAGGCTGGGAAGGACAAGGCCCTGGCTCCAAAACAACCCACAGCTCGCTGGCCCGGCAAAGGTACAGTCCTGAATTCAAACCCAACACAGTGCGCAGCTCAGGCCGCCAGGGCTCTGGTCAGCTGGGGCGCCATTCCTGTTCTGCACGGACCCTTCGGCGAGACCAGGGAGGAGGAGGTGGAGGAAGAGGAGGACACCATTTGAGTCAGGAGGAAGAGGAATTGGTAGGGGGGGTTGGGAGGGCAGGCAACTGGGGAGGAGGGACAGGCAACAGCATCCCAGGCTTTTCTCCTCCATCATTGGCAGGTGAAGCCCCCGTGCCACGCCCTCGGCCCAGCCCAGGAGGACCAGCGTGGAGTCCAGCACCCTGCCTGCTCCCCTGCTGGCCTGGCCTCCTTCCTCCCTGACAGTTCCCCACGGCTCCCCTCACCCTACATCCACTTGGCCTTGTGTGGGGCACAGGGTAGCACATCCCTGCCCTTCCACCAGGACTCGGTGGACAGGAAATGATGGGACAGGGCTGTGCAGGGCGAGGGGTCTCCGGGATCTGGAGGATCCCAGGAAGAGGAGGGAGTTTGCACCTCACTGGCGGGCACCCCTGTCCAAGAGAGAAATTCAAGGCAGAGGTTCTGGGGCTCAGCAGTGCCACGGCCCCAGTGTCTGCCCTCCTTCCCCTGTAGACTGGGTTGGACCACCTGAAGACAGCTGGGGGGGGGCCCAGCAGCCTAGTCCCTGAAGGCGGGGGACCCCCTCCCCCCAGCTCAGTACAGATGGAGGAAGGCAGTGACAAAGTAACAGTGCCCATTGATCTGTCAGCCTTATTGTGGTAACTGAAGCTGAAGGCAAGTCCTCCACCACTGGAGCCACACACAGTCTTTTTGGCTTTATTATTTTATCCTTTGCCTGGGGCTGGCTTCAGACAATGGTCCTTCTATCCGCCTCCAACATACCTGGAACTACAGGCGTGTGCCACCATACCCAGTGTGTTTGTTAAGATGGGGATCTCTCGTTTTGGGTTATTTTTTTTTTTGCCCAGCCTCAGCTGGGACCCTCCTGATCACACCGTGATTCCAGGCGTGAGCCACAAAGCACACTTGGAAAAAACAGGAGCAATTTTACAACAGTGACCAAGACACGCTCCCTCCGCATGCCCTCTGCTTCCTGAGGGGCCACATCCTCTGAACAGGATGCCCCCTCCCCGGCTAGCTACCCCTACTTGGGGCACATGACAGTTAACAGTCCAATAGCAGCGGGGGTAGATGCTTTAAAAAAAAAAACAAAACAAGAATGGCACACAAGGTTTTTTTTTTTTTCCTTCTGTTTTTTCACCTTATTTTACTATTATTATTTTTGAATCTTCCCCTGGCCAGCATGTCAAATTATTTTTTGAGAGAAGAGAGAAGAAAGGAAATCAAAGCTGTTGCTGGGTGCGTGGGGGTCTACCCCTCCTGGGCTAGGGTGGCTCCCGCCGCCCGGCTGGGGGACGGCGGGCGTAGGCAGGCCTGCGGCAGGAGCAAGGCCTAGACAATGGCTGTGAGGAGAGGAAGGGGCTGGCAGCGAAGGGTTAAAGCGGACGCTGCTGCCGGCCTAGCCTTCTGGAAGAATGCAAAGCTCAGTGGGGCAGGAAGCGAGCTCCCACCGGGCCCCTATTAAAACAGATCAAGCCACAATGTCGATATTCTCATTTCATAGACGCCAGGATTTGTTTGACAGGAGTGGATCCTGCTGACCCAAGTCAGGGCAGGAGGGGGGAAAAAAAAAGAAGAACAAAAAGAACAGAAAAGGTCAGCTGGGAAGGGAGACCCGGACAGGCTGGTGGCGTGCCAGGCCCGGCCTTTCCGACATGACAAGGTGTGTCGCATGCGCAGGCCCAGGCGGCATGCGTGCACGGACGCGGGTGTCCTGCTCTGATCTGGCTGAGTGTGTTACAGAAGGCACAATGGAGCTCCCCCTCTCCCAGCGGAGCAGAGGATCAGATCTGGCTCCCTCCGCACGCAGAGGCGCACGGGCCAGGCCGAACAAAACGCCACGGAGGGGCAGGCCGCTCCCCCCACCTCCGCCCTTTGTGTCTTCCTTTCTTCTCGTGCCTGTTCCCCCGGCCTCCCCCCCTTCCCTCTCCAAGCCTCTGCCTCCCGCCAAAGGCAGAGAAGAGAGCCTAGAGCCAGCCAACGCCAGGGGCCACCTGCTGGCCTGCTGCGCCCTGAGGCGGGCTTTGAACCGGCCGCACAAAGGAGAAGAGTGCAGGCACTGCTGTGCCATTGGAACTGAGGCAGACAGCAGGCCCGCCTGCAGGGAGACACCGCCCCGGGATGGGGGGAGCTGCCTCTGGTGGCTGGCTAGGGGTCGCAGGTCAGAGAGGTCAGGAGTCACAGGTCAAGGTCAGAGAGGAGGTCAGGGACCACCACCATCCCCTTCCTGTGACATCCTTCAGGGAGGGAGGGGAAGGCCCAGGGCCCTGCACACATGCCCAGCCCCAGGGCAGCCACTGGGGATGTGGGCGCAGTTATGGGCAGGTCTAGGGGAGGTCGGGGTGGGGCGGGTGGACAAACATGGACCCATGGGGTCCTGGGAGGTCTCCTCAGTCCTCAGGTGGAAGCCTCTGGCTGGGGTTTGAATTTGCTGCATCAGCTATGGGGTGGAGGGGTGAGTGTGCTACAGCCAACGCTCCCCTCCCCTCCCCCATGCCTCTCCTGCCCCCACAGCCCCCCACCGCCCTGTGTCACGTTTATGCACAGAATCATGTACACACATCTGGACACGGATTGGTGTGTCTTCCAGGTCTAGCTTCCACATACGAATGAAAACATGGTATTTGTCTGGGGGGTGGCGGTGAAGAATACTGGGGCTTAAACTCTGGACTTGGTGCTATGCTGTCCCTGAGCCTTTCTTTCTTTTTTTTTTTTTGGGGGGGTCCGGTCATGGGGCCTGAACTCTGGGCCTGGGTGCTGTCCCTCAGCTCTTCAGCTCAAGGCCAGTGCTCTACCACTTGAGCCACAGCGCCACTCCTGGCTTTTTTCTTTTTGCGTATGTGGTGCTGAGGAATCGAACCCAGGGCCTCAGGCATGCAAGGCAAGCACTCTACCACTGAGCCACCTTCCCAGCCCCTCCCTGAGCCTTTCACTCAAGGCTCGGACTCCACCACTTGAGCCACAGCATCATTTCCAGCTTTCTGTGCCTCCCCTCTGGTGGATAATTGGAGATAAGAGTCTCATACACTTTTCTGCCCAGGTTGGCTTTGAACCTCTGTTCTCAGATCTCAGCCTCTTGAGTAGCTATGATGGCAGGTGTGAGACACCAGTACATGACTATATTTTGTCTTTAGAACTTGGCCAAGTATGATGCTCTATAATTGTATTTCTTTTCCTGCAGATGACATGACTTCCGCCTTCTTTATGGCTGTGTACTGTTCCATCATCTACAGAGGCGCCGTGGTATAGACATACTTAATACATGTGGTCCACATATGTATGTAGGCCTCTGAAGTCCAGCCCCTGCCGCCCCCACCTTGGGAGATCCCAAGTGCATCCCTGGCCAGGCCACCCTCATTTCCTGACTGGGAGCAGAGTGTGGGCGGGCAGGGACAGCAGTGGACAGAACAGAGTGACCTGGAGCCTCAGTGCCACCACAGAACGCAGAGTGTGGCACAGAGCCCGTGGGGGCCCGGCACCCAAAGCCCTGTCAGCTGTCAGGGCCCACGGGCGTGGGCACAGAGTCCAGGAAAAGAGCACCGTGTCTCTCTACCAGTGTTGGAGTTCACACCCCAGGTCCTCCAGGTGCCCCTGGCACATGCTTCTGACCGCCCTCCCTCTGTGACTGGCTTCAGGAGGAAACAGCCCTGTGAAGACCGGAGCATCGTGGCACAGGCCGTAGTGCATGCCTGGAATCTCAGCTACTCAGGATGCAGACACAGGGGTGTCACTGTTTGGTGCCACTTGAGGCAAAAGCAAGAAGCCTCACAGGAATGCTCGTGTTGCAAGGGCTGTGGCTGGGCCTACGCGGTACCTGCCCCACGGGCCCCAAGGTCAAACTCTAGTCCATAACCAAGGTGTGCCAGAGGTGTGCTAGCCAGGCATGCTGGGGCAGGGAATGGATCAGACTTGGGGCTCAAGGATCGGCCACTGAAGTTCTTCTTGCAGACCTTTTCCCACATGGGTCCACAAAGAGGAATCCTGCATTGTCCAGTCCCACCCCATCCTCTCATCCAAGACTCTTTCTCTCTCTCTCTCTCTCTCTCTCTCTCTCTCTCTCTCACACACACACACACACACACACACACACACTGGCCTTTCCAACTACAGGGCAGTGGGTGCACAGGAGACTTTCCTCTACCTCTGGCTGGCAGCCCGGGGATGTGGAAAGTCAAAGGGGAGGACCAGGTGTGCAGGTGCATGCTTGCAATCCCAACTGCTCTGGAGATGGACACTGGAAGGGTCGCTGTCTGGAGGCCATGAGCTGTGATGCCGAGCCACACTGCTGGCCACGCCTCCTTCCCTGACTGGGCTTCAGGTAGAAATAAGAGGCCGAGGAAGAGTGTTATGGGGTGGCGGGATGGGACAGTGCATGCTTGTAATCCCAGCTACTCAACTCAAGAGGACGCAGAGACAAGAGGAGGGTGGTATGAGGCTGGCTGGGGCAAATGTGGGAGACTGTCTATGAACAACAAACTTTGAGATTCTGACCACGACTTTCATCGGTACCAGGTGAAAAGCACAAGATGGTGCCCGAAAACTAAGCAAAAAGTTCTGGGAGAGCGGCACAAGTGGTAAAGAATCTACACTAGAGCAAGCTCTAGTCCCTGAGTTCAAACCTCAGTACTGCTGAAAAGAAAGGAGGACAAAGATGAGAGGGGAGGAGGAACAGGAGGGGAGTAGTTCTTGGTCACAGCCAGTGTGCCCACGCAGCCCTCCGGTCTGTCTGTCTATCTGTCTGTCTGCAGAGCCACGCTGGCCGCTGCACCATGGGCTCCAGGGACGCATGGCTGGGGCGCGGGTGCAGGCTGGCCTCCGGGCTGGATGCCAGGGGAAGCGAGGATGCGCATGCGGTGCCAGCTGGCGGGCTAACTCCCCCGGGCTGCCGTGAGCATGGATTACAGGACACTTTGTTCAGTGCTGTGGCGAGCTCCCGGGGGACAGGGCCCTTCCAGCCCCAGCTCGGTGCTAACAGGCACCATGGGCCAGGCCAGGCTGCATGACCAGCGAGGACAAAGGCCCGGCCTTCACAGCCAACAGCTGGCACAGAGCCCGGCGGGGATCCGGGCGGAGGACTGTAAAACCAGCCTGGGGCCTGAGGAACAGATTTGCACCTCTCTCCTACAGCCCAGAGAGGCCTCTCTACCTCCTCTGGGCCTTCCTCCCCCCCGCCCCCCAGTGCCCGCTGCCCACCAGGCTTCGCAGGCAACTGGAACTTCCCCCTTGCTTCATTTCCAGGCCTGTGACTGTGGGGTCACGTGACTGCCACTGCCAGGGCGTTGTCATGGAGACAGGGTGGCTGCACAACCATGCCCGGCCCCACTTCATAAGAAAAAAAAAAATGTCATTTGAATTTTTATGTAGAAGACCAGTTCATTAGAGTGAGAAATTAAATTGTTTCTTATATTTTTTTCCTCCCCGAGGGGTTTTCTGGAGTGCTACAGCCCGGCTCCCGTGAGTTTGGTGGGATGTTGCCTGGGCTACCGTGAAAATGATTTGAACGGGACTCATGCCAAGGGAGGAAGATGGCTCCTTCAGCCGGTGGCCCATGCCTGTAATCCCAGCCACGCTGGAGGCCGAGGTCTGAGGAGCAAGGTTTAGCCAGCCCAGGCAAATCAGAGAGACTCTCATCTCTAATTCATAAGCAAAAAGCCAGATGTGGAGCTGTGGCTCAACTGGTAGAGCACCAGCTTTGAGAGGAAAAAGCTAAGCAAGAGTACAGGGCCCCGAGTTCAAGTCCCAGTGCAGGCACACAAGAAGTACATGCATAAAAACATGGTTCCTTCAGCTCTGTCCTCCAGCTAATGTGGCAGCCCAGCTTTGCTGCCACAAAGCAGAGACAAGTGTGGAGTGAGGCCCGGCCATGCCCGAGGCCGCCCTGGGAGCCCCCAGCCTGGGAGGGGGCAGATTTAATGAGCTCTCGCCAGAGGCAGCGCCTCACAAGCCCCACCCACCACAGTGCCCTCCGCACCCCTTTCATGATGGGAAGAAGGCTGTCAGAGACCTCCGCCTCCTGAAATCTGTCACTTGCAAAGGAATACTCTGTATCATTCGTGGAAATGAGCCTCAGCCTTGATTTCAGCATGGAAAGAGGTTTTAACACCACGCACGCGCGCTTGAACACACACACACGCGCGCGCGCGCGTGCAAGTACTCACACGCATGTGCTTCTACAACCTTCTTTCTCTCGAGATTCCTGGGACTGTCTTTAATGAGCAGCTCCAAATGACAGCTTTAATCACTGCCTGCCCCTGGCCACTGAAAGAGGCCGCTAATGACGGGGAAGAACGCGCATTTACATCAATGAGCTCCAGTCTAAATCACTTTTTATGATAATGCACCCAAGCGAGGAACACAGTCCCTCATGTCCCCTGCGTGATGCACAGGCTGAGGTCTCCCTGGCTGAGGCCACCATATCCCCTTAAAGAGCCATGCACCCCACCCAGCCTGCCTGCCCCAGCCCAGCCCTCATTTTCTACCCCATTACTGCTCCACCAACCGGGGCAGCATCACTGGGGACAGGGGTTCTGTTCCTTAGTTCTGGTTTAGGGAGATTTACTCTCTAGTTTAAAATAGAAAAAAGGGGGAGGGCAAGGAGAAGAAGACAGCGAAGATGAAGACAAAGAAGATGAAGACGAAGGAGGAGGAAGAGGAGGAGGAGGAGGAGGAGGTGTAGAAGGCAGCCTGACCTGTTTAGGCCTCCCTAGCACTAGCACACCATTTCATTTTGTTTTGTCTTCTAATCTCTTGGTGAAAAATGAAGTTTGAGACAGTGGCTCAAGCCTGCCATCCTAGCTACTCAGGAGGCTGAGATCTGAGGATGGAGATTAGAAGTCAGCGAGAGCAGGAAAAAAAAAATCTACGAGACTCTTATCTCCAATTAACCAGCAAAAAGCTGGAAGCAGAGTTCTGGCTTAAGTGGGAGAGTGCCAGTCTTGAACAAAAAAGCAAAGGGACAGCACCCAGGTCCTGAGTTCAAGCCCTCAAAATGAGGAGGAGGAAGAGGAGGAGGAGGAGGAAGAGGCAGCAGCAGCAGTGGTAGATCTACCGCCAAACTCGGTATGCCGTCCTGAGGTAGGTCCTGTGATCATGTCCGTCTGTCAAGGCCCGTGTAACCTGCGAAGGTCCAGTTCTGTCCCCTGTGCCCAGCACCCTGTGGGTCAAGGCCACATAGGGCCTCCTCCAGCCTCACCTTAGCAGTAACAGGCTGTCAGGTGTAACAGTCCAGGTGTCAGAAAAGCTGGCCTCCTGCCCTACAATTACTTTTGGTGGGGAAAAGGGAGCCCAGATCTGACCAGCAAGAGCTGTGCCAAGGGTCTGAGCAAGCTGGGCTGGGTCTCAGGTACAGTGCCCTGATACAGACAGACAGTAGCTGGACAAGACTCCAATGCTCTATATCAAATAACACAATTATTACGCTAGATACTAGTGGCTCACACCTGTAAATCCTAGCTACTCAGGAGATTGAGATCTCGAAGATCAAGGTTCGCAGCCAGCCTGGGAAGAAAAGTCTTGTTAGAATCTATCTCCAGCTTATAAAAAAAGCCAGGCTTGAAGGCTTGGCTCAAGTGGTAGAGTGCCAGCTGAGCAAGCAGGAAGTTCTGAGTTCAAATCCCTAGTACTGACAAAAAGATAGTAATTATTAAACAACTGCAATCAGATGTAAGATTTTTCTAATTACGTACTTTCTATAGGACAGGGTCAGGAGCAGATACTGAATGCTACTGCACTATAGTGCCAGCCCTGGCATGCACACACACACAGACACACAGATACACACAGATACACAGACACACACGCACACAGAGACACAGACACAGACACAGAGACAGACAGACAGACACACACACATACACACACACAGGTCTGTTGGGAAAACTGCGGAAGCTAGACCATTTCCACACCCCACGGAAGTCTGGGTGCCCACAGGACAGACTGCCAAACAGCCTTTCGGTTTCATTCCTCACGGGCTGTGAGTGGCACTGTGGTAAGTGCTAGAAGCTCCAGTCAGAGCTCCTGTTAGTGCGCAGCTATGAGGGTTTTTTTTTGGTCCCTCTGTGCTTCATATACCTTCCGCCCCGCCACAGTTAAGTGCGAACACTTAGCCATTGTGTCTGGGTAATTGCCACAAAGAAAGACTTGCTGTAAGAAATGACTTGTAAGCGTTAGGAATTTAGGAGGGTGAGTGATAGCCCCTCTCAGAGCCATTTCCCTACGGATACGCGGTGACAGAGAACTGAATCTAACAGAGGCTTAACAGTTCTCTTCCTCGTGCCTGGCGTCTTTGGCTGGTGTGGACTCAGCCTTTGATGGGTGGAGTTTTCTGAAGATGTCACTGTTTCTGCCTTTATTGTCTTCCTTTCCCCAAGCCACACCATGGTCCCAGACAAGAATGCGAATCCCAGCCACTGCGATCAGATTCGGGGTGGGGGGGGGCTTTAAGGATTTTAAGGATGCGGCTTCAGGTAGTATTTCCTTCATCAATACACGTAAGTACTCCCTGGCCAATGGAGAGAGATTGTTCTTTGCGACCAACAGTCTGAGAACACCAGATCTCCACACATCTACACCACAGCACGCCACGAGCCAAGAGCAACACGGAAACAAAGGATGGAAGACTCGGTTGTAATACCTGAAACTATAACTGTACCCGAAGAAAATGTTAGCAATATTTTTTTATATATGACTCTCCGAAGCACAAAGGTAGACAAATGGGAGCATAACACGCTCAGAAGCCTCTACAAAGCGAAGGAAACAATAAAGCAAAGAGAGAGCCTGTGGAGCAGGAAGAGCCACGGACACAACACACAACTCACAGGGCTTATTCCTCACACTACACGAAAAACATCGGACTTCTCCGTAGGCAGAAAACAAAGAACCTGCCTAGACATTTCTCCATAGATATACTTGAGTTGTGTTGAAAATGGTTATCAGCAGGGAGATGCAAATTAAAACCGAAACGAAGGTGGAGGTCGCCCAGCGTGCCTGCGGCCCTGGGTTCTCTGCCGAACAACACAAAACCAATGCAAACCTGAAGTGAGGAACCACTTCCCAGGTGCAAATGACTACAGCCATGATGGAAAACTGTATGCAAGTTCTTTACTTATGTTTGTGCCGGTCGGTACTGGGACTTGAGTTCAGGGCCTGGGCGCTGTCCCTTAGCTTTATTTTTGCTCAAGGTTGGCACTCACCAGTAAGTGACATCTCTACGTCCAATTTTTCACCGGTCAATGGGAGGTAAGAGTCTCGTAGATGCTCCTTCCTGGGCTGAATTCAAAATGTGCTCCTCGGATCTCAGCCTCAAGTGATTAGGATGACAAGTGAACCTGGTGCCTGGCAAGCTACACACCAGGAATCCATCCACACCAAGAATCTAGGGACAGGCTGCAAACGTCCTCTTCCTTTACAAGTACACATCCCGGGGTGGGGGGTGTGGGAGCTGGGAGCAGGAGGCGGAGCCTTCCTGAACCCCAGCACCTGCTTAATTCCGTGGGCTCCCACAGGTGGAGTTGGAGCTGGGGGACTCTCCAGCCCTTCACCCCACACCCAGCAGCCTGCTACAGGACAGATGACCTCAGACAAGCTGTAATTGTCCATTCTTTATGAGAATGTTCCAGATATGGGATTTAAAGTATGTTTCAGGAGGGGTTTTATGTTCACACCAGGGGAGGGGCGGCGAGGGGAGGAAAGGAAAGAAGAGAGGGAGGGGGGAGGTAAGGGGAGAGATGGGGTGAAAGGAAGGAAGGGGAGAGATGGGGGGGAGGGGAGACACCAGGGGAGGGGTGGAGCTGGGCTGGGTGCCTGCTCACTGGCTCTCTGGATTCAGGTCTGGCCGTGGGAGCTGTCTTCCTTCCGTGTACGCCATCTCCTGTGGTACCCACCGGCTTGCTCAGCCTGTGCCTCATTCAGAGGTGGGGAATGGAACGCCAGAGTCTTCACATGGGCTGAGAATGGAGCCTCTTGGAGCGGGAGGCGCCCTGCAAAGCCTTCCTGTAGGTTTGCATCATGGGGCTGCCCTGAACATCTCTGAAAGAAAAGCCCAGCAGGCTCCCTAGGTACGAAGCTGAGAGTTCTGCCCACTGAAGGAAGTCTCATCTTTTTAGCCTTTGGCTTAAATTTTGGGCCTGGATGCTCAAGGATGGTTTCTACCACCTGAGCCGCCACACCTCCACTTCCAGCTTTTTGGTGGTTAATTGGAAGACAAGAGCCTCACAGACGTTCCTGCCCAGGGCTGGCTTTGAATGGTGCTCCTCAGATCTCAGCCTCCTGAGCAGCTGGGATGGCAGGCTCAGGTCTTTTCAGCCTTTCAGGACAGCGATCTGCAGGCAGGGCGTGGAGATCGCGTTCTTCCATCTGTCCGTGCCAGGGTACCGACTCATCTTCCCAGAAGCCTCTGTGGGAGGTGCCGTGGGGAGACAGACCCAGGTGCACGGGGGCCTGGGGTGAGGCCGGCTGAGGACAGCGCTGTGGTTCTCTGTGCTTCCTATGCTGGGGGAGGGATAGGGGAGAGGCGCTGGGCTGTGGCCATTAATTCCTCACAGGCACGGACACTTCATAACTACAGACTGGGGGCCTTATTCTCACAGGCTGCAGAAGTACTATCAAGTCAGAGGCTAACTCCTGCATCCACATCCCTTCCAGTCCCCTTTCCACCCTAGCACGTGATGAAGCACCTGGGCTGATCTGTGGTGGCGTGCAAGGACTGTGGCGAATTCTCCTTCGCGCACTGCACCAGGTGAAGCTGAAGCCAGGGCAGGCCCAGCCCCGCGGCAGCTTCCCTCTGACCAGTCACCTGTGCAAGTCTGCTGCTACCTACTGACGGTTCTCCGTCCTGCCGGCCAGTGCCGGCCAGGGGCAGAGGACAGGACTGACCCAGACATAGTCACACAGGTCTCATCTCCTAGGTGTGGAGAGGAATAACCAGCTCACCAGCCACCAAGCCAGGCTTGGTGGGAGGCTCTGGTCCGTAATTCTAGCTACTAAGAAGGCTGAGAGCAGAAGGATTGTGGTTCAAGGCCAGGCCAAAAAAAAAAAAAGTTTTGAGATGTTCTATCCAAAATAGCTGGCAAAAAGCTGGGCTGGAGGCATGGCTCAGGTGGTAGAGCACCAGCACAGAAAGCACAAGGCCCTGAGCTTGAAAGCTCAGTATTGTCAAGGAACGAATGGACAGATCATAAAGTGACCATCAAAAGCAACCAAGTTTCCGAAGAGATCCAGCCATTCATGATTGGATCCATGCAAAGGGTTGAGCAAGCTCTGCAAACAGCGTGACCACAGAGACCAGGGTCCCAGCGCACACAAAATTCCCTTGCTGCTCCGGGTGCCATCACGTGCACCCACCCCGGTGTGGGGGGTGGTAGAAGACAGCAAAGCTCTACAGCTGGCGAGTCCTGGGTAAGCGCCAGTTGTGAGGATCTCCAGTCCAGGAACAGGAGGCCAACCCCGTCCAACACGCAGCAAGTTAACACGATTGGCAAAAGCATCTCTCCGGCAATAGAGTTTTCTCTCCCTCCCTCTTGTCTTTCTGCTTTTCCTTCTCGTCGCAAGACATCCGCACGCCCCTCCTACAGGCCAGCCATGCGGCAAGGAGTCCAGACCCGGCGCTAAGACACTGGGCAGCGGCTCACAGGACCACGCCTGCCCCTCTTAGCCTGGCATTTCTGGGTATGGCATAGGGGGCACGCACAGGCAGGCTGTCGGAGGCTAGAGTGCCACCCTGCCAGGGGCTCTCAGCCTTCACTGGGGCCCTCCCAGGAAGGGCCTCTGTCCAGGGCTTATTTTCTGTCCAGGATTTCACTGGCTGGGATTTTCTCCCACGGGCAGCTGTGGGAGACAGGAGTGGTGGCACATGCTTGCCACTCGGGCCACACAGGAGGGGTGGTGTCCGTGGCTGGCTTGGGCATAGATATCGTGACACCTTCCCTGAAAAACAAGGCGCTCCAGCGGAGCGCCCTCCCTCCCCCAGTGAGCGCAGGCCCCGAGCTCAACCCTTGCACTGCCAAAGGAAAACATAAAATACAGGGAAATGGGGCTCCATTCTCTCACCCCCAATATACACCATGATTCCAAAGCATGCAGGAACAGCGCACACAGACACACGGCTGAAGTGCACAGAATTCACCACAAGGACTGTTAAGAGGTAGAACCATTAGTTCCCAGCTGAGATCTCTGCCCCGCTGCCCTCTTCCCATAATAATCCACACACCCAACCTAGAGAATTTCGGGTGGAGTGCAGGGACTCGGGTCTGACTGGCGTGGGACATCCGTACGCATCCTCATCTAAGATGGCACATGTCAGAGAGGAGAAGCCCAGAAAATCCTACCCCACTGCAGCCTGCTCAGCACACCGGCACCCTGATTCTAACGGTGCAGCCTGTTTGTCCCTGTTTCCAGTCACCTGGGGGGACCCTGGAAGCAGCAGAATGTGGGGGCACCCAGAACACGAAACCTCGCCTTCCAGGGGGCTGGGTGAGCCCGCAGTGCAGGTACCTCAGCCCAGCAAACACCCGTACTGGCATCCTGAGACCTAGGAGGATCCGGGCACCAAAACCTCCCATCACCAATCCTGCGCAGCTAGTGAGGAACCAAGGGATGATGATACCCGGGCAGGGGCAGGTGACGTGGGCTGTCTGTTATAGCACAGCATGAGACATGCTGCAGGGAATGTCTGTTAAAGTTCTCTTGCCCCAGGGTGTCCCCATTTAAGGGGAGAAGCCCCTGAAGACCAGCGGATTTGCCTAACAGTCTGGGCACCTAAGGGAGCCCCTGCCCCCGATGGGAAGCCCAGGCCTAACAACCCCCTCCCCAGCTCTGCTAATGGGGAACCAGAGACTGCTGGGACACCTGGGAACCCTGCGCCCCAGGGACCCCCAATCTTTCCAAACACACCTAGGACCAGGGGAGGAAAGTGTTTGGTTCTGTTTTTCCAGGTGAAGTCTCCGGTGAATTATGGCACTGCCTGGTGCTCCCAAGGCCCCTGGGAGGTGCCCCAGCCTCCACCTTCCCCTCCTGTGTGTTCAGCACAAGCACATAAGCGCGGTGGGAAGATCTGCTGAGATGTGGAGCCGCCCTCCCGCCTGCTGGTCCTGCCTGTGCCCTCAGCATCCCCTCACGGCTGCCACACCTGCTCTGGAGGTCTGGTATGGAGAACAAGGCCCTCTCCATGCTACCCTACACCTAGGCTCCCGGAACTGCTTTTTCTCCCACGCCACCTGTGACCAGAGCCTCACAGCTAGTCTGGCCACGCCCTGGGCATGGAGCAAGCTTTGAACCAGGAGACTGGGAGGAGGGGCGGGGGCACAAGGAAAGGTACAAACTCCAAACCCCAAAAAGCATCAGCTCCACTCCCAGGGATGGCTGATGTGGGAAAGGGAGGCCACAGCAAGTCAGAGAATAGAGAGGGAGACACTGGGACGTGCCTACGTGGCTGTGGGGGATAAAATGAACGGCCACCTTGGGAAGGACCCCGGCAGGTCCCTCCTCCAAAGACTAAAGAAACATACCACGAACATGCAAGCCCACAGATCTAGCCCTACATACTTCCTCAAGGAAACCAACAAGACAGAAAGCATGCTCATGTATAGACACTTAGCAATCTTCCTAACAGTATCACAGTACAACACATTATTCGTGTTGCACCTAACGTCACCATTATTAGAAATAATCCAAATGTCTGTCTTCTTGTGAGCAAAAACACAGGACGCTTTTCCCAACAATGGTGTGCTTGGAACAAGGACATGGAGTGTGGGCCTGGCCACAGCTTGCTCTGGTCTTGGAAATGGAAAGGAAAAGGATACAATGGCTGCAGTTACGTGATTCCTTGTGGCTGCAATCAACTGTCAGAGCAGGCAAGTCCAGGGTACAGGCCTCGGCCCAGGGAGGGGTGTGGAGCCTCGCGGGCGTGGGGTCTCCGTGGGGCTGAGGCAGTTACCGGGAACAGTGGTCACAGGGGTCACCTTGGAGATTCTGCATGTTGCTGCACATTTTCAAAGGGGGCTACTTTTCTTTACATAGACAGAATGTGCATTTATATTCCAACAAAGCTGCTATTCACAGGAGGACCGTACGCACGCTGCCTCAGAGCCACGCTTCTCAAACTTGGTCTGGCAGCCCTCCCGAAGGGGCTGGGTTTCCACACAAGCCTGTGGCTTCTCAGCCCACAGATCTGGGCGGGGCTCGGGGTCTGCACCTCCCACAATGCATTGCTGGACGGAAGCTCTGTCTTCAGAGTCACTGGTCCAGGAGCCCTTCCCCTCCCAGCCATCACACATGGGCACCACTGCTCCCCAGATCCCTGCCCAGCAGAAGACTCGTGGCCCATCTCTGGCCAAGGCAGGAGAGCTGTGGACCAGTCCAGCTCAGATGCTGACCCTGTCTCCATCATCAGGCCTCCCCAACTCCTCCTCTCAGCTGTGGACCCTAGGGGTTCTCCATAATAAACATTCAGCCAGGAGACTACCTGGGGGAGGGCCAGGGGGGAACCCTACCTGTCACCTGCATGCAGTCACAGGGGGTGGGGGTGGGAAGGGGTTGAGTCCAGTCTCTGTGCCTCTCACAAGCTGGCAGGAAGCAGGAGGTGCCTTGATCCCAAAAGGCCAAGCAGGCAGGTGAACCTTGACCCTGACCATCCCTGCCATTACTGCAGGACGGCTCCAAGAGCCATCAGGCCCAAGGGATGGGGAGAAAGATGCCTTGTTTAATGGGTCACATCCTTGAGCTCCAGGCCAGGGAGCTGGCTTCGGGTGAGGGTGCTTGGCTACGCCGCTCAGGTAATTCAGCAGTGAGTGCCTTCGGATGGAGCCAGGGCCAGCCCAGTGCTGCTTTCTGCAGGGGTAGTGTGGCTTCAGGGAATGGTGTAGGTGGGCAAGAACTGTGGGATCAGCAGATCAGTGGCAATGGATCCCCAGTGGCCGGTGCATGGCCCATGCTGGGGACTCAGGTGGAGCGGGAAGAAAGGACAAGAAGGTGGCCACCACCTTTCCCATTGCTTTTGCCCTCAGACTAACAGTATATTCTGAGTTTGCAGGCCTTGCTTTTCCAAGCTGAGTCATTGTGTGTGTGTGTGTGTGTGTGTGTGTGTGTGTCCTGGGTTTGAACTCAGAGCCTGGGCACTGTCCCTGAGCATTTTTGCTCAAAGCATGAGCACAGCTCCACTTGTGGCTTTTTTTTTTTTTTTGGTGGCTCATTGGAAATAAGAGTCTCAGGGCCTTTCCTTCCAGGGCTGAATTCAAGCCTCCAGCCTCAGACCTCAGCCTTCTGAGTTGCTGGGATTACAGGCATGAGAACTGGGGCCTGGCTGGAGAGGTGGCTTTTCCTAACTCCCTCCCTTGGAGCTCTGTAACCTGTCTGCTTTTCTGTTTAGCCCGACTCAGACAAATGCACGGTGACGGGCTCCCATCAGGGAAAACCAGAGAGGGACACTTCCCTACCACCCCCAGTCACCCAGAAGAAGAGCAACCTTACCACAGGCAGATAGAGCAAGGGTCCCGGACAGCAGCACCTGTCATTCACTGTTACCTGCTTATTTACCTTGAAGTCACTCATTTACCTGCTATGGCATTAACAAAGAGCCTGCGATGGATGCTCTGGGGAGGGGCTGGCATGACTTGTCACCTGGAGCATCGTCACATAGAAAATCATAAAACTTGTCAATCTGTCACTCTGGAACACTGTAACTCTCTAATTCCTATCCACGATATATATGGAATATATATATATATATATATATATATATATATATATATATATATATTCCATATATCCAAGTAACTTCTTTTGTGTCCTAGGGCTTGACCTCACAGCCTGGCTGCTGTCCCTGAGATTTTATACTCCAGGCTGGTGATCTACTAGTTGAGCCATAGCTCCACTTCTGACTTTTTGCTGGTAAATTGGGAGATAGGAGCCCCACAGACTTTCCTGCCCAGGCTGGCTTCAAACCATGATCCTCAGATCAAAGCCTCCTGAGTGGCTAGGATGACAGGCATAAAGCCGCAGTACCCAGCTCAAGCATCTTTGTACTGTACACTTTAATGAAAAATAAAAAGGTGTGTGTGTGTGTGTGTGTGTGTGTGTATGCACGCGTGCACGCTGTAAGACAAATGCAAATAGAAAAGGTGCAAGGAGCCGCGCAAGCAAGATGGCACGGACAACATCAGTTCTGGAAGGATCTGGTTTTGTCCAGCTTTGCTAGTTTTCCAGGATAGTCATGACAAAGGGCGTCGAAAGGCAAAACCAGAGTGGGAAGTCCGTAAAATCCTAGACACCACCCGCGTCACAGCACCAGCCACCTCCTCTGCGCAGGTACGCTCAGCACCCTGCCCAGCCAGTCGGGGCTCACATGGGAGGTGTTCACCCGGCCGGCAAGCACCTTTCTGCTTCCCTCGTAACAAAGGGCGCTTACGAGCAAGTTTCCAAAGTGCTCCGCAAACTTTCTAAAATCCCTTCAAAACACACACACACGCCCTGCAGACATCATGTTGCATCCACCTGCAGCGCCCAGGGTCCCTGTCACGGAGGTCGCAACTAGGGCCCTGTGCCCATAAGAGAAACGAGTCAAGGGACCAAGCAGCACCAATATTAGCCTTGGAAGAACTGGTTATTTACTATTTCCCCGAAACAGGTGATTTCCAAACGTGTTAGGACTGCTCAGGAAAATGCACACACACACACACACAAACACACACACACACACATCCCAACACCAAAAACACATGGAGTTACTCTCCAAGGGGTTTTTTTTCTCTCTCATCCCATGGCTTTCCACAAGAACAATTCCTGAAACACAAGCCAGGAAATGGAACACTACACCAAGGAGGAAAACACCACCTTAAATTACAGAGCAGATCCGTTCCCGCCTCGCTCGCTTCCAGGCTGGTGACTGGGGCAAAGCCTGCCACTGTCCACATCATCCAGCGGTTCAGCCGGGAGATTCACCCACACACAACTCCAGGCAGCCACACACCCTGCCGTGCCCACGTCCTTCCCTGGGACTCGGACTGCAAACCCAGGGCCGGTGCCCAGCAGGAACCGGCTCTGTCTCCGAGACGCCCCACAATTCCAGCAGACAAGGACGATCAGCAGCAGCGGGAGAAAACTGAAAAGTTTTCGGGGTTTTGGCCCGGGTACCGACTGCGGGTGAGCCGGGAGCGCGGCGCCCGCCAGCGCCGATCGCCCGCTTCCCACCCCGCGACTCCCCGAAGAGACAAAACCCGGGCGCCGCAGTCACACGAACCCTTAGTTAACGGGAAGGGCTCGGCTTGCCGTGGCCCCGGCGATGCCGCCCGAGCAGGACCCGGGACTCGCGCAGCCCCGAGCTCCCGACGGCTGCTGTCCCCGGCTCTCCCGTGACGAGCGGGGAAGCCGCGCGTCCTCCTCTTCCCGGGCCGGGGCGCGGCCCGCGGGCTGCAGCCATCGGAGACTTACCCGGGGCGCGGGGCCGGGGCCGGGGCCGAAGCCGGGCTCGGGCAGTCCGAGAATCCGCGGAGACGATGAGGGCGCAAAGCCAAAACCGCCTGCCGGGGGCTCCCGGCAGCCGGGGATCAGATCTCCAGAAAAGGCGCGAGGGTGTCAGGTCCGGAGCTGTACGTCCACTGCGGCGCGCGCGCGGCGGGGCTGGGCCTCCGGGCGCCCGTCCTCCCCGCCGGGCTCGGTCCCCGCCGGACTCCGGGCGGAGCCGCGCGCCCAGCCGCTGCGCCCTCGGACGGTGGCCGGTGAACCTCGCTTGATCTCGGGCGGCCTCAGGAATGCTGGGGCGGCGACGGGACGAGATCGACGGCCGGCGACGGGGGCTCGGCCCCGGTTCCCCCGCAGCGATCGCGGCGTCTACCCGCAGCGCTCCGAGGCGCGGGCCTCGGAGCCGCCCACCCGGCCCTTCCCCGCCCCGGCCCACGCGCCCCGGCCCGCGCCGCCCATCATGATCGGCTTCCCGGCGAGCCCGCAGCGCGCGGACGGTGCGGACGCGGCGGGGACGCGGCCATTTATCGGCGGCCCCCGGGAGGCCGCCCGCCAGCTCCCGCCGATTGGCTGCGGCGCCGGGACGCGGGCAGGGCGCGCGCCGCTCCTGGCGCTCCGCTCCGCCATCCAGGCCGCCGGGGGGCGGGGCGGGCGGGGCGGGGCGGGCCGAGGGGTCCTCGGCCTAGGGGTCCCCAGCCCGGGGGGGGGGGTTCCCCGCGGGGACCTAGGCTCGACCGTCCCACCCGCCCCGCCCGCCGGCCCGGTGGAGAGGCTTTCCGGCTCTCTCCTCCCTCTCCCGTGGGTTCGAGCCTTCCCAGGGGAAGATGAAGCGTTTTCTCCGTGTTCTTGCCACTGGGAGCGCAGGCATGAGCAGGGCAGGGCGTGGGGAGGCGAGCGGCCCGCGGGGAGAGGGAGGGGGTCTTCCTCCCGGGCGGAGGGTTCCCCAGGTCCCCAGCAGGCAGTGAGCACACGGGGCCACAGCCATGCATACACCCGCAGACCTGCAGAGACCCTGCCTGGGCTGGGAACGGGCACCAAGCAAGCCTTCTGCTTCCCTGGAAACAGGAGGTGTCTCTCTACTTGCTTGGTGGGGCTGAGGTTGGGTGAGCCACGCCAGCTACAGAACCAGGCAAATCGAGGCCTGGAGAGTCATCAGGGTGAGAAAAAAGCCCAGATTCAGCGACAGGTGGGTGATGAAGGAAGAAGGGAAGCGGTGTTTTAAGAAGACAGCAGATGAGCCCACAGCCGGGAGCTGAGCTTTCCAGCTAGGGACTGAGCTGCATGGGTCTCAGAACTGCTCATCTCCCACAGGGAGGTGGGTGGTGTGGGGCTCAGCCCATGCCTTCCACGAGGTCAATCATGTTGGTGAGCTTTGACATGAGGTTGCACAAAAGAGCTCTGATCTTCTTCCTCTGCCTACAGTGTGGGGCCGGCAGGGCAGGTGCCAGCACGGTGGTCCCCAGGCTAGCACCAGGGCCAGAGGACCCTGTGGCAGTCTCAGCTCCTAGCTCTGGGCCTCTCAGCTCCTAGCTCTGGGCCTCTGCCACCCCAGGTTGCCAGGTAAGTGGGTGGCAGAGCTGGGTGATGGACCATTGCCCCAGCTCCCTGCAACTGGGGAGCAAATTGAACAGAAATTGGGAAGCAGATTCTGAGCTTACTAGGAGCATTCTAAACCATGGAACAAATCTCACAGAGGTGTTCCAGAAAACTCAGAGGGGGAGGGAAGGGATGCGACACAACCCAGTAGGACCAAGCAGGCTTTGCACTTGTGTGGCTCGGAGACCCGTTACGTCTCACGACAGTGTCGGAAGCCATTCCTCTGTCCCGCCTCCCCACGGCCACTTCCATGCAGGAGACAGCCCCATCTCCAGCACACATCCAGCCCCCAGATCTTCCTTTTATGTGTGACTTCACAAAGTCTCCTTTCAGGTCATACAAATATAAAATTCAGATGCCTGGCTCAAACGTCCCAAGCACGCTAGCCTTCTCCTCAAATCCTGTGCTGGCATTGACCACTTCTGTGCACCTAAGGCACCCCCAAAATGAAGGCATGTTGTACCCTCAAGAAGTCCTGGCCTACTTGCCAGGGTGACCAAGAGCAAGAAGTAGAGATGAGAGACCGAGGCCACCCACTTGCTAGCTCCGCCAACCTGGTGAACAGCTTCTCCCTCTTTGGCTTCCAGTCTTTTGTCTGACAATGGAGAACCACCTCCCCTCACAGGGGAAGGCTGTGGGGACTCTGCAATGCTGTAAGTTCTGATGCCTACGAGCATGCGCGCAGAGACAGACACACAGATGCAGAACCAGCCCTGCCTGCAGCTATGAACCCCTGTGCGTGCGCGCTCCCACGCTCAGGTATTGGGCCCGGCCTCACACGCAGCCCCATTCCTGTGCACAGAAAGAAATGTTTCCAGGCTTCCAGGGTGGGAGACAATGGGGAGAGGGCTTGGGCCAAGGAGGGGGGAGGGGAAGAGGGTGCCAGGTGGGCTGAGAACAACCTGGTCCCCAGGGCCTGAGCTAAGCAATCACAATGGCAGCTGGATGGAGGAACTGTCACTTCCCTGGCTGTCAGGTCATCTCCTTCCATAGAGCTTTGGCACACAAAAGGGCTCTCGCTTCCTTCTCTTCCTTTTGGCCTACGCGGCTCCTGGGCCACAACGTCCCATAGCCCCTCAGGGGTCCCGCAGGTGGGCCGGCTGCCAGTCACTCCCCCAAGGAGGAATGGAGAAAGGACAGACATTGTGCAGGCCAGGCTCCGGGGCCAGAAAGGTGAAGACTGGCCAAGGGCTGCATGTTCCACACAGCCCGCTCGTCTCCCAGAACAGGGGTGTATGGGTATTATGAGAGCTGCTGCTGCCCCCTGAGGGGGGCGGGGAGGGGTCTAGGGGTGCGGGGAGGGGTTTGGGAAGACACAGGGTGCCCCACAAATGTTTCGAAGCGGCTGCTTCACTCACCGTGGAGGGAGCTTTGTGAGCCATGCCAGGAGAGGGGAGCTGAGCCTGCTCAGATCTCAGGAGGGAAGGCTGTCCACAGAAAACCTCCAGAAATACCCAAATTCAGATGTTAAAGAAAAAAAAAAACCCCTGTGTGACAATCAAGAACAGAGCCAGAGCTCAGGAGGGAGGGGAGGGGGGGGAGGGGAGGGGGGGATAACCTTTCATTCCAGGCGCTTTTCCCACTAGTCGCCTTCCACACAGAGCCGTTTGATGCAAATGTCTCAGAGACAAGCCGCCGGATAATAGATAAAAAGATTATCTGTGACATTATGAAAAATGAAAGTTTAAAAATGGCTACAAGTCCCATAAAAAAAATCCTAAACTTGATTCAGTCTTGTGGAAAGGCAAGAAGGCCCCTGTGTCCTAGTCCTGGGGGCCTGAGTCCCTGTCACCCCCGCACCCCAGGCCCTGCCTCCCCATCCCCTCTTCCCCCCTGGCCCTGCCTCACTGTCCCATCCCACCCCAGACCCTGTCTCCCCATCCCCCCATGCCCAGTTCCCCCATACCCCTGGCCCTGCCTCTCTGCCCTGTTCACCCCCCCCACACCTCCTCATCTGGGGTCTCCCTGATGCCTTCTCTCTGGGAAATGGGGTCCTGCAGGCCACCACAGCCCTGTTTCTTTCCCCCACCGGACTCTGATCCAGGAATTCAGTGGCTGTGACCCCTCCCCCCCTCCCCCCCATGCCCCACCCTGCCTGTGGGTGGCCCCTCCCATGCACACCACTGACTTAGCAGATCATTAGAGATTCTGCCCTGGGCTCCCAGGCAGGTAAGAGGCACAGGCTTCTCTTGATGAGCTAGGCATGGAAGTCGCCCTGCTGTGAACACCTCCACTGGCTCCCCAGCTCTCCTTCCATCTTCCAGACCTTGAGTACTCACACGGAGTCCTGCCCACACAGAGGCCCATGAGCCCAACTCCGGAGTCAGGAAACGTGTGTGTGTGTGTGTGCGCGCGCGCGCGCGCGCGCGCCAGTACTCGGTCTTGAACTCAGGGCCTCACAATCTACCTTCCCTTCTCTGTTCAAGGCTGGCATTCCCCCTGATCCATGGCTAAATTTCTTTCTTTTTGGGGGGGGGTCCAGTCGTGGGGCTGAACTCTGGGCCTGGGCGCTGTTCCTCAGCTCTTCAACTCAAGGCTAGCGCTCTACCACTTGAGCCACAGCGCCACTTCTGGCTTTTTTCTTTTTGCTTATGTGGTGCTGAGGAATTGAACCCAGGGCCTCAGGCATGCAAGGCAAGCGCTCTACCACTGAGCCACCTTCCCAGCCCCCATGGCTAAATTTCTAGCTCTGTTGTTGGTTAGTTGGGAGATGAGTCTCTCCAATATGTCTGCCCCAGCTGGCTTGAAATCTCACTACCTGGATCTCAGTCTCCAGAACAGAAGACAGGGATTACAGGCTTCAACACTGGTACTGGGCAACAGTTGGCTATTTTTTAAAGACAGAAAGATGATTAGCTTGAACAAATTGATGACATCTAGCAGTTTTTAACATGCAGCTCAACCCAGAACACACCTCGAAGTGGGTGGGAAGGATAAAAGGCAGAAAGCCACATGGAGCAAGGCCCCGGGTGCCTGGCATGCAGGAGCCCATCTGGGAAGGCCAGCAATTGCGGTGGTTTGTCTCGGGGATCATGGCAGTCACATGCTGTTCATCCGGGCCCCAAAGTACACAGGCAGTGAGGACCACCGGCCCAGGGCAGGGCGTGTGAGTGAGCCCTGCTGAGCAGGTCCTGCGTCCGGACTCTGTGTTTGTCCTCACCATGTCACACCTGTCTCTTTTCCCCTGGGAGCCTCTTGTTCCTTCCCCATGCCTGGTCACCTCCCTAAGCCGGCGGGTGTGATGGCAAGGCCAGCTCTATGGATAGGAAACGGAACTCCAAAACTAGCCTGGGGTGCAGACATGGCCTCCTGCAAAAATGAATGTACCTGTGTGTGCATGTGTGTGCACCTGCAAGTGTGTCACTGCTGATGGAAGCCGCAGGGTGGGATTGAGATGCATTGGTTTTGTGTGGACAGGGAAGGCCACATCCTGACAGTGCTGTCTCAGGAGAAAGCCCGGCGGTCACTGGCACCGGCCTGACACGTTCTCACCTCCCTGGCTGCACACAGGTCCCCTGAGATGCTTGACCCTTCCCATGCCACAAGCCCTCACGGCTCCCCACATTCCCCCCTACTGCTCCCCACATTCCCCCCTACTCTCTGTCTCTGAAACTACCTCTCATTGGCCTAACCTAAACTATCTAGAAAGCTTTTTTTTTTTAAAGTTCTTTTTTTATTGTGAGAATACTGTACAGAAGGGTTACAGAGCAAGGTAATGAGTACATTACTTATCCAGCATTGTTGCCTCCTCCTTTTTCCCCTACCATCCCGTCCCTCCCACCTCCTCAACTACATCCCCACCCCCCTCCTCCCACCCCCGCCTAAATTGTAAAGGCTAGACCGCTTTTTACCATTTTTTTTTTGCAAGCTTGACTTGCTTGCCCATGGTGGGCACTCTATCACCTGAGCTGCACCTCCAGTCTAGCATTTTGCTGGTTATTTTGGAGATGGAGTCTTGGGGGTGTTTTTAACCTGGGCTGGATTTGAACTACAATCCTCCAGATCTCAGCCACTGGAGTAGTGAGGGTGCTGGATGTGATCTGGTGCCTTGGCTTGCTTGTTTTTAAATTATGGAACGTTTCTGAACGGCAAATGTGGCGAGGATAATATAAGAATACATGCAAGGAAGGGCTGGTGTGTGAGAGAGTATCTGATTAGCAAGCGTAAGACCCTGTTTAATCCCAGTATTGAAAAACAAGAAGAAATAGATGCGTGCACTTGGGCGCACGCGCGTGTGCGCACGCGCGCGCACACACACACACACACACACGAAACCTAAAGCTCTTCCAGTGTATCTCCCGATGAGTTAAACGCCTTCACCAGTGGGACAATCATCACACCCACAATGGCAGCCACACATTGCCTAGGTTTGCAGCGTGTTGCACAGATTCCACGGTGCTGAGCTGCGTGCGAGAGCCGGGGACACAGGCCCTGTCCAGCGCCCACCCGCTGCCACCATTTTAGTTTGGCATTTGCCTGGAACAAACTGGCAGGGAGGTGAGCAGAACATACAGAGCTCAGAGCTCTGTATGCAGGAGACGATCACCCCGACACAGGGGCCCGGGGCCTGGACCCGAGCACGGCCAGTGCATCCACATGGATGGTGCGGCCAGCTAGAGCCTTCCACAAGCACAGCAGCCCTCATCACGCTTTTTCAGGCACAGTCAGCCTTGCAGAGGTGTGGGGAGGGGAGAGGGGATGGGGTTCTGCCCACCTTGCTGGCTGTCCAGACAATGCTCAAATCACAGCGAGCCCCTGAGCCCCAGAGCTCTGCCCACAGCAGGGCGGGGAGGATGGCTCCCTGCCGAACCCCCCAGCATACACCGGGCCCCCCAGTGCTTTTCCACTCGGCATCTTCATTAGCCGTTTCTATGGAAATGTGCTTCTTGTGGTCAGGCTTTCTCCCAACTCACCTTGCCTCCGGCTCCTGCTGCGGCCCTCGCAGCAGAAAATGGTTGCATTAGATGCTCGCGAGGTGGCCAGCTCCAGGCCCGGGGGGGGGGGGGGGGGGGGGAATCGCTGAGCTGATTTCCTTTGTGGGGAGATCAGACCCTGCGCTTGCAAAGCAGGGTGCAGGACACAGACACATGGTGAAGTCTGCCTACTGAGGGCTGGGCCTGCCTAGCTGGAGCCTGTAGCGTGTGTGAGTGACAGGAAAGCCATCCCATCCCTTCCTGGCCTCCCCACACTGGGTCCCGGCCCTCCCTGGAACAGGGCCCCGGCTGGGCCAGAAGTGCCTGAGCTGCCCTGGCATGGAGCCACCGCCCACCACCCGGCCACTTCCCACTTCAGACATTAAGGTGCACAGATCTTAACGGGGATGCCCCCCCCAAAGTGCATTTGATCCGTTCCATTTCTTTTTCTCCCTGAAATTGAAAACCCCAAACTTTGACCATATAAATCCCACGCTATCACTGTGTGAATGAAACCCGAGAAGTAAACCCAGTATAAGGACAGGGTGATGGGGGCTCAGTCTGCCTTCGACCCCACCCCACACAGCATCTAAACATGCAGGAAGGCGTGGCCCCAGGCTCCACCCAGGAGACTCAGTAGCCCCAGAGTGTGGGCCGTCTGTGTGTGATGGTACATGCAGTAGCTGTGTGCGCTGGCACCTGGGGGCTGCTTCAGGGTAGAGACGCGAAGGTGGCACACATCCAGTTCACTAATGAACATGCTTATCTCGAGGAAAACAGCTTTGTGCACGCGTGGTAACAAACAATGGACACCTCTCAGATAGCAAATTCAATGGCAAATAAATAAATAAATCTAGCATTGCGCATGGCACAGTCTGTGAGTTAACGCTGGTACTTGGACCATCAGCAATTTACATTAATTTTTAAAATTAATTTTGTTTAGCCCGCAGGGAAAATATTTTCTTTTCTGTTTCAGAGATCCTATGCTCATTAATGCTACTCTTCAACAATCCAGACCTGGCTACTTGCTAGCCAGAGGCCATTTTTAACAGAAGAAAGCTAGAAGCTGGCTACAAGAACCTGCTTCTGTTTTCCACCCACAAAGAAAGGCCCTCTTGCACTGACAAAGCAACTAGGCCGCCATGGAAGCTTCCAGAACTGTGTGGGGCAGGTTGCTGTGATCATGGTACCTGGAGGGCAGCACTGCGTTGGCCAAGAGTTTCCTGGCATGCCTGGCTGGGCAGGGGCTAGCCTGGGGACCTTTACAGGGACCTGGCCACCCAGCAATCACCTCAGTTTCTTGTCACCCCATGAAAGGATTAACTGTTTGCTACTGCACAGGGGAGACCAGGGTATGTGTATGTGGGGGGAGGGGATTCACTGCTGGTCACTGCCCTTGTGATTTCTGATTTCAGCTGGCGGCAGAGAATTGAACCGGGGTCTCCCGAGAGAGGCTTGTTAACTAGCGGCCTTGCTCCGCCATGACCTGTTGTCAATTAAACTCCTCTGCCTTTTTTTATTTGTTAAAGGAGGTGCTAAAGATATAATCCCTGGGATATGTGGGGGTAAGACTTAACTAAAGGGAAAAATGATAATTAAGCACTTCCCTCTGTCTAAGCCTCTTGCAAAGTTGTTCTGCCAATTCAGGCAGCGGGAAGTGTGGCCGGGATCTAGTGAATGGGAGGGGTGGCCGGGGGGCCCCCAAGGCCCAGGTGAGCAGCTTTATATGTTATGCACTTCCTTGAAATAAACCTTACACAGGCAGCCTGCGTTGGGACAAAAGGCTAAGGACACAGTGCTGCACTGTGTTAAAACAAACCCTTCCCTATTTCCAAACCGACGCAGTGAGTACGGGCCAGCCGGGGAAACCTGTCTAGACACGCTTTACTTAGGCTCATGGGGGCTGCCGTAGGCTCCGTTTATGGGGACGTAATCTGGGTTATATATACAATACTTTTTTTTAACGCAGCGGCACGGGGGGACACTATGACCCTCAGTGAGGGAAGTGGGCCCTGTGCCAAAACATCTCTGATCTTACAAAGGCTGCAGTTGGAAGGAAGCAAACACATTTTCTTTCCTTCTTTTTTTGTGGGGGAAGAGGCCTCAGGACTCGGGTCTGAACTCAAGGCCTCATACTTGCTTGGCTTGCTGGCTCACAACTGGAGCTCTACCACTTGAGCCATGCCTCCCTCTAGCCCAGGCTTTTGCTGGTTATTTTAGAGATGAAGTCTTGCAGACTTGTCTGCCAAGGCTGAACTGCGATCCTCTGGATCTCAGGTTCTGAGGAGCTAGGATTACAAGCATGAGCTAAGGGCACCCTGTGTCCCCAGAGAGGAGACACAAGTGGGTATTTTCCCTCTTCCCTGCCCTAGGCCTTCCTGTTTCTCTGGGCAGCAAGGTAGGTGATACCTGCATAAGCTGCATCTTTCTGTGCACGTAGGCCCTGGAGAGCATATGTGGTAAGGGAGAGGCCCCAGTATCCTCCAAGCATTTCTGAGATGACCTGTGATATTTAGGCTCTGTTGGGCCCTGACTTTCAGCTTTTCTTCCCCTGGCAACCCCACCCACTACGATTTGATGCAGGATAAGCTTTCTTCTGAGGCAAGCTCACAAGCACACAAATGCACAGTAGTGAACACAGGTAAGACTCTGTTTGGGGCCCAGACACCAGAGCGACTGTGTGTGCTCCCGTTTGCCTTTGAGGTTTGCAATGCTTCCTTTTTTCCCCAGAAGAACTTTATTTATCAATTAAAAAAAGGGATCCTGTGTCCCTGTGCATACAGGCAGTTCTGGAGGGCAGTTCCTGCTCAGCTAACAGCATGGGGCTGGCAAAGCAAAGATGGCAGCTGTGGCCTGGTGGCCTGGCATTGGAGGCAGGGCTGTGTCCTGAGAGACTTTGCCCAGGAGCCTCTCATGCTGGGACGAAGTGTACAGACCTTCCCAGTACCAGCCTCCCTTGTGACCTGCCTGCCTTCCTCTCTTTCTTCCTTCCCTCTCGTCTTTCCTTCTGGGAGAGGGTACAGGATATACCTTGCCTGGCAGGATGTACCCCAAACCTGAGCACTTTGAGGCTCCACGCCCACTCAAGTGTGCAGAGTTCCTGGCCAACTTGAGGCCCCAGGAAGCAGGCTGGCCTCTGGGAGACACAAGGGAGCCACACTGGATCGCTGGCTACTGGGAGACGGAAATTTGCTTTGAGGCTCAACTTGTTGTAGAGAAATATGATTGCACCTTATAATGCTGAGTAATTTCTGGTGTGTGTGTGTCAGTCCCAGGGCTTGAACTCAGGGCCTGGGCTCTGTCCCTGAGCTCCTTTTGCTCAAGGATAGTGCTCTACCACTTGAATCACAGCGCCACTTTCGGCTTTCTCTGTTTCTGTGGTACTGAGGGCTTCATGCATGCTAGGCAAGCACTCTACCACTAAGCCACCTTCCCAGCCTATACCTTGGTTTCTTTACGGTGATGTTCTGGCATCGTGATGGTTATAGGGTCATGAGCAGTTGAACTACTGTGTGTGTGTGTGTGTGTGTGTGTGTGTGTGCGCGTGAGCATGCACACGCACCAGTATTGGGGCTTGAACTGAAGACCCTGCACTTTTACCTTGCTTTTTCACTTAAGGCTGGTGCTCTACTACTTGAAGCACACCTCCACTTTAGTTTTTTTTTTGCTGGTTAACTGGAGATGAGTCTCTTGGATTTATCTGTGTGGGCTGACTGAGCTTTGATCCTCAGATCTCAGCCTCCTGAGTGGCTCAGATTGCAGGCATGAGCCACCAGCAGCTGGCTTTGAACTGCTTTTGAACAAGTGCTTTCTGCATCTCCTGCTGGAGGCTCCCAGGGTACAGGGAGTTACGGGATGGTAGTGTCTCTGCTCACGGTGACTGCTCGACATTGTACCCGCTACACAACTCTCATTACAGAGAAGCCGCTAACTCTTACAAGAACCCCATTCCTTCTTCCGTGTTGCATACCTCCTTTCTTTCTTCACTCTCTTTTATTAATAGGGTTGGTTTCTCCTCCTCTACCCCATACTGGGAACTGAACCCAGGGCCATGTGCATGCTAAGTATATATTCTGCCACTGAGCGACCTGTCCCACAAAACCAGTAACTTTGAAAATGTTTTTCCTCCATTATCTTTTAAGACTACTCAACTTTTTTTGACCAGGACAGGGAGCATGTACGTACATACTATACAACAAGACCTCATCCTGGGTTGGCCATGGATCCTGGCCTGGCTGAGACTACCTGCATTCTAGGTGCTTGTTCCTGTGCAGCCTGGCTGTGTTCCTTAGGGCCGAGCAGGCTGTGATTTAGGCCCCGAGGGCTCTGAATATGATAGTCCTGGCTTTCTGCTTCTCTAATCATTGCAGCCATGAAAACATTCCCCAGGAATGGCACATAGGCTCCAGTGGTCATGCAGTTAGGTGCTCACCTAAGTGTCCTGGGCCCAGAAGGATTGAAAGGCTGGTTGGATTAGTGATGTCTGCCCTGAGCAGACATGAAAGAGATGCATGCGGGCTGTATGTTCTCTGTCCCTGTCTCTGCCTGCTCACTAATGGGCCGATATGGGACAGAGATGGCGCTAGTTACCAAGTGTCCTTATTTGGAATTCAAAACGCTTTTTGAACTCTATCCTACTGAAGTTATCATTTTTCTCCCAACTATAAAAGTCAGTAGTAAAATCACTGAGATGTCAAGCTCCTGATGCCAGTGACTCCATTATACAATTATATTGTCAATGACTCCACTAAAAGCCAAAATCAGGACTAGAGTGTGGCTCAAGTGGTAAAGCACTTGCCTAGAGAATCTGAGGCCCTGAGATTAAGCCAAATACTTCAACAATAATAATAGTAATAACTAAATAAAAACCAGAACCTAAAATCTGTCTTCTTCTTTCTTCTTTCCATCTTCTGATAATCTGAAGAAACAAGGCTTATTCCTATTCAACAGACCTGCTCGAATTGGCCATATGACTAACATATAGTTTCTTTCCTTAAAAAAAAAAAAAAAAAGAGTTGGAGTCAGGAATGTTCTAGAAAGGTCAGGTTATGCAACTTTGCTGTCTCTATGTGCCATCCTGAGAAATGTCAGTCACTGTAGCAAGTATTCTTTCTGCTAAGGATTATTTTTTCCTGGAGACAGTGAGATTCTTGTCCCTAAGCAATTAACTTGCTAATAAAAGTCAGTGCTGGCTGTCCTGTTTCTCCTCCCTGTGTGGCTCATGGAAACCAGGTTAGCCGCCTCCTTCACGTGTTTGTGGACAGAGCCTCCCTTCTTCTTCGGGGATGGAGATGAGGCTTTCAAGCTTTCCTACCTAGGGACACGACCCAAGTTGCAATTAGTGAACTGTTTTTCCAAGCTTTCCTTTGTCGATGGCTTTTCCCTGCCACGCACTGAGAGGTTTCAGGGGATGGACTCCATCATGTGTCTCCATTTAGGCTGAGTGACTGAATTCCCTCTTTCCCTGATTTGGTCTATCATCTGTGACTTTCTCGAGGAAGGGGATTTTGGAACCATTTAGTCAGAAGACTGGCTGGAGCGGGGTCGACGGGGAAACTGCCAGACTCACAGTTTTGTTTTGTTTTGTTTTCAGACACAATTCATACTCAGCCTGGAGACACAGGGAGGTGACAAAGTTCGAGGAGGTAATACAGTTCGGGGAGGTGATGAAGGTCAGTCTGGGATGAGATTGATCAGGTTGGCAGGTCGGGTGCCAGCACAGGCCTCTGAGAAACTTGCCACATCAACAACATGGAGGTGCATGGCACAGCGCCTTCCAAAATATGCAGCACCCGCTGGGTACTTGCAGCTCACACTTGTAATCCTGGCTCCTCAGGAGGCTGAGATATGAGGATTAGCGTTTGAGGCCAATCTAAGCAGGAAAGTCCATGATTATTTGTATCTCCAGTTAAGCACCAAAAAGCTGGGAGTAAAGCTGTGGCTCAAGTGGGAGTGCCATCTTTGAGCAAAAAAGCTCAGGGATAGTGCCCAAGCCTTGAGTTCAAGCCCCAGGGCTGGCAAAAAGCAAGCAAGCAAGCAAGCAAGGTACCACTCAGGAATTCACCTTGTTCCATCCTCCAGTCTGTAGCCTAGTGTGAGTCTCAGGGCACACACATTGTATCCCAAACCCCGTCCTGGGGCATGGAAATGTCAACAAGATATATTCAGTAAACACAGTCTTCCTACTGCTCCAACCACAGGTACAGTCTCTGCACATGGTCTAATCCAGCAATCTGCAAACCACAAATCCTTCTCCTTGGGTGCCTACTGGGATCTCCCTGAGAACGGAGAAGGCCTGCCAGTGTTTCCATGTCCTTCAGCCACTGATTTCTGTCAGTGAGTGCCGGGATGTGTTGGCAGGCTGCAGGGAGCAGGGAAGGCCATCCTGGGTGATGCCTTCCCTCAGGGTGCTCATGGCCAGGTAAGATGCACACCTGGGCAAATGCATGCTTTGGGCCAGCCTGGACAATTCCTCCCTGAGCCACTGGGCACAAAGTCTCAGGGCACGGACAAAACTAGGACATCTGAGAATCAAAGTGTCCCTGGGCTAGGGTTGAGACTTCATAGGAGGAGCAAGGGGTTAGAAGCAGAGTTCAGTATGGCAGCTGATGCTGGGGAACCCTCTCTTTCACCCCTTTCTTTGTGTTTCAGGGGCCCCAGAGGAGTTGGTCTCACAGGCTGGCCTCAGTCCAGGCCTTGAGGCATGGAGGGACAAAGGGCTCCATCCCAGGGCAGCCCAGTCCACTGACATGGGGCATTAGACCCAAGTTTCCACCCCAGCCCTGTGTTGTCCTAACAAATGCCTGGCTCCCCCTCAGAAACCTGGCAGGCCAATGGAGAATCTGCATTTGGGGGGCATTTAGCTTCCATGAGGAACCCCACTAACAGGAAAGCAGGAGTTGTCTTTATCCCTGACTGTGAAGAACAACCAGCCACCTGCTTCTGGGGACAGCCATGCTGCCTTCCACACTAAGTGCTACCTTCTGGAACTGGAAAGGGAAATAGCTCCTCCATACCTGCACCCGTAAGGAGAGCCAAGTGGGTGGGAGGGGTTCGAGGGAGGGGGCCAGCCTGGAGGGGACTTGTAGCAGGTTACTGCTGAGACCCTTGGATGAGCTCCTGAGGGGTACGAGGATGTACAGGCTTCCAGAGTGGGGCTGACAGGCCGGCGGTGAGCTGTCATTTCCATCACGGACAGAGTAGGCTAGCCAGGCAGCCCCCAGCAAGGCCGCACTGTGTGACAGCACTCAGAAGGCACGCGTGCCAGTGCCGTTATGGTATTGGAAGTGTCAGGTGCCAACAGCGGGCCCGATTGCACAGACAAACGTCGGGCCGCGTGCTTGAAGGTTATTTGAAGCCTGTCATTTCCATTAGCGAGCTAACCACAAGTGGAATCATTCATTAGCCGGCTCTCTTTAGTAGCAAGGTAGGGCGGGGGCTGGGGATGGGGCTGGGGTGGGGTGGAGCCGGTTGGCACCCGGGCCTGGCATGTTTAGTACCTACCCTATTAGCAGCTCATGATGGCTGGCGGAGGGAGGGGTGCATGGGCAGGGGCGCCCCGTGTGCCCGCTCGTTAGTGACTGGCAGGAAAGCACAGGAACGAGTGGACATTGGCACAGACTGGCTCTCTGTTCTTGCAGAAGGCCAAAAATAATCTCAGTAGATTTAATTAACACTGCAGCGAACAGATGGGGTAGATGGAAAGAGCTCCGACCGGAGACCGCTCATCTGTCTCGGTTTCCGCGAGCGTTTTAATGAAGCCTCGCTATCTGCGGGCCCCAGGATGGACGCATCCTTTCTGCTTATGCAACCGAGCGGAACCATCGCCCGGCAACTGCACCCCGGCGGCGGGGCCGGTTTCCCAAAGACCAGGCCTTGACTCAAGCCAACTCCTGCCACAGGAAAATGTCAAACGCATGCCCAGACACCCTGGCCTCACCCTCTGGCTCTAATCCTACGGTGAGAACAAACATGAGTCCCGAGGCACTCTACAGAGTGGGGACTGGGGGCGAAGAGGTTAAGTCCAGCCACGGACAACACACCGAAGCCCCCAGATTCAGCTAGAACAAGGCATTTCTGTCCAGGCTGGGCCAGTGGTCAGCCCTGGCCAGCAGCCGATTTCAGGATCTGTCTGAACAGAGGTGGGAGCCATTCCTAACTCACCATGCAAGCCCAAGACCAGCACACACATGGAGCCTTTATCGACTGATTGACTGGAGTGGAAAAGCCCAAGTGTCTGGGGCTAAGAGCAAAACAGGAATTCATTAGTTGCTTGTAGGATACAAGCCCAAGTACAGAGAGGGCCAAGCCTGCTGGTAAACACACCAGGCCCAGTAACGAGCTGGGTGGAAGCTTGCAATCATCCAGGGCAGAGATCTTTATAGAAAGATCTAGAATAGGAACTTTGGTTCAGTTGAGATCCTCAGCTCCATAGAAATGTCTGATGGTGGGGGCTGGGGGTTTAGGCCAGCGGAAGAGTGCCCGCCCGGCCCGGGCAAGGCCCTGGGTTCGGTCCTCAGCCCTTGGGGGGGGGTGGTAAAAAAAAAAAGGAATGTCTGATGGTGAAGAGGGCCGTTGGTGATTCTGAAACTCCCATAGGGAAAGGGAGATGGAACCAGATCTTTGCAGCTAGGCACTGAAGCCTCTATTCAAGAAAAATGGAAGCCAGGCACCAGTGATGCACACCTGTAATCCCAGCTATGCAAGAGGCTGAGATCTGCAGACTGTGGTTGTAAGCCAGCCAGGGCAGGAAAGTCCATGAGATTCTTATCTCCAATGAACCACCACCAAAGCCAGAGGTGGAGCTGTGACTCAAGTGGTAGAGCACCAGCCTTGAGTGAAAAAGCTCAGGAACAATGTCCAGGCCCTGAGTTCAAGTCCCAGTACCTGTGCACTCATGCACATACACGTGTGCACATGTGCACGCACACGCACGCGCACACACATAGAGGAAAATGTCTTGGTAGAGCATGAGGCCTCAACACTCCAGGCCTACCTTACACGCCTCCATCTGCTCTCAGCACTCCCCAAAATTCATGAGGAAGACGGGGCACTCACAGAACCCCAGAATGGAACGCATGCATTCTTTGGAAGAGAGTGGCCAGCATTTTTTCAACCAATTTTCCCTTGAAACTAGTTACGCAATGGTGTTAAGGAAGAAAAAAAAAGCTTCTTTTGCTCAGCTAAGTTTCCTACTCTATTAATCTCATTATCCTTTGAACCGTTTAACTGGCAATGCCAAATGCAATTTGTATTCTGCAGCAAATCGAATGCTCTAAAATGATTATCCCAAGATGAACCGTGGCCATGCTGGACGCTGCTGGGTCTGAAAGACTGTCTGGCCACCGAGTGCCTTTCCCATATGCCTTCCGAGCTTCCTGACACAATGTTACCTCTGCTTTGCAAGGGATAAATTAAGCGTGTGAACGTCTTAGCAAAGCCCTCATTTTCCAGTTAATCACAACTCCCCTAATCAAATTAGCACACATAATTCCGCTGGATGCAAGGCACAAAAAGTGCATTATGCCCTTCTTCGGAGTTGAAAGGGAGGGAACAGCAGGGCGCCTTTCTCCCTTGCTTGAGTGGGTCTAAATAGAGGGGGGTTCTTCAGAAAGATGGGGCGCGGTAAACTTTGACAGCACGGAGGTCGAGTTCCCAAGCTCATTAAATCTAGCCCGGCTGCGGCCACCTCCAGCGAGGCAGCCCGTAATGAGATACTTGTTTAATTTTCCTTCAAAGGCCGGACATCTGTGACAAACCTCCCCGCTCCAACCCCTCCAGCCCCACACAGCCACATCGTCAATAGGGCCTCCGGCCTCTATCTGGCTTGATGGAGTGTTTTCCATTGAATAAACCAGATAATAAATTTTGAGGAGAAAGGAACAATTGCCATTAACTCCCGTCCTCTCCGCGGAGTCCGGGCCCATCATGGAAATTCAATAGCGGAGAAGCTAAATGGATAAATGTTCTCAGTCAACCCTTTTTAATTGATTTCCCTTCATGGAATGATCTAGTCTCTGAAGCTAGCCATCCCAGAGCCCCTCTTTAACCTTTCTTTTCATTCCAAATACATTTAGAAGCCCCGAACAAAAAGGAATAGCTAAAATATTAATCTCCCTCGAGAGCAAAGGCCTGCAACAGACCAGATTTTCAGATCAATGCCCAGCAGTGCCCGTGGCCTACAAAAGGCCGAAACACACTTTCGCTCCTATTCAGCATGGCACCGGCCCTGACCTTTCTTGAAAAGCGGCCACCGCATCCCCATGCGGGCGGGGCCTGGAAACGCTCTCTGCTGTCATGGGCATCAGGCAGCCGTTACTGCCCGTGCAGTGACAAGGCCTGGGGCAGGCATGGGTGGACAGGACGGCGGCTCTCTAGGATCACGTTTGCAATAACATTCTACTTTCTTTCGCTCCCTCTCTGCCCCCTGCTTCCTCCTAGACTCCCTCTACCTCAACCTCCACACACACAGGAAATGAGTCCTCTGACCCCACGTGGGATTGGGAAGGAAAAAAGAAATCCCTCAGTCCAGTCTCCACATCACTCACCAAGGTGATCCCGTTTCCCTCCAAGGACATGTGTATAACCCTTCCCCTGCCCCGCCCCCCTCAGCTGCAGTCTGGTGGCTTCCTTGGGGCTTGCTAGGACCCTCACCCTCTGGGCAGCTCCAGGGGGGGCTGCAAGGTGCCCTGTGAGCCTCAACTCAGCACAACAGAAAGCCCCCCACTCACCCAGAACGACACCTCAGCTCCACAAGGCTGCCTGGTATGCCCAGCCCAGGCCTTCTGCTGCAGATATGCAGATGCAGAGCATACAGCACCCCAAAGCTACTGCCCCCAGGGCTAAAGGCCGGATTCCACTTACATTCTGCCCTGCAAGGACCAGCCCTGGGCAGGGGCCCGCACCCCTCACGCAGCAGCTGGCCCAGGGTGTCTGGTCATCCCAGCCCTCCACCCCCGGGCTGCTCTGCAGAGCCCAACTGTCCCAGGGCCGTTCACAATGCTCCTGACAACTCTGTAAAGCTGGGGAGCACGGGATGCATGTCATACCCAGGCCCCTCTCCAGGAAGCAAATGAGAACAAGTTCCACAGACCCCTGAAGATGGGGGTACCTGCCACCCCACCTCCTGCCAGCTCTGTGCCAGCCCCCACCTCCACGGGCCTCCATCCTCCCAACAAGCAGAGGAGGAAACTGAGGCGGAGCCGGTGATCTGCACAGGAAGCTTCTGGAAAGTCTTCAGCTCAAGTGTGCTTATCAGCAGAGTGGCCTCTGCTTGTGCATTCAGCATACTGACTCACTGAGTATGTGTGTTGAGTACTCACTAAGTAGGTGTGCTAAATAGTCACTGAACATGTGTGCTAAGCACTCACGAAGTATGTGTGCTAAGTAATCACAGAGCATATGTGCTAAGTACTGAGATGTATGCTAAGTACTCACTAAGTATAGGTACTAAAAACACCGTGCGTACCAAGAGATGTCCTGCTAAGGCTCAGGAAGGGTGAGAGCAAGCCAAGAAGCTTGACCATGTGGGGGGCATTCAGCAAACGTGTGCGGAGAGTACAGGATGGTGGACTGAGACGCAGCCAGGGCCTCCAGTGCCCTGGAGTCCTGAGAAACCAGTGCATATCTGTGAGGCATCCAGAGACGCGGCACAGAGGACGGGCAGGCAAGACGAGGGCTGTAAGGAGCAGAGAGAGGGGAGGGGACATAGCCAAGAGCAAGCTCAACCTTGAGCAAGGATGGGACCCCAGCTCTGCCCAGGTTCCGGCTGGGGACCAGAGGTGTGGACAGGAGGTGGCGTGGGGCCCCAGAGGCAGCGGGGAGGGAGGAAGAAGGCAGGCAGAGACAGGGGTGGGGTGGGCAGATGGGAGATTGAGATCTTGGCGCTGGACACTCTCTGCGTAAAGAAGACTGTGGGTTGGCATTGGTGCTGACGGCGGCCGAGTGGTGCTGGTACTGAGTAGGAGGAAGAAGGCAGTCACTTTTACCAGGATGGTCCCAATGTGCCAGGCCAGGCTTTGGAACTCTCCCTTCAGGGTGCCCGAGCAAACAGGGCCCCGGGGAGGGGAAGTCTTACAAACCAGGCCTAACTGTCAGATGATAACCAGGGCCAAGCACCTATAAACCAAGGAGGATTTCAACGTGTGTGGATGGTGGATGTTAATCGGGCTTCCCCAGACCTCGAACCTCACCTGCTGAGCAGCTCACTAACCAGAGCTCCCCCACCCACAACCCCAGACTGAGCTGTCACCACCCCCCTCAGGAGAAGAACATGGTGGGGCCATGAGAGATGGCATCCTTCCCAGATTCAAAATGTCTCCTTCATCCAACCTGCGGCTGTGACCCTGCCCAAGGCTTTCCTTTGTTTTTCTAATTTCCCTCCCTGTCCCTCTCCTCCTCCCTTTCCCTTTTTTCAGTGTCCTGGGTTTAAACTGTCCCTGGGTGCTCTACCACTTGAGCCACAGCTCTACTTCCAGCTTTTTGCTGGTTCATTGGAGATAAGAGTCTCATGGACTATGCTGCCCAGGCTGGCTTCTAATCATGATCCTCAGATCTCAGCCTCCTGAGTATCAGCTAGGATGACAGGCATGAGCCACCGGCACCTGGTTCTTTCCTTTTGTTTTGAGGGAGCAATGAGAAAAAAATAAGATAAAAAAGGAAGAGAGACGTGTACAGAAATAACCAGCTTTAACAAACGGCTACAGGTTTAAAAATAGTTCCTGGGCTGAGGTCTCTGCCTCCACAGCAGGGCTGACCTTGCTAATACAGTATGTAGATCTCTTGCCAACTAATCGGCCGACTGTAAAGCAGGGTTTCAAGCTGTGGCCAATGATCTGGAATGGGAATGAACGAGAGGGTTTTAGCAGGCCGGATCTGTAGCCTGCTATCTGTATCTGACAGCTGTCACCTTCTCGGCAGAGGCCAAGGCCTAGAGCTTCATTTAAAAGCAGCATGGCTGATCAGATTACTGGGACGGTGTGTCAAAAGTGGCTGCGATGAACTGGGGAGAGAGAAAGCAAATCTATAAATAGCAGTCTCGCTGTCTCTCCAGAGCTGGAGGGGCAAGGGACCCATACCGAGCAGCCATCGCCATGCTTAGTCTCGGCAGCCGGTGGGGGACTCGTGGGCCAGATCAGAAGTCTTGCTCTATGACATGCCGGGGGGAGGGGAGAATAGCTTTATGGGCGAGGATTTAAAAGACTTACATGCTTGGCACTGGTAATGGCTGCAGAGCAATAATTGGTTTGAACCAACTTTATGAGCTAACAAGGTTCCTGAGCACTTAATAATGTCCTCAGGGCCCCAGGACCCAGCAAGTCACCTTTCCCATAATGTGCGGGCTGCCGGGTTCTGACAGCCCACAGGGACTGGCCGCTGGTGCTGAAACAGTGATAAAGTGAGAGGCTCCCCCTTTGATATCTATTAGAGATGTCAACCAGGTCTTCAACCAGAACAGCTGCAGAAAGTGCCTGGGAGGGGAGGGCAGGAAGGGCGGGGCCAGGGTGAGTTATCCGAAGCCCTTGCTCAGAGCCCCGGCTTAGACGCTGGACACCACCGGGTTATAAATGAGCCCGCTGACATCTCATAGGGTGCATGTACCACTCTTCCCAGGACCATCTGTCACTCCTCAAGGCTCTGCTGATAAAGCAGAGTGTCTAAAAATTTGTCAACAGCCACAGAAAGTCACCCCCACATGAGTCCCAGGAGAGGGAGGTACAAAAATGTCTACTGCCCTAGCGGGAGCCTGGGGGCCGGTGTTTATACCAGGCTGGCACCAGGGTGGACAAACAACGGCCACCAGACACCCACCAGAGGGGACTAAACTCTGGCTCTGGAAGGTGAGTTTGTCAGATGAAGGAGGCAGGTGGCCTCGACCTGCACACCACCCCAGGGAAACACCCATCAGGTTAGGTGTTTCCAGACTTGCTGTGAGGGCCTTGCCCTGGCTTGCTGGTGAAAAGTTCCACTTGTGTAATGCTATTCAAGAGTAATGAGCACATCAAGAAAAGGAGCCAGCATTAGTAACAGCTAACACTTCCAAATGCTGGCCACCCAACTAAGAGCTTCCCGTACACAGTCCGGTGAGGTAAGTCTCGTTTTATTACCCAACTTTACAGATGATCACCCGGCACTGAAAGGTTAGGTAAACTGTCTGAGTGAGAACTGGAACTCAGGGCACTGGCTACAGAGCGGCGAAGCGTGCACACCATCCCCACCTTAACCCTGCCCCTTCCAGACAGGGAGCCTGAGGAGACCCGGACTGGGCAGGGGTGGACAGGCACAAGGACCCATGGGTTCTAACCAGAGAAACCCAACCAGCAATGCTGGAGCACTGGCCAGGAAGGAGAGGCCTCTGAGACCGGTCTGGAAGACTGTGCTGCCATGCATGCCCACCTGTCATTGGCTTTGGCCCCTTCAGGCAGCAGGAAACTGATTTGCCAAGGAATGGGGTGGGCACCTATGGGGTAGACAGAGAGGAGGGGCTCCTATGGACTGCCATGTCCAGGCCCCGCCCCCAGAGACAGCCCCACCCCACCACAGGCCCTGCCCCAGGCCCAGGCTCCGCCCCAGGCCCAGGCCCCGTCCAGGGCCCCCTCCAGTCACAGCCCCCCCCTCCCCAATCAAAGCCCCACCCAAGCCCCAGCCCCGCCCTGTCCCCTGTCCAGGCCCCACCCACCACCCCAGGCACAATCTCAAGTCACCTCCTGGAAGCCCCTCAGACCTCCAGGCTGACACCCGAGCCTCCCCCCCAGCCCACCTCCCCATAGCCTTGGGCCACCTGGGGGCTCCTGCAGTGGCTCTGTGCTGCCCAGAGTAGGCTGGGCCCAATTAAGAAGTCTCATGTGTTCCTTGACTTCAGAAGTGTCACGCTGGCTTTCTGTCGCCAAGTCTCCAATCCCTGATGACTGGTGCGGGGGGGGGGGGGGGGGGGGGGGCGCACTTTAATGCAACCATCTTTATTTAACAGATCGGAAGCTAAGCCCCCCAAGGTTAAGCAGCAAGAGTGACAGACCCAGGGGGACCCCAGCTCTGCAGAGTCTCAGTGGGGGATTTTCTTTCCAGGCCTGTAGAGCTGCCCAAGGAATGGACGCAGGGGTATAAAATCAGTAAATTCAATCCAGTCAAGTGCATGTTTTGAGAAAAAGCCAAGAATGAAGAAATCGAGTTTGATGAACATTCAATATTCATGAGCTGGGCCCACTTCAGGTCACGCGAGACAGGGCCAGCACCCAGGGTTTCATGATGAAGGGTTTCATTGGCCAGTTGGATGGAGACGTGTGCACGGCGTTATTTTGCTTCTGGCAATACCTTAAACCCCCAGTTAGGCAAGTATAAAAACCGGCGATGGCCTTGAGACTCCCGCACGGTTTATACATGGCAAACACATCTGTGAGGATTCGAGAAACCTACAAGGGACCCGACGCGTTTCCACCTATTGACATTTACAAAGCAGTTTAAATCATGCATGAGAGGCCTCAGGCGCATGCGGTTCACAAAACATAACTCTGAGCTCCCAGGGACCCGGGGCTGACCAACGCTCTTTATTAGAACCGACAGTGAGAGACAGCTACTGTGAATTTCCTACCAGAGACGCAACTCCGAGGCGACAGCGCTAATGCCAGTGGATATATTATGCAGATCACCTGACTCCAATCTTTCTTGTTAAATACGTCTGGTGAATTCTTTTCTAGCCCTCAGGAGCATCCTGCAGATCTCACTGGGGCCTGTTCTCAGGCTCCTTGCTCAGTCCTCTGTTCCCTAGGGCTTGGGAAGTGCTAAGTTAGCTTGGTTGATCAGAGTTATTTAAATGCTGGGAACAGATCTTACAACGAACAACAGAACTGAGCCACAGATTAAACATTGCAAGGTTACTTATTTCTTAGTTGTAGAATATGCTAGAATTTTAGAGTCTTTCGAAAGCAACACCTCTCTGAAGGTGATAGATTCCAGCTAACCAATACAAGTGTTATCTAAGATTACACATAGGTGGTGAGTATAGAAATATGTATGTAAATATAACCACTCATTAAAGGTACTTTCACCTGCAGGCTTTTATAAGCCCAGTACTTCAAGGAAATAGGGCTCCAGTTAGAACCAGCTAAGGGCAAAATATGGCTGTGATTTTTTTCGAAGGTGGATGCTTCCACTTTGTGTGTCTAGGAGGGAGAGGAGAGGTCAGGTAACATGACCATGGCCAGGTAAGGAAGCTGGCCGCTAACCAGTACTGGGAAGGGTTGGCCAGGGGAAAATCACGAGGGGTGATTTTCAAGCTGGGTGTGGGTGGCCTGTAATCCTAACTACTCAGAAGGCTGACCTCTGAAGATCACAGGTCCAAGCCAGAACAAGTAGGCAAGTCAGTGAGATTCTATCTCCCATGAATCAGCAAAAATACAAAAGTAGAGGTATGGCTCAAAGGGTAGACTGCCAGCTTTGAGCAAAAAAAGCTAACAGATGGTGCCCAGGCCTTGAGTTCAAGCCCCAGTACCGTCACACACACAAAAAACTTTAAGACAGTAAAAGTATGGACATTGCTATGTAGGGCTCTATTTATTTTTTAAAGTCGATCATGATCCTGAGACCAAAAAAAAATAAGTAAAATAAATAAAAAGCATCTTACAAGATGCTTCCATGGGTCGCCCTCAGGCCTTCAAGTTCAGGAGGAGACTATTTTCTTACCCAGAGAATGGGAAGCTGGTGAACGAATGATGCAAATGTGAACACACTGCACTGCTGTCACTGAATCCCAACACAAAAGCATGGAGAGAGTACGCGGGACATAAGCCAAGCCCAAGGGCGAACACACTGAAAGTGAGCTGGACATAAGGCCCCCTTGAGAGGGTTCCGGTTAACACGGAATACGAATGAGACAGATGGCATAGCCCATAATCTAGGCGGTAGACACGATCACATGGCCCACTGGCAGCCCACAGACTTTCAAAACACAGCCATAGGGAGCTGTCCATGCATTTTTACGTGTTGAGTGCAAAAATCACAGCCTGACTACTTAGGCATCCAGGATCTTGGGTGACCCACGGTGACCCTCAGACAGTGGGCACCGTGACGGTCTCACACCCCACAATCATCTAAATGAACTGCCACCCACCTGTCTTCCCACCACCCCGACGGTTCGGAACTCCCAGTGCAGGCTGCGCCCCTCACCAGCGGCCGCTGAAGAACAGCGCAGGGACACAGCCGCAGCCTCACCTTGGGTGCAAAGGGGAAACGCCTCCTGACCCCGCAGAACAGCGCAGGGACACAGCCGCAGCCTCACCTTGGGTGCAAAGGGGAAACGCCTCCTGACCCCGCCCAGGAGCCCTCCGGAGGCCCACCACAGAGCCCTTCCCTGAGGCGAGCTGATTTCGGAGCCCCCCATGCACTGCGGGTCTTTCTGTATTTTTTGTCAAGGGTGAGCAAGCTCTCTGTACGGCGGTCGGTTAACTGTGGAGTCTGGAGCAGTGATAGAAGCCGGGAGGGTCTGGAAGCTTCCACAACTACCTAAGGGCAGGGCACCTGTTCGGCTGTAGGAACCTACATGCACAGTGCTCGACCTCACGGCAGTGATACACATGCGCAGTGCGCATCCTCGCCGCTGTGGGGACACACATGCTCAGTTAGAGGCCCTGCAGCCCCTCATTTCTGCCTCTTTTCTGATTTTTCAGGCTGTGGGTGGGCAGTAGCCAGAGAAAACACTGGAAAGAACACACGAGGGACCCTGCTCCCATCTTGTCTTTGTTCTCTGCCTGAATATACCAAAGGCTCACAAGGTGATCGTGTGTGTGTGCACATGTGCGTGTCAGGACTGGAGCTTGAACACAGGGCCTGCCTTTGGGTAGGTAACTAGAGAGAGGAGTCTCACAGACTTTCCTGCCTGGGCTGGCTTTGAACTGCAATCCTCAGATCTCAGCAAGGATTATGGGTGTATGTCACCAGTGCAGAGTTCAACAGCAATTTTTAATATTACACAAACAGAATAATGACTTGAACAGAGACGCAGATACCATTAAGACAGACAAAGTGGCGATGACTACTAAGATCTTCATTTAATGTTCTCTTCCTTTTTAACTGGGTGTGGTGGCAAGGGCCTGTAATCCCAGTACCTGGGCCGTAAAAGCAGGAGGTGTGTGAGTTTAAGGCAGATTTGGCTTATGTAATGAGTTTGAAGCCAAACGGGGCTACATAGTGAGACCTTGACTAAAATAAAAAACAACCCCCCCCAAAAAAAAACAAAAAACAAAAAAAGGGGGGGAGAAGAGGAAAAGAAAAAGGAAGAAAATAAACTGCTCAGCCAGACACAGTGGTGCATGCCTGTAAATCTCAACACTCAGGAGACTGAGGCAGGAAGATCATTAGTATGAGGCCAGCCTGGGCCACCTGGAGATACTGTAGATCTCTGGTGTTAGAAACCCTGACTTGTTCAGGGGTCAAAGGGCAGCAGATGAACAGGTGGTATCAGATGAGGGGCATGGTGTGGCTCTCCTGTGGCGGGCATGTGCACTGGCACTGCCCCAAGGATGCCAGGGGAAGGCTGCTTTTGGACCTCACAGACCCGTTTCCTTCCTCATAAAAAACAGCAAAGAATTATGAAGCAGTTATGTCCTCTTCCTTCCTTCTCTGGGCAGATGCTAGAGGACATAGCTTTGGGGACATGAGAAAGCCATGGTGTCACCATGAGGCAAAGCCTCAGAGAAGCCAGCCAGCTCCCCAGTGCTCTCAGTACATCTCCTGTCAGGCAGCTGACTGGGCATTGTGGTTTTATGTCTTCTCTGGATTAAGCATCCTGCTACTTGCAGCCAAAGGTGTTCTGTGGGGCAGAGGCATAGCCAGGCTTCAGAGTAAGTGCTCCAGTAAAGAATGACTGAGAGGGGAGTTAGTTCCCTGAAGGAAGAGCACTGGGGCAGTGGGGATCTCTCTGTGACTGTGCATGTTAGGACTCAGAGGAAACAAAGAGCGAAGGACAATCAAATTATTAGAAACCACTGACAGTCCTACCCGGAGCAGTAGACCCGAATCTCCCCAGCAGCTTTTGCGCATGGGCACAACACATCCAGAGCCTCATCTGAAAAGAAGGGGGCTATTGGGGTTCCATCTCCAGGGGTGGGCAGGAACGCAGGAACGTCCAGGCTCTCAGCCTTGTATTGCCTGTGTTCACCTCATTTGGTTGTTTTCACATGACTGCCCGAATCCACTAACGATACCACTGTGCTCTCCTGTGTAGGGAGTGGAGGCTTTGGCTGTCCCTGCCCCACATGGGTAGGTAGCCTGGGCTCCTGTCCACCAGGGAGCAGGAAGGAGAGAGGTCGCCACCTGCAGCTAGTGCCAGGCAGTGCACAGGGCAGCGGGGAGGTGGGGGAGGAGGGGCAACCTACATGGCTTCACTGGGATCTCCCTGGTTCCCCGAGGGGGGGGGGGGGAGGGAGGAGTGGAGTTCCGCATGGCGGCCAGTGGGAGGCAGGCCTGGTCACCCGTGGCACACACATGGAGGGAGGCTGACAGACAGCTCCAGCGGCCGCGGCCACAGCTGCGGGGAGACGCAGGCCGCCATCTGCACCCACTGCATTATTTAGTGGCGCTGGTTGCTGAACATTTGCTGCAACCCATGGGAATGGGCTCGGGGCTGCGCAGTGGCAGCTGACATCTCCTGCTCTGTTCTGGAAACAGGATGCGTTAATTTTTAATGGAGCACATGTTCGATTGGCTACACAAACAGGCTAATCTGCAAAGCATGTGCTCCGTAACAAGCACCGCGCGGCCGCCAGAATACCAACACGGCGGCTGCCAGGCACAGAGGCGGGGCGGGCAGGGCCACACGTCGGGCAGGCCCAGGCCCCTGGTGTAAAGCCAGGCGTGGTTTCTCGATCACACAGCCGTGATTGGAATATGCTCGCGCACCCGGCTGCAGACTGAGCATGCCCCGCTCCTGCACCCTGAGACTTGAAACGTGGATAAGGTGTGGTCTCCAGCTTCACAAACCCCTGTACCCACCACAACGCCAAGGGCAGAAACAATGTGAGAAATGTGGACACAGAGCCCTCAGGAGCACAGATTTCAGAAGGGGAGAGACATGGAAGGGGATACGAGTTCAGTAACCGTGTGTAAGAAGACAGTGGGTCTGAGCAGAGAGTGAACGATGGTAAAGGATGGTAAAGATGTCAGGGAGCTGGTGTTGGCTTGGAGGCGATCGCAGAGCCACTTAGTGAGAAGTCAGAAATCAGGGTCTGGTACTAACGGGAGAATCAGCGGTGGGCCCAGGCACTTGGGTGTGGTGCCACATGGACATGCCACTGTGACAGTGCGTTGAGCAGACAGAGGCCTAAGGGGCAGCCCGGTCTACGGAGGGGATGGAGGTCAGGAGGCCCAGGAGACGGGAAGAGACAGGGTGGATGGGGAGTGGGTGGGAGGGCATTAGAGATGCCCTAACCGCAGTCCTCTTTTTGGTGCGAGATGCTTCAACAGTCAGTGAGCCATCTTTGTCACCCTCGGTGTTGAGCAAATGCACCAAAACAAACAAGTAACAAGAGAAACCACAAAGGCCGGAACTGTGCGCTTCCAGCGTGCATGGTGACTGAGTTGAGGCTGGCAGCTCTGAACCGTCACCAGTTTAAACCCTGCCTGAGCAGCTCCCTCCCTGCCGCCGTAAACACAGGTACGGTCTGTTCCCCTGGAGCAAACCATGCCGCCCCTCCCCAAAACAGGGGGGCGAGAAGCTTAACGGAACCCCTCCCCAAAGCAGGCGGGGCAAGCAGGCCTAACGGATCCAGTGGGAGTCTGAAATGTCTTTAGTGGAAAGTGACCATGTACGGCTCAAATGGCCTTTTCATAAGCTTCCTGATGCAATTAAAAAAAAAAACCAAAACACAACAAACCTTTTAAAAGCTGGGTGTGGTGGTGTATGCCTGTAATCCCAACTATGTAGAAGATACAGGTAAGAGGATGGCAGTGCAAGGCCAGTCTTCAGTTAAAAAACGAGCAAACACGAGACCCACTGTGAAAAACAAAGCACTAAAGAGCCGGCAGTGTGGTTCTCAGGATGAGTACAGAACCTGAACGAAAACACCAGAAACCCGCCAGCCTGCAGTACTGCCTTCCACATGCTCAAGAGGCAGTTCCAGCAGCCAGCAAAGCCTACAAGCTTCTTTCCTATTCTCGGTGGATGTGGTACATTAGAACATGTGTGCGTGTGCACGCATGTGTGCGCTAGTAGTTGGAATTGAACTCAGGGCCTGAGCACTTTCCCTGAGCTTTTTTGCTCTACCACCTGAGCCACAGCTCCACTTCTGGCATTTTGGTGATTAATTGGAGAGTAAAGAGTCCCACAGACTTTCCAAATGGTGGCTGGCTTCAAATGGTGATCCTCAGATCTCAGCCACCTGAGTAGCTAGGATTACAGGCTTGAGCCACTGGTACCTGACAAAGTTGGGTTGGGTTAAGTGCCTTATTGAGGTCTCTGTGCATCACAACCCTGACAAGAAGGGTCAGGGTGGCCTGGTCCAGCCCTGGGGGGCCCTACTTCCCTGGTATCAAGGACATGTCCTGGTTGTAGGCATTTGTTCAGCCTTAAGAGGATTTCCAGCAAGCCACAGACGTGGGAAACACAATGCATGCTGGGCTGTCCACAACATCAGGTAGGAAAAACAACCACAATCAAAGACCCAGGCAGAAGCTGAGTGACCAGACTAAAATGTGCCCCTCAGTAGGCCTAAAACATATCCCTCAATGGACTCGGGTCTCCACTGCTTTGTTCTCTGTGGACAAGCTCATGTTCCCATGAGCGCAGGGATGGAAGGAGGGCAGAGGGCAGGTATTCACTTCCTGGATGGGAACCTAGGGCCTGTGGGAGGAGGGCCTGGTTCTCCACAGGTCCTTGGACCTTCTGTCGGGGCAGCCCTGGCACTTGAACTTATTTCTCCCTGCCACACTGTACCACATTGCCATTCCCCGCCCACTGGGTTATTCATATGGCTTAGAGCGCTTGGAGGGTGGTGATCAAGATGGGGATATGGGCACACTTCCCTCCTGGGCAGCGTGGTCTCATGGCCAGCGTGGCTGGAATGGCTTCATCCACTTCCCACCACTCCGGGCAGTCCTGGCTTCACTGCACTTGGAGATGGGGTGCTCGGGTCACTGACACTTCCGTTGGTCTTGTCTGGAAAAATGGGGAGCTGACCACAGTAGATAGCGGCCACATGTAAACTGCAGGGAAATCGTCAGGCGGGAAGAGCCATTGATAAATGCAGATTTTTTTTTAACCATAAATTCACAAGGTCTATCTTCCAGCCCTGTCCCTTGCCAAGGAAATCGATTTCAAAGCAAAAACAAGGCTTCCGTTTTCCAAGCTCAAGAACCATGTGCGCGCACAAGTTCCCTTTGCTGAAATATTGAGCGGAAAATTCAGTTCCTTCAATCTTTCTAAATCTTCGCCTCTGATTGGGTTCATTAATAAACATGCTGATTTTGTTACCCGGGAGACATATGGTATCATCCGCTAACAGGAAGCCGTATTTTGCATTTTATGGTAAAAAACAAACATGCAAACAGGTTCCCACAGATGGTTTTCTTAGCTTCTGGGAGGGAAGGAAAAAAAGCTTAATAATGCTTGAAACTAGTTTTTCTCTTTAACAACAACAACAACAAAAATCCTCGCATGTCTTTGTGGAGATGCTGATAAATTAGATTAAGTTCTACTCCAAGGTTTCAGCAATTTAGAATTCACTTCTTTTCTCCCCACCTGCTTGCTCTGTTCCCTTTCTTCCCCTCCTTTCAGAAACAATCTTGCTCTGAAGGCCAGACATAACAGAGCGACATGTATCCGCGGCCCTAAATGAGTGAGGTCTTCTCACAAACAAATTTTCCCGATAGTTGATGTTAATCCCTTAGATTTAGCAGAGTTGATATGGCTGGTGGTTTTCTCTAACTTGTGTGAACCTCTTTGCTCGTAGGTGGAACTGAGGAGTGAGGTTATGCTTCTGCTTCCTCCACATCCCGGACCTCCTTACTTGCACCTGACCTTTGCACACCCATCACAGAGATGAGTTATACAGCAAGGTGCTATGAATGAAAATCCGCTCTCCAGACATCCCTAGTGCTTTCCGTTGGGATGGTGTGCATGTGTGTGTACACGCATGTGTGTCTCTATGCCAGTATCTATGTGTCTGTGTAGATGTGTATTCACTGTGTGCATGGGCATGTATGCATACATGTGTGTCTCTATGTGTGTTGTGCATACATGGCTGCATTGTATGTCTTTGTACATGTGCATATATGTCTCTATAAGAGCCAGGCATGGCGATGCTTACCTATAATCCTAGCATACCAGAGGTGGAGGCAGAAGGATTACACGTTCAAGGCCAGCCTGGGCTAGAAGAAAGCAAGAGCCTATCTCAAAAAAAGAAGAGAGGGGAGAGAGAGAAGGAAGGAAAGAGGAGGAGGAGGAGGAAGGGGTAGAGGGGGAGGAGGAGCAAGAGGGAGAGCAGCAGTGAATGTGCTCATTCACAGTGCACAGCTCACCTTCTCTGGGTATGGGCGGTCCTGTAAAGACCACTCATCACTTGGCTATTAAGCACAGAGATGGGGAGGCGTGCACCAGTGCGCGGGAATATGGTGTTAGACTTGCAAGAGGAAAGAGAAGGGCCTCTGGGGTCCAGCTTTCTCAGGCAGGGCAAGAGACCGCGGAGTGGGCGTTCGTGTGTGTCTCGGCACTTCCCAGTCCTGGAGCACACACCGAAGTGCACAGGGTACAGGCAGAGGCCCCCATGGTTGCTGTTCCATTTCTGTTTTCTCATATCAGGGAAGGTCTGCACGAACATTATGTGAGTTCTAATTCTTAAAATTCTGTGTAGCGCCAGGTGCCCGTAGTTCACACCTGTCATCCTAGCCACTCAGGAGGCTGACGTCTGAGGATGATGGTTCAGCCCCGGTAGGAAAGTTTGTGAGCCTGTTATCTCCAGAGAACTACCAAAAATCCACAAGTGGAGCTGTAGCTCAAGTGGTAGGGCACTAATCTTGAGCAAATAAGCTAAGGGCAGTGCCAAGACCCTGTGTTCAAGCCCCAGTACTAGAAAAAAAACCAACTTTGCATATCCAACTGCCTAGTCACTCTCCCTGCATGCTGGGTAATTTTTATGAAAATAAAAGCAAACATTTTAAGAATGTCAGCATTAACTTTGTGCCAGCATTGTCAATGGTTTCCTATCTAGGTCTGAATTTTGGGTAAGATCTAAGTCAATAACTTTGTTCATCGCTTTTATGTACCCAGGCGAGGGGCCTGTCCCTTCCTGTCCTGTCAGTGTATGTGGGCGAGGGGTCCATCCTGTTTAACCGCCAAGGACAGTTTCAGATGAAGATGGAGGGCTGAGCAGCCTAACATTATTCCCACCAAGCATTTCTAAACTCCACCATTTGCCAGCTGGAGTCCCTTCAGCTTTTCACGTGCCTCACAGCCTACCCTGGCCTGATGTGGCTCGAAGGACCCAGTGGCCTAGGAGGCTGCACTGAAGATCGGAGACATAAGAAGCTCCAGACGTGACCTAAGGCCCACCTTGTGTGCTTCTCAGGCTGGAAACCTGTGTCCCTTTGCAGACAGAAAGCCAGCAGGTCAGTTATGGGAAGAGGTAGAAAAGACTGCTGAAGAGCTTGCCATCCAGGCCGTGAACTCACTCTCCTCTATGGAGAGCCAGCTCATCACCAAGCGTAGGGTTAAGTTTCCTCATGCTGCATGGAGTCATCTGCCCAAGCGCTTGCTTCCTGCCCTGGAGGAAGTCGTGGCTCATGTGGATCCGTGGCCCCATGCTTCCCCTTAAATACCCAGCCTGAGAGCAGGGGCTTGCCCCTAATCCACGGGGTAAACTCAGTGCAGGGTCTCCTGTCCCGTCCCCAAGGCAGGCCCCAAACCCCAGCCTGAGCTCCACCAGCAGCACTGGGGGCAGCGCCCCTCATTCTGGCCCCTGCCATGTAACCCCTCCCACCCAGGCCTGAGCCCTTTCTGTCACGGGACAGGTGGAAACTACTTCAGAGCTGGAGCCAGGCACCAATGCCAGTCTGTCTCAGAGGGCAGGAGTGTGAGCAGGCACAGGACATGGCCCAGCACGCAGAGGCCAGGCAGTGTGGCACAGCCACGCCTCCCAACATGGCTAACAAGTCCTCCATTGTGCACTGTCGCTCACCCCACACTGAGGCCACAGAAGAGTCCCGCCAGGGTGGCTGGGATGGCTCACGGAACCCCTGGAGCCCACGGTGTCACTTCTAGTCTAATCACTTGGTACACACCAAGATCTCCACTTGAATCCCTGGGCCAAATGGGCTCCTCAGGCTCCCTTTCATTCTCCTGAAGTAGTGACATGCTGTTAAACATAAAATCCAGACACTATAATCCTAAAGATGGAAAGACACACGTCATGTGGGTTGATGATGGGGATTCCCACGTGAACCGGTGGCGTGGGAGGGGAATCAGCAGGTCACACCAAATCTCCGTAAGTCCCCCCATCTCCTTTAGGGCCTCCTGGAGAAACTGTTTAAATACAAAAGGGAATTCCTCAAGCTTGTCCCTCAAAATCATTTTCACAGTACTCTTCTTGCTGTGTGGCGGCAGCCCGCACGTCAATTCCCCACCATGCTCAGAGCGGCTCACACTAGCCTCTGCTCTACCAGACAGAGGCCCACTGGGCACTACCAGCCTCCTGGGGAGGAGGGAGGCCATTTTTGATATTTGATCAGGACTATGTAGGGCACACACAGTGTCAGGGGCCCGCCACCGGCAGGGCAGCATGCCCAGCACTCAAAGGAAAGCTCGCTCATGGAGAGCTCACTCCAAGCCTCGGTTCCTATGAGAGGCACCGGTGCCCATGACCAGTAGTCAGGGCCTCTGTCAGGTGGTGATGGCTGCTGCCGTGTTTTGGGTAGCCCAGAGCTAGCAAGCCAGAGGGGGGATGGAGCCCCCAGGAAGGGTTGGGGGACCCAGAATCGGAAGCAGTGAACCTGGGGCCAGTGTGATGGGGATCAGGATCTCTCTTGCTTTTGGAAGTTCTGGCACATCCAAGATAACTACCACTTCACCAACACTAACCGAACAAATAAGCACAATAACGAAAACAAATCCAAAACCAAAATAAAGCCAGGTGCTGCGGGTGCTCACGCCTGTAATCCCAGCTACTTAGCGGGGCCAGATGCTGAGGATCGAGGTTCAGAACCAGCCCAGGGCAGGAAAGTCCCTGAGATGCTTATCTCCAATTAACCACTGAAAAGCCAGAAGTGGTACTGTGGCTCAAGTGGTAGGGTACCAGCCTTGAGCACAAAAACTGAGGGACAGCGCCCAGGCCCTTAGTGGATGTCCCAGCCCCCGCACAAAAACCAAATTCAGAACAACAACCCCACCACCCAAGAAGGACTGAGACACAATTTTCCATTCCTCTGGCAGCGCAGAGCCTGGCGGGAGGCAGGATGCCAGGGACTCCTTTCCCTGAGGCCTGGGGCCAAGTAAAACGAAGAAAAGAGAGACTGGAAAAAAAAAAAAAAGGAAAGCAAGAGCCCTCAGCAACACAAAAAGCGAATTGCTGGGAGTCAGGGTGGGGTGGCCAGCAGGCCGGAGTGGGCGGCGCTGTAGCTGGTGCAGTGCCCGCCCTAGACCTGCAGAGAGGCCAGTCTGGTGCCAATCCCACACAGGCGGACAGTACTGGCTTTGTTGGCAGCTCTTTTGCTGGAGGTGGGTGCTTTCTTCCCGCACAGCAGGCCCTGGAGTAAAAGCTGACAAGCCCTGGCAGAATTTTAAAAATTGCTGTACTCTCCCACCGCCACCCATTATGTCCCCAGAGCCTCACGATTCGCAGCATAAAAGCATAATCAAGAGAAATCGCAGTGAGGCTCAGTCAGGGATGGACAGAATAGTCCATAACTTCATGCTGGAAAAAAAAAAAAAGGAAAATAATTGGACCAAAATTTGTTTGAAATAGGAGTGGGAAATGGCTTGTTTTCAATCTATTTCAAATGAAAAAATAAAACAACCCACCATTAAATCCTCATTGGAAAACTATTTAGTTTGGAAACAAGTTTAGTGTGGTACAGGCTGGGCGCGCTGACATCGCAGCTGTGCACCGTGGGTGGAGAGGGAGCCGCAGCCCACAGCCCACAGCCCACGAGCCCTGGGTTTTGAGGGTGGCATATCGGCTGGCTCCGGTGGGTCAGAGCCAGGCGCTGGACTCTTCACCAAATCTGCAAGACCAAACTGGCGGAGAAGAGCAAGTGTGCAAGCTGCAGATAGAGGCCCCTCTGCCCAGAACCTCTGTTGGCAAAAACAACATCCTTGTCCTTGCTGAGACTGCAGAATGCTACAAGGCAGTGGGGTGATGGGGGGAGGGAGAGAAGGTAGAGGAGGAGGAGGAGGAAGAGGAGGAGGCAATCAGGCTGTAGAGCCAGCAGTGTTGGGACTCGGCCTTAGGCCTGGCCCAGGCTACCATGTTACTTCTTTCCCATGCCAATGAGCTACCATACACAGTGCCGTCTCTGCCTCAGGTCTGTGCCCATTTCACCAGGAAGGCCGGTGTCACTCGGTGGCCACCATGCTGGGTCAGGGGCTTTCTTGTCCATCCACCCAGAGTGTGTCAGGATGCCTAGTGTGTCATGGTACGCCATCCCTGAATGAGTGAGTGGATGTCCCTGTGACGGGGGGTGGGGAGTCCCACAGGAATGGAAGCGGACAGGAGGAGGCTGATGTCTTGCTCTAATTTAACTGTGACATCCATGCTAACGTCAAAGTGGACGATATAGAGGGCATTTGGCCTGAGTGGCACCAGAAGTGGCAGGCACCGGTGGCCCCTGGGGCAGCTGAGTGCCCAGCGCGTGACTTCTGGGGAAGAGCGTGGCTCTCAGGCCACAGGAGCCATGGGGACCATGGGGGGGGGCAGGGTCTAGTGTCTTACAGGAGTTCTCTGCAGAGGGGTGCTCATGCTCTTTGTGCTCTTGTGTTTGTGGTGAAGGTCGAGGATGGGACTGTGCACGCCTTCTTTGCTGTGGCCTGGCTGTGTGCACTGCCACGGGGAGCAGCACCTGCTACCCCGAACTTCACCAGCCCCTCTTTTTAGGAGCATGGCTGAGTTTGGAGGGGGTCCTTGAGGTTGGGAGGGCTCCGGTGCGGCAGGGGCAGCGCTTCTGCAGGCGGCTGCCATGCAGTGGCTTCCATGCCCGTCCTGTGGCCTCTCCACGCCAGCCCTGCAGCCGCCCCCAGGCTGGTGCTCCCTGTCTGCAGTGTGGCACTCCTGACCCTGTACCTCAGCCTCCCCGTGGTGACACTCTGAGCTAGTCTTGATCGAAGACAAAAAGCCTGGAGGGCCCCACCAACCTCCCCCAGCCACGTGGGCCACAATTGGGTGAGAAGAGAAAACCCACAGGACTAGAGAGCTTCCAGAACACAAGGCCGTCCCAGTAATGCATGCAACTGTGGCCTTATGGGTGTCAGGTGGCACCTGTGCTCCCCCCTCCCCCACCAGGCCATGGCACCCCGCAAGCATTGTTTTGGTTTTGACAAGTACCCCCGGGGGTCCTCCATGACCATCACTGCTTTACAAGGGCGGACCTGAGGCAGAGCGCAGAGAGGTCCCTCTGTGTCCAAGGCCACACAGCTCACCAGCCATTAGCAGTTAGCTCCAGAATTCTTTTTTTTTTTTTTTTTTAGGTGCCAATTCTGGGGGTTGAACTCAGGGCCTGGGTGCTATCCTTGAGGGTTTTGTTTTTTGTTTCCTCAAGTCTGGTGCTCTACCACGTTGAGCCACAGGTCCATTTCCATTTTGTTCACGTGGTTAACTGGTGATTGTGCAATGTATGCCTGAGAACTCATACTGCCTCATACTAAATCTGAGTCATAGTAAATCTTAGGTGCCCTGATGTCCATCATCTCTCGTTGGCTTGTGGGTGCCACTGCGTCCCGAGCTCCAGTCCCATGGGCAGTGGCCCTGCAGAGTGTAAAGACTCACGGTGAAGGGCGGGGCTCTGGGCACTCTGGCAGGGCACACAGGGTGCCGATGACAGCGAAGGAGACGGCGGCGGGGTTGGCCCGGATGCATGAGTGCTGCTGCTGACTCAGCTCCCGGGCCCACACCTGTTCAAGGAAGGCGGAGGAGGAACTCACCAAGTTCACCATCCATGCTGTCACCACCACTGTCCTGACAGGACTGAGCCGCCATGCGGCCAGGCCGAGAGCGCTGGAGGAGCACAGCCTGCCCCTGTGCCACCATCCTGACCTGTGTGCGTGTGGCTGGGGGGGGTGGGTCACCAGTGTCCACCACAGTGCCCGGTGTGCAGGCCTGCCTGGGGCACGCGGCCCCGCTGACCTTGCTGTGTTCTCCACAGAGACAAGAATCAGAGAAACACAGGGCCATGCCGAGGGGGTGAGCTAGGGACAGGGGTGGAGGCGGTGGGGATGCAGAGGGGAAGGGAGCAGAGGGCAGGGATGGAAAGGGCAGGGGAAGGGAGGGGAGAGACCCTAAGCTCAGGCTCTAGCCCATGTCAGCATGCTCTACTGAAGTCAGGGCTTCCTGGGTCCAGTGTCCCCTCTGCTAAAGCCAGTGGGAAGATGGGAGGGAAGCAAAGCCATTCCATGAGCCAGCACCCCCAGCTAATGCCACTTTCAGGATGGGGGCTGGAGGAACCCCAAAATAGTTTGTGCAGTGGTACCCCAAGTCCCTGTGTGCCCTGCCTCGGCAGTCAGCTGTCATTTTACAGAGAGCTGGGGAAAGGCCAGGGCGCACAGCTTCTATCTGCAAGGCACAAAAGCTAATGGAACGCACCTGTCCCACCCCGCTGCTCCCCAGAGCACGGGGCCTGCAGATGGCCGTGAGTTTGGCCTGTGCCAGCCCCGTGCTGCTGCCGACACCCGTGGGTGGCTGCCACCCTCCCAGGAGGCCAGGTGAAGCTGTGAAGTCAAGCCAGAAGCTTCACCAGACCCTTGGATACAATTTCAAAAGTCACTCTCTCCTGGCCCCTTGTGTGGCCCGGCATTGACCTGCACGGGCACGTGGCACCCACATGTGCATGTGGCCTGAGGTCCCGCACTGCGGGACCTGCGAATGGCCTGGCCTGGCGGGGAGCAACGAGGAGCATGTGCAGGCTCTGTGCAGCACGTAGCATGGTGACCTGTATGGCCCCAGTGGCCATGGCATGTGACTCCACCTGTGCAATGTGCGGATGAGAGTGTGGAAGGAGAGGCTAAGAGTTAGAGGGGGGTGGGAGAAGAGAGGGAAGGAGAGGAAGAGAGAGGAGGAGGGTGGGGATGGGGAGGAGTGAGCAGGTCCACTGCTGGACAGGGACGTTTAATTAATCAAAGTCACCCATCATGCTTTGCCTGAGGGATAGTAACCTCCACGTGAGGCCGTTCACAGGCAGCCCAGAGCGCTGGGCTGTGTGCAAGGAGCTGTGGTGCCCGGGATGGGTGTCCGGTGTCCCACAGGAGCCGAGGGTGAAGCCTGGAGTGTGGGCTCAGCCCGAGACAGCTGGATCACGCCCTGGCCAACATCAACTCTTCCTGCAGACCCTAGCATAAGCCGACGTCAGTCAGTACGTCACACAGCCTGCACACTTCTGAACGGAACAGCTCGTTCAAGTCGCTTCATTCAGAACATTGATTTGCTTAATTTTGAGGGTGGTAGCATTGTGGTTTGAACCCAGGACTTTGTGCTTGCTGGACAGGTGATCTCTCACTTGAATCTTGCCCTCAGCCATTTTTGTTTTTATCTACTTCTCAAGTAGGGTCTGCTGTGTTTGTCCAGGCTGGCTCCTGTGTAGTTGGGATTACAGGTGTTAGCTACCATGCTTGGGCCTCATTTTATTTCTTGTCTCGAGGCGCACTCTGCTTGGACTCTCTCGAAGGAAGAAGTACAGCCCTCGGGAAGAAGTCAGAAACCTTCGATGAAGACTTTGAGCCACTAGAGAGAAACGGTTCATTCCTTCAGTCTGCAAGTCACAGTGGAGGCCCATTGCTGCATCCCCAGCTGCAGATTGCATGCGTATGCTCCCACCCACCTACCCTGGGGTTTGAGCCTCCCCCACACTGCACTGCAGAGCAAGGGAGGGGGAGTTTCAGAACAGAACCCAGGGCCAGGAACAGAACCCATGCCAAACCAACTCCTGAAGAAAGGCAGGAAGTGCTCACAGGAGCACCCGCCACTCCATCAAGGGAGGCAGAATGGCTAATTCCAGTGTGAGATGTCAACTTTCTCACCTGCCTCTGATATCCACGGCAGAAGGATCTGCCCTGGACCGGCAAGGAGAATACACACACACCAGGCTCTTGTCAGAGAATAAGAGCTCCAGCCGTCTGCTATTCAACGCCTAGCAAAAGCCCAGCGGAGAAAAGCAGTGTTTACAAAAGACAACTTGAAGGACATGCAATGCATCCACTCCTGAACACACCTGACATTTGGTTCATGGACAGGTCTGCGGCCTCTTGGAGAGCGCTCACTGTGGGTTGTTAAGGCTGCTCTGCTTGCATTCATCACTAAGTTGCTCCGAGCAGCTGTGTGGAAGGTTGTGGTGTTACAGCTGAGGAGAATCTGTGGTTGGAACACCGCTCCCGCGTGAAATATCACGTGAGAAATTCGTCCTGGAAATTACCTTGGAAAGGAAGCTGCGTGCTGTGGTTTCTTCTTATAGTCCCAGCAACTAGGGATTACAGGAAGTTCTCAAGACCCTCACCTCAGCCAATAAAAAGTTGGGCATGTTGGTATGCACCTGCCACCCTGGCTAGTAAATAGGAGGATCACAGTCTGGCCCCAGCTACAAGTGAGACCCTGTTGGAAAAATAATGCAAGCCAAAAGAGCTGGGGGCATGACTTAAGTGGTAGAGTGCCTGTCTAGCAGAGCAAGGCCTTGAGTTCGAACCTCAGTGCTGCCCCCAAAGAACCAATATGAAGTTTTGCATGGTGAAGAGCATAAGGATATCCTTCTTAATTCACTGGCGTGGCCTGTCACTCTGGCTGATAGGAGTCTAGGCGAGGAACTGGAAGCTGGGGTCTGCGGGGTCTGGATGGAGCCTCCAGGAGGCTTTCCACACCTGTGTGCATCCTTCCTTCTTTCTCCCTCTCTTCCTCCCTCCCTTCCTTCTTTCCTTCCTTCTTACCCCCTCCCTCCTTCACCCTCTTCCCTCCTTCTCTCCCTCCTTCCCTTCCATTGCTGCTCAGGTTCCTGGATCACATAGGAACCTGGAGATGGTCTAAGAGATTTCTGCTCCGTTCTCCATTTCTCACCACACCCCAGAGATGTCCTCTCCACGGCATGTCCCCTCTTCATTGTGACCACAGTTCTCTTCTGGTTGTGACCCTGGAAGTGGTGACACCAACCACTACTGTCAACTGAGCATTCCCTAAGGACTAGGAGCCTCCACAGACACAGCATCTGATGTGCTGTCGTTACCTGACTCTCAATAACCCTACGAGCTAGTGCCGAGTGGTTGTACACTCCTGCAATCCCCGAGGTCAGGAGACTCACAAAGCTATCTGCTCACAGGAGGCGTTGTCTCTGTGGCGGGGTGAGCTTCTCTTGGGCTCTGGGCTTCTCTCAATTAGTCATGGTTAAAACTCTGTTTATGTTCCATAGTAAACACTGGGTACATTTTCCTGGTGTTCAGACAGAACTGCTGTTCATGAGCAAAGCTGCAATGAGATGAATAGCTTCAGGCACCAGTGCTGAGCTGGGCGAGAGGGAGGCGGCACTGGCCACTACGGATTTCACTCAGTATGTGCAAATACATAGCTATCTATCTATCTATCTATCTATCTATCTATCTATCTATCTATCTATCCATCTCTATCCATCTATTTATTATCCATTTATTTGTCTATCCCTCCATCTATTATCTATCCATCTATCTCATATATATGTGGCTATACATCTATCATCTGTCTGTCTTACCTATCATCTATGTATGTATGTATGTATGTATGTATCTATCTATCTATCGATCATCTCTATTATAACTGTCTATGTGTTCTATCTACCTATCATCTATCTATCTATCTATCTATCTATCTATCTATCTATCTATCTATCTATCTATCTATCCTCTGTCTCTGTCTCTCTCTCCTTGGAGTTTTAACTCAGGGCCTCAAGGTATGGTTTTGCTTCTCACCTGGCTGGCCTGGCCTGTGATCTGCCTATTTGTGCCTCCTGGTGACTCAGGGGGATTACAGGTATGCCCCACCACACCCAGCCATTGGTTGATATGGAGTCTCACAACTATTTTTCCTTCAGGGCCTCAAACCACAATCCCCTGGATCATCTCCCAACTTTCTCATAGCTTCTCAACCGCGTCCTGCTCACTCCACCAGCGCTGGCTTTCAACCTTGCTATCCCATGACGCACGTATTGGGAAACAAGACTTTAAACAGGGCACTTAGAGACTTAGCTGTAAGCATGAAAGAGGAGATTAAAGTCAATTCAGTCCTGGCTTTGCTGTCCTGTTTGTGAATGTTCATTGTAATTATAGTTCCATTAAGAAGTTGGTACGAACAAGGAAATAAGCAAGACTATTAATGATTCCAACTGTTTTATCAGCATTTCAGAGGAAAAAATACTCAGCCCAAATGGTTGTATTTTCATTGCCGAAGGAGATCTTTAACATCCACTCATTTCTGGCCCACATTTCCTTCCCTTTGCATTCTGGAAGCGGTAGCCTTCAGGGCATGGGGAGTGTGGCTGGGGGTAAAGATGTGCGGGACACCTGCCTTTGGAAGGTTCTCCTGCATCTTCTGAGCCCGCACTACGGGCCCAGTTGGCTTTGGCGGGTCTCGGCCTGGGGGCCAGGCAAGGCCAGCAGCGGGTCCCGGCCAGCCTGGATGGCTGATGGAGCTCTCCGTATGCCCTGGCACGGCACGGGCTGAGCAGGCCCCTCTGCAGCGTGGAGGCTGCGGCGGACCAGGGCGGCTGCATTTCCCCCTTACCAGGAGTGCGGTCTCTGTCTGGGCCTCACCACAGACCTGTGCATCCGCATCCAGCCTCACCAGCGGCTGCCGGCTGCCGCCCTTCCCCCTGGCTTTTCCACGTTAATCCATTGCTAGATGAGCAAATCACATAAAATACCATCACACAAGACGCTGAAGTCGGTCGGCTCCACCTAACGGTTGTTTCAGAAGCCCCTCCTGCCAGCTCTGACGTGAATGACTTATGTCGTACAGTGCCTTGGAGGCTTACATGGTCCGCGAGTGCATTATTCATATGCGACAAACATTTCCGGAGGCCTTCCACTACACTCCTGCATGTAAGCCCCGGGCAGCCAGGACTGGGGTCCCTCAGCCGGGAAAGGGGGGGTCCCTCAGCCAGGACAGGGGACCCCTCTGACCTGTGGTGGGTGAGGACTCAGAACAAAAGGAAGAGGAGCCCAGGACTGTAGATCAGGGAGCCTGTCTACCCCCCAGCCGCAGCCCCTCCCACCCCCCAGCACCACCACTGCTGAGGATCTGGGCGTCTCCTCTCCCAGGTCCCTGGAATGTTCCTAACACACACTCTTCCCCCCCCCCCCCCCAACCTTTCCTTCTTTTCTTTGGGTCTTGCTATAACCACCAAGGCTGGCTTTGAACTTGAAACCTGCTTCTGGTTCCTGAGTGCTAGAGCACTGGTGTGTGCGACCGTGTGTGTGTGTGTGTGTGTGTGTGTGTGTGTGTGTGTGTGTGTGTGTGTGTGTGTGTGTGTGTGTGTGTGATGTGCTTTCTGTTGTCTTGCTTTTATTTTTTCTGTTATTTTTCGAACGCGGCTGTGTGTTGTGTGTGCCTAGGACCAGACTCATACCATTATCTTTCTGCCTACATCTCCTGTGTATCTGGTATTACAGAGATACACCACTTGGCCCAGCTTCTTGGTTAAGATGGTGACTTGCTAATCTTCCCATCCCTGCAGCCAATCTAGAACCTTGATCTCATTGATCCCTGCTTCCTTGAGGTGCTGGAACTACAGGCGCCAGCTACCTCACCTGACCTCTGATCTCCTCTTTGTGATGGCAAAAAGCACGATTCATGTCTGCAGTGGCTTCCCTCATCCCTGCCTGGCTCTCAAAGCCCTGCCAGCGATCCTTCTCCACCTGGGTGGGGACACTGGTGCGGGGGGAGATGAGGGCAGGCAATGGGGGGCTTAGGCACGGGGGGGGGGGAGGGACAGGATGGGCAGCTAGGGGACATGGGCAGAAGCGGGTACCTTCCAACCCCCCCCCTCGAATGGGCACATCCTTCTAGGTAAAAAACTAGAAGCTAACCCCGACGCCATACATTACCGCCTCTGTTCAATCAGTGTTCTGCTGCAAGAATCAGTTACATTCAATCATCTGAAAGAGCCATTAAAATGCTGATAAAAAATTCATAAAGTAACAGCCAGTAATGAATCAGGAGAATTCAGTACAGTGAGACCAGCCGGGAGAGCAGGGCAGAAATGAAGGTGAGCGGCCGTTTGGGCCCAGCGGCCATGAAATACCCTTTTGGAAGATGAATAATTCTGTTTAGGGCTGATAAGTTGAACTAATTTATAATGCTGTTTTAGGCCCACTGTTGAAATATTTCAAATCCCTCAACTTTAAAATGCATTGCCTGTCAGAAGCCGGCCCCTTAACAGTTCCCTCTTAACATTTTTCAAAATGTAACCTCGACCAATTTGCATGATTTAATGCTTATTGTATTATACTGTGCATGATTTAAAATGGGAAATAAAATTTAAAAAAGAGCGAGTGAGCGTGCGAGGTGGGGGAGGGGAGGGGAGGCAGACAAGGTGGTCTGAAGGAAACAAGCAGGGCTGAGGAGGAATTAAGATCCATCCACGCGTCTGTCAGTGCGTGTCTGCAGGGGCTGCTCAGGAAAATGGACGGGACCCCAGAAATCCAACAAGCCGCTGCCCCTCGAAGTGGACCAGGGGGCCAGGATGCAGCTCTGTGCACGCAGAGATGCCATCCTATGGAGCCATAGCTCCTAGGCCTCTTCAAGGTCATGGCTGGGGAGTCAAGGTCATGACTGGCTAGGGTGGGCATTATCTCTCCCCCAGGTTCTTGCAGAACCAACAACAGGCCTGTGCGCCTCCAGCCTCTCCCCTGCTGTTTCCTTTAAATTTTCTCAGTGGACTCCCATCCCCAGTTGCCCTCTGGACTCTCTCTGTCTGCCTGCAGCATGGGCTCTGATGTTCTTCCTGATGGAGGATTCCCCCCCCTCCCATATCTGGCCAAGTCTGATGTTGCCTGAATTCAAATGCCCCAACTGCAGGGCACTGGTGGCTCACATCTATAATCCTAGCTACTCAGGAAGCTAAGATCCTAAGGATTACAGTTCAAAGCCAGTCAGGATGGAAAAGTCTGCATGACTCCATCTCTAATTAACCACCAAAAAGCTAGGCTGGAAGCATAGCTCATGTTGTAACGTACCAGCTGTATATAGGAAAACTGAACAAGAGTGCAAGGCACTAAGTTCCAGTACTGGCACCAAACAAGAGGAGTAGAAACATGTAAAAAGATGTGCACCAATAATTGGGACCACTAACTCATGATCAGATGGGAGCAGTGCACTCTGGGTTTTCCAGCGGTACATGGACGCTTGCATCTCATCTCACAGGTACTGCGGGCAAGGCATGATGATGAGAGCCCTATTGGACATCTTTAGCAGACAGGAAGCAAATTCAGCCTCGAGGAGGAAGGCTAGCAGAAGGCGCGGGTGCAGCTCCGACCCAGAGAACCCAGTCCACAGTGTCAAGGAACCCGGGCATGCCTGCAATCCCAGTTATTGGGTAGGTGGAAACGAAAGGACGGAGAGTCCTTGAGACCCCACTGCAGGAACAAAGCACAGACAGAGGGCTAGGGGTGCGACACACATGGCAGGGCACTGTCTTGCCGGCGGGAGACCCTGGGGTCAGACCCCACCACCGCAGCAATAGGGTTGACAGGGTATGGTGGATCCGGGCATGGGGTAAGACGGTGGTGGAACCCATTTGTGTCTACACAGTGTATGTACGCAGGCAACGTTTGAATGATAAAGTGCAGGGCACTGAGTCCATAAAGCTGAAAAATCGGAAACACTCACAGTGTTTGTTCTCCCCAGCCTGGGGCAGGCGCAGGCCAGCGCGCGAGGGGTCAGGGATGGCCACACCTCTCACGGCTGTAACTGTTCTTCACGCGTTCGTTTAGGGGGACGGGGTGCTCCTCAGACACAGCTGCTCTTGAGGAAGCTCGCTGCCACCCAGAGACTTCCTGCACCCCGGTTCCTGGCCTCCGGGCTCTGTCAGGATGGGGCTGCTGTGACTGACCTTTTAGTTTTTACATAAGCCATGCTGTCAGGTGGAGGTCAGGCTTGTACCTGGCCTGGGCTCATCAGGTGGTGACTGGGAAGGGAATTCACAGGCCTGTTCCTCATTATTACCCAGCTCTGTTAAACCAGCTCTTTGTCCGTGAACACTTGCATGCGGGAGCTGAGTAGGCCTCTTCTGTAATTGCTGGCCGCAGCAAAAGGCAACCTGCTGGCCCTCTCTCAGAACGGGGCTGGCTGGCACGGCCCTTCAGCGCGCGTGTCTGAGACGGTGCCTCTCACTCACCCATGTGCGCAGATCAGAGCTGTGGAGGCATTGGCTTTGCTGGTATTTTATGTATAGACAGAGAAAGTTTTGGGAAAACACTGAGAGGAAAATGTCAAAGGCAATTCTTTCTCCTGTTGACGTTTCTGTTGCTCACACCATCACCGGAGGCTGAGGCTACATCACCGCAAGGCAACCATGTGTCTGCAAGGGGTGGAATTCTAGCTCCTGCGCCTGGCCCAGGGCCTCAGGACCCCCCACACCTCCCTGGGAGGAAGGGGCTCCAAGGAAGCCCCTATGCCAACACTGTACAAAGAAGTGCTCATTTCCTGCCGGTGAGAGGCCAGTTCCAGCGCACAATCCGGCCCTCATCCAACAAGGGCCATTTGAGGCACCGGCTGCCTCCCTGCCTCCCATGCGCCGGTGATTCTGATGGAGTCCTAAGTCACCTCCCTCCTGGCCCAGCCCCCTTCAAGGCAAACAGTGTTGAGATCTTGGCAAGGCTTGCCTGCCCCATCTAAGCTGTGCCAATGCCTGCGTGTTGCTGGTACCACATGGGGTCGGGGACCTTGGGTGACTGGCCGCTATTGATCCCCATCAACTGGTGCTCACCAGGCCTGGCTGGTTAACACCCATTCCCAGCTGAGGCCCATGGATGCCCACATATTCAGTGGTACAAGGAAAACCCACAGACTAGCACACACGGCCCCCTGTCTCCACCCGCCAGCCCACCAGGCCCACTTCTGGGGTTGCACAGGGCAGCCTTGGTGGAGCCATGGTACAGAATGGCTGTTAAGAACCTCATGAACAACCATGCTGGACATGCTGCACCTGCCTGACCATGAGGGACAAAGCACAAGCAGGCCTTGAGACCATCCAGGGCTGCCTGGGATGTGTACTGTCCACACTGATGGCATGTTTTCATGTGGTGATGGCATGGCGTGGTAGTAGCAGGAGTAGCATGATGTGGTGGTGGCACAGTGTGGCATGGTGTGGCGGTGGCTGGTGTGGCAGGTGTGGCGGTGGCAGGTGTGGTATGGTGTGTTGTGGCACAGTGTGGCATGGTGTGGCGGTGGCTGGTGTGGCAGTTCCTATTCTTTGCTGGGGGAGCAGGGAATGAAGACATCCCCCAAACGTTCGGCCCCTCTTGGGGCTCCCAGGGGAGGAAGCTGGCTTCATGGTGCCCAGTGATGGAGGAAGGGATGTGTGACGCATGCCAGCAGCTGGGAGGAGGCAAGGGAACTCAGCACGCCCAGGGAAGGACGCCCCAGAATGAGAGGGGGAGGAGGCTGTGCACCATGCCCTCAGGGAAAGCGAGGCATGAGCGACCAGGGCCTATGGGACCCCTGAATTCAGGCAGACAGGGGGCCAAGGCTGAGAAATTGGAGTGACCAGAGGGCATGGGTGGGGATGGGGGCTGGGGTGGACGTGGCGGTGCAGGCCACAGAGGCCCAGGTGCAAGCAGAGCAGGAAGGCGTGAGACACAGTGCCCAGTCTCACTCAACCTCGTCCAGGAGGCCACCACCAAAGGCCTCTGTGTCCAGCTGGGCCCCACGGCAGCACCATCCTGGGCGTCCAGGGTGGGCTGCATGGTCTGTCTGCTCATAGATGCCAGAGGGGTGGAAAAGGGGTGGCCCTGGCACCCCGCAGCCACGTGCATGTTGTGGGCTTACATGTGGGCCAGACGGGCAGCTCATGTGCTTCCAAACCTGTGACCCCTCCGCTAAACTAGCCAGCCATGGTCAAGCGCGTGCTTCCTGTCACCGCACAGTGGAAGAGCTCCCACTGTGGCTGGGGTGTGGGATTAGGTGAAGGACGGAAGGAAGGAGAGCAAGAAGCAGGCGACAGGGCATTAATGTGGTACTCAGGGAGACCCGAGGGGAGGAGACGAAGAACCAGTCAGCTCTTAAAATAGCCTTACAAATGCACGGATTTGCCTGTTATTCTAGCTAATTAATACTTAGTCCTCTCTCCGCAGCTGATAAGCTGCTAGTTAGTAATTAAAACGCTCCTACCTGATTATCAGGGAACAGAAACGTTCCTGGACCCTGGCAAGGGTGGGTGGGTCTCGGGCGGAGGGGTGTGTGTGTGATGGTGGCCTCACTGTGTGTGCAGTGCACACTGCTCCACAACCGCTCTGGAAGCAGCCCCATTTCCCTCACCCCCACCCCCCATGCCGTTTCATTTCTGGTGACTTTTGGGAAAAGTGGAGAGGGGTTCCGGTCCCTGGAAGGAAGGACCTGGCTGGAACTAAGGTACACCATCAAAGCCTCCTGCTCACAAACATCAGACGCGGCACTACGAGCAAAGCCATCATTAATGTCCGCTCCTTTCCTCGGCCTCCCGTCCCCTCCCCTCCTTTCTTCCCCTTTCTCTGACAGCACTGCTCAACATCGTTAATGCCCCACAGGCTCTAATGGGTCCCGCTGGGAGTCCAGAAATACGGCAATTTGTACTGAGGATTTCGACATTATTTCCCCCCCCCCCAAAAAAAAATAAAATCTCTGGGCTCCCTGGAGCCCAAGCTTGATCCATCCTCCCATCTCCCCCAATGGTGAGATAAAATAATGTCTCTGTCGGCCCCTCCTGGGCAGCACCCCTCCCCAAACCCACCCTTAGATAGTTCTGGCTGGTTTTTTTATGTTTTACTTTCTATTTTGTTTTCTGTGCCAGTTCTAGGGCTTGAACTCAGGGCCTGGGCGCTGTCCCTGAGCTTTTTTGCTCAAGGCTGGTGCTCTACCCCTTGAGCTGTAGCTCCACGTCCAGCCTTTTGGTGGTTAGTTGGAGACTTTGCTGTTGGGGCTGGCTTTGAATTGTGATCCTCAGATCTCAACCACCTGAGTAGCAAGGACAGCAAGTACAACTTCCTAGGACACAGGACATTCAATTGAGAAGATGCTCCCTGCACAGACAGGACGAGGCCACTGAATCAGGATGGGCCCCATGTCTGCCCTCACAGGGGGGCTCCTGCTGGGAGGCTGGCTGGCTTCAGCGGGGTGTTGGGGAGAACTCCCCTTCTCTCCCTGTCATGGAGACGAGGTTGCACAGCGTGTTTAGGCAAAAGCAGTGGCAGGCAGATGTTCTAACGTGATGAGCCACATTGCCTTGCAGATTTCAAGTTACTGACTGTCGATGCTCAGCCCTGGGTCACTTATCTGCCTGAGCTCCAGCTTTTGTCTGTCGTGGCCCTGTTCTGATGACCGAGGCCTTCCTCTCCCCAGAAGAGCGAACAGGAGGGTAGGGGCCAGAGACACCTGCTGAGCTGCTCCCTGCCTTCCTCACCGCCACCATGATCTCCAGCAATCCTGGGGCTCAGGGGCTCCCTGCCCCCTGTCTCAGGTCAAGGAGGACACTGAGGGGAGGTGGTATTGCTGTTCTTCCCCTCCCCCGGCCCTTGCCCAGGCCACAGCCCGGCATGCATGGGTGCATCTTCTGTCTGCATGGGCACTGTGTCTCACTGTGTCCTGCGGCTTCCCCCCGGTGAAGCAATGGCTTTGAGGACCGGGACAAAGCTCACCGTGCTGACACTGGGACCCTCTGTGTGAAATTCTCCACTGTGTAACTCAGAAGGGCCAGGCCCTGTCCGCCAGGACATCGTGCAGGCTCATCGTGGAAGCCTATTGTGGATCAACTGCTTGGGGCCACTTCTAGGAGGATTCACACTAGCCCTTGTTTGTTCAAGACAGGCTCTTGTAGCCCAGGCAGGCCTCGAACTCTCCATTCTCTTCTGAGTGCTGGGATTACAGGTGGGTGCCACCATGCTTGGCACCCAATACAATTATAAAAATAAAACAGATGACCCCTATAGTCCACGACACATCACATCCCCTCTGCCATATGGACTGCTGGGTTTGGGCGGGCGGGTGGGCAGCATGCTAGGATCGCAGCTCTGGGACAGCCTGGCACTGCCACTCGGACGCTGGGGTGATGATGAACACTAACGAGAAACATGCCACAGCCCCTGTGCCACTTTGCCTGTCAGCCACGGGCAAACCCAGAGATGGACAAGCAGGTGTCAGCCCATCTCACACACCTGCAGGACCCTGCGATTCAAAGACGAGAATGCCAGTTGCTTTTCCAGTCTGCTGAGTCATCTGGGAAAACCCTGACCCTACACTCAGCACATGGGCACGGGGCCTCGGGGCCACCCAGCACATGGGCACGGAGCCTCGGGGCCGTGCCTCCAGAGGCTGGTCATATCCACACTTCTGTTCACTCCTCTGCCACTGTGATTCCACCCCTCATCGGTCACTTGATTATTATAATTGACCATTACAACCCATTACTATTATGTTGTGGTCCTACGAGGGTTTGAAATCAGGGACATGTGCTTTCTGGGCAGGTTTTCTACCACTCAGACCATTCTTCTATCTGCTTTTGCTTTGTTTTTGGATCAGGTCTCATGTTTTCCCCCTTGGTCAGTCTTGGACCATCCTCCTTCTACCTGCATCTCCCCCCTAGCTGGGATTACAGGCATGTGCCATAGCAGCCTGCAGCAGCACTGGGGTACTGTGGGTTGTGGAGGAGCCTAGCCTGACCACATGGCACAGTGTGGCGGGGCAAGCGTGGACTCCACCACGCAGAACGTCCTCAGGAAGCCCACGGAACACGGCCTCGCTTAGACTAGGCATGCAGAGCTGGCGGAGAGAGGTAGCGCCAGAGAATAAAGCTTTAATATTTAATGTTCTACAACTCAACGAGTTCAGGTGCTTGTTCTGAGACCCGCAGGCTGGCAGATGAAAAATGTCCACGTCCACAGCACAGTTCCACAAAAGCTGTGCAACGGGGGCGAAGAGCCATGACTTATTAAAGCCAGGAAAATCTCATCCTTAGAAATTAAAAATAGGTTTTGCAGTACTTATAATTCATTTTTTGCAACTTCCACTAACAAGCCCTCTCCATCCTTGGCAGAGGGGAGACTAGCCGCACGGCAGTGTGGGTAATTCCTCTTAGGATACTTGTCTGCACCGTGGTCGGGTGAGACTGTCTAGCTTCCGCCATGACTGCTGTGACCACCAGGACACCCAGCGCCACTTCCTCCCTTGGTGCCTCTTTCTCCTTCTGCGAACTCCAGACTTGACTTCACGAGTCTAGATACATTGCTACTATTGGTGACAAACAGGCCCAGAAGAGGCTGCAGCGGTGGACTGCCACGTGCCAGGTGCCGGCCACTGTCAGAATGCCTGTGGGGATGGCCTTCTCTCCCCAGAGTGTGAGGATGGACTCTGTGGGGAGTCCACTGATCCCAGGAGACGGTCTGTCGGGAGTCCACATATCCAGGGAGGGGGGCTGTGGGGAGTCCACTGATCCCAGGAGGAGAGGCTCTGTTGGCAGTCTACCAATCCCGGGGTGGGCAGAGTGTCCGTCATGGCAGGGCCAGCATGTTTTCTGGTTGAGGCCCCCCCCCCCCCCCCGGGACTCATACAGCCCATGGTTTGCAGATCTCAGTGCAGCCCGAGCAGTCAGGAGTGGAGTTTTCCATGGACAGTACCCTAATGGTGGCTAGGACCACTTGGATTTGGGGACATGTTTGGTGCAGGATGTTCACCCGGTCCATTAGAGGGGACAGCACATGCCCAGGCAGGGCTGGGAGAGGTGGTGCATGCCCGGGGCAGGCGCTCAGGCTGGCAGCCAGCTCAGAGCCCAGGAAGACTCCAGACAGAATGAATGGAAAGACCGTGGTGGGGCTGCTGGGCCCGAGCCAGCCAGCTTGTCACCCCTGCCCCCAAGGGCAGCCCCTGGCCCTTGCCCCTGCCTGGCCTAGCTCCTCCCTGCCCCGCCCTCCTGTACTTTCGCTGGCAGGCAGCACTGACAGGGCTGGGCCGGGACGCAGTGATGTACAACAGCGTTTTGCTGAATCTCGTCCGTAGCACGAGCACACCCCTTCCACCGGCTCACATCATCATGGCCCTAATTACTCATACATTTTGGCAAGCATTCTGGTGCTCTCCTACCACGCACCTAATCCCGGCAGATCGGTTAAAATAAATGAAAGAGAGAATCAAAAGGCACTTTAAAAATTCAACTGTTCTCCAAATGAGTTTGAACGGGCTCCAGATAACTAGTGGTTGCCAGCGGCTGCAGCTGACTGCGTACAAAATCCCTGCACCCTCTGCCCGAGCCCTGCCCCGGTCCTGCATCCTGCACTGGCCAGGAAGCTGTCCAGGTAGAGGAATGTTGGAGACAAGATCTGACAGGCGCCCAACAACCTATATCATAAACCTGGAGACCACACTGGCCACCTGAGGCCCCAGTGCCAGGAGACCACGCTGTCCACATGAGGTCCCAGTGCCAGGAGACCACGCTGTCCACATGAGGCCCCAGTGCCAGAGACCACGCTGTCCATACGAGGCCTCAGTGCCAGGAGACCACGCTGTCCACACAAGGTCCCAGTGCCAGGAGACCACGCTGTCCACACGAGGTCCCAGTGCCAGGAGACCACGCTGTCCATACGAGGCCTCAGTGACAGGAGACCACGCTGTCCACCCAGTGCCAGGAGACCACACTGTCCACACAGGGCCCACCAGTGCCAGGAGACCACGCTGTCCACACGAGGCCCACTAGTGCTAGGAGACCATGCTGTCCACATGAGGCCCACTAGTGCTAGGAGACCATGCTGGCCACACAGGGCCCACCAGTGCCAGGAGACCACGCTGTCCATACAAGGCCCACCAGTGCCAGAAGATCACATTGCCTACACAAAGCCCAAGTGCCAAAGTAACTGTGTCATGAGTAACATGATGCCAGCCCAGGACTGCTAATGATGGTTTGAAGAACTCCCGGTGTGCAGAAAGCTGGTAATGAAAGCCGAGCGCCCATTCCAGGACTTTGATAACTGTTTTAATACATGTACACTCATGCACACACATACACACACACACATGCTTAATGTAGCCACACATATAACTTATAACACATACACACATGTAACTCATGTACACACATGTAACTCATGCACACACGTATACTCATGCACTCACTCAGGCATATACACATCCACATGGATACAAACATCCACATACTCATGCATATACACATCCACACATACTCCTGCATAACCCTCCACATCCTCATGTATACACATGTACACTTATGCATGCACACATTCACAGACAAATGCACACATATGCACAAGTATATAGACACCAGTGCATGGCCATGCATGTGCAAATGTACTCACCCCTTCACATGCGTATGCACACACATTCATACACGCACAGTTGTGCACACACTTGTACACAGATATACACATACACTCGTGAACACACATGCAAGGCCTATGTGCCATTGTGGATTTAGAGGGTAATGCACGAAGCTCCCCACACTCCTCGACTCTCCCTTGGTCCTCTTGGTCCCAGGCACTCTGGGCCTTCTTGCTTGGCTTGATGCATTTGTGGCCCTGAGTAAGGCTTCCTTCCCTCACACACTCAGTCACCCCCCCCTTTATTTGCCACCTGGGTACTTAGTGCAAAGTGGGTGACAGGTGATTGTGTTCCACTAGGGTCTCCGTCACCCGCGTGCAGCCAGTGGGGGCTCCTGACAGTCCAGGCAGTGCATCCGGGCAAGAACCGCCACGAGGAGATGCTGTCACTGCTACGCAGTGCATGGCCCTGACGCTAGGTTCTCTCTGACCTCCTGGTTCGGGAGGAGGCTCCCTGGTGACACCAGTCTGCAATTCTAAACTAGCTCTGTCCCCGAGGAGCTGAGCAGCTCCAAGTTCTGTCTCTGAAGCTTGAAAGGAGACAATCAAGAAAGATAATTTGGGGACTGGGGATGTGGCTTGGTGGTAGAGTGCTTGCCTAGCATGCATGAAGCCCTGGGTTTGATTCCTCAATACCACATAAACAGAGAAAGCTGGAAGTGGTGCTGGGATTCATGGAAGAGTGCTAGCCTTAAGCACAGAGAGGCTCAGGGACAGTGCCCAGGCCTGAGGTTCAAGCTCCAGGACTGGCAAAAAAAAAGAGAAAGAAAGAAAAGAAAGAAAGAAAGAAAGAAAGGAGAGAGGGAGGGAGGGAGGAAGGAAGGAAGGAAGGAAGGAAGGACAGACAGACAGACAACCTGCCGGAAGGGTGCCGTGGCTCACGCCTGCCATCCACACTGCTCAGGAGGCTGAGATCTGAGGAGCGACACTCCAGGTCAGCCCAGGCAGGAAACCTCCATCTCAGTGGAAGAAGCTGGGTCTGGTAGCGTGTGCCTTCCATTACAGCTGGGAAAAGAAGCCTAAAATAGGTGGATCGAGGCCAGCCATACCAGTGGCATGAAGCCAAACCCTATTTAAAAAAGAAAAAAAGGCAAAAAAGAGCTGGAAGTGTGGTTCCAGTGCAAGGTGGTAAGTTCAGACCTCAGTATGGAAAAATGAAAGACTAATCCAGGAGGATCGGGAAGTTCAAACAAAAGACACACGGCAAAGGACTTGCAAAAGGTAAAGCATTCTCCACATTGTTCTCTGTCCAGACTGCTTTTCCCTAAACCACGACCCTCAGTTTCCTAACAGAAAGAGCATTTGCCCATGCTCGTGGGCAGGAAACCGTCCGCCAACCCTTGTGGCCTCTTCCATCCACGGGCACATTCTCTGACCTGCCGCACTCACAGGAAGCGCCCCAGCAAGGCTTCAAGGAAGCAAGCGTGAGCGTGGCGTGTGCGGGAATGTGCGGGGGTGGTGGGGAGGCAGGGAGGCTCCGTCCTCCTCCCACGCTGGCCCAGCCTCCCCTCTCCGGGAGGGGACCCTGATGGCACAGTGGGCAGATGGGGGACACTTGCAGGGACCAAGTCAGACAGGCGGGAGACACAGCGACATTCCTAACTCGAGCACTGCGGGCGGGTTTGAGCGGGAGGAGTTGGACGTTAAATGCGAGCTGTGTTTTCTTTAATGGTTATCCGAAGGGGAGAAAGTTGCTTCACACACACCAGCCAGCACCAGCCAGGTGCCCGGGAAACTGAGGGACTTCTGTTAACTTGGGTGGGCACAGAACCAAGGAAAATATCAGCCGCACTTGTGTGTTGATATAAAACCCCCCAACCATTCAGGGGGTAATGGCCACACCGCGCACATGTTGACATTTCATCCATGTGAAATAACACGGTGGAAAACTACTTTTAAAAATCACTTCGTTTCTGTGTCACCATGGAAACGCGCCAACACAATCTCTCGGCACCTAGCCATGGGGGGACGGGGGGGGGGGGGGGGGGGGAACGGGGCGGAGGGAGGAGGGGAGGGGGAAACAAAACCCCGACACTGCTCATAAATCCTGCGACGTGTCAAAAAATTGAACAAGAGACATTTTCCCTCTGCTTGTGATGTTTAATTTTTGAACTTTGTTTGCTTTTCAAAAGTCAAAAAAGTTGTGAAGTTCCCACTAGGCCATAAATCACCTTGGGGCTCCTGCTGTTCTCTAGGAAGATGGAGGAGGGGCTGCAAGCTGGGCTGGGGAGGGGCCGGTGGCTGTGATCCAGGATGGAGACTGGCCGGGCTGTGGGGATGGGGGACTGGTAAAAGAGAAGGAAAATAAGACCCGGGAAGCAGGCCAGTGGGAGCCGGCATGTCTGCCCCCTTTCATTCCCATTTTGGCCCTAACCTCTAAACCAACTCCATCCTGTGTTGCTGGCTGGAAGGACCCAGCTCCCTCTTTATGAACCTGTAGTGTTTGGCGAGATACTCAGGGCCACTGTGGTATTCAAGAGTGATTAAAACCTCACCAGGTATGGTGGCTCACATCTCTAATCCCAGCTGGCAGGATCATGAGATGTGGCCAACTTGGGCAAAGAGTTAAGTGAGATCCCATGACAACAACCAGCTCAGGCACAGTGGCTCATGTCTATAATCCCAGCTACCCAGGAGGCCTAAGATGCAGGGATCTCCGTCCAGGCTGATCCAGGCAAAAGCTCAAGACCTTATCTTGTTAACCAAAACAGAAATGTTTGGGGTGCGTCTCAACTGGTAGAGCACCAGGACTATTTAGCTCCAGGCTGAGTTCAACCCCAGACTGCAATACATAAATAATAAAGTCATAATAAATAATAAACAGACATGAAACTGAGCTTGATTACTTATAAAGTCACTGTAAGGTTGAAAAGCCAATATCTAACCCTGGCGTCTGAGGAGAGGCCATGAAGACAAGCCTACGATTGTGCTGGGCGTGCTGCGTAGATGGGCGAGAAGGGTCTCCAGGCACTGTGCGGGGCAGCCCTGCTTCTCCATCGTCCATGTGGAGAGGACCCCGCTGCTTCCAGGCGACCTTCAGCCATCCACCTCACTGGTGTGAAGAGTACTCAGTGCAGAGACACGAGGCAGAGCCACGCCCACCTAGGGAGCCCACAGCAGGCGCAGTGTGCGCTTCCACCCTTCCTTCCCTGTCCCCAGTGACCCCTCCCTGTCCTCACTGGCGGCTTCCTCTGCTCAGTGACCCCCTCCCTTGGAGGTGTAAATGCCTGACTCCCGCACAGTCCTCAGTTGCTGACGCTGGGCCAATGGAGAAGAGAGTGGGGTGTGGCTCTTGATCCACAATCACCATAAATGGGCTAAAAAAATTATAGTCAGATGTGGGTCCCCCAGGAGAAAACAGGATAGAGAATGTGGTGTGTGGGAAGCGGGGCACGGTGGGCAATGGGCAACGCGGATGTAAAGTGATCACAATTCACTCTCCAAAGCTGTGCCGGGCCTCAATGCATAGCGCAGTCCTGTGTCCTGTCAGAGGTCAGAGCCCATCCGGGGGCGGGGGGCGGTCCCCAAGATGTTACTTACACCTCACATGCAGCTGGGTTCATGGATGTGAAACATCATCACTCCTGGCTTGTTGGTTGAGACAAAGTCTCATAGAACTTTTGTGTCTTCAGCAGGCTGCGCCCTGCCAGCCTCTCAATTTCTGTTTCTCAAATAGCTAGGATCACAGGTACCCACATGCCTGGCCTTGGGTAAAGCAGTAAGCTTTCCGTTCAAACTCAGGGTTTGAACTCAGGGCTCTGCTGCACTGAGTAGGCAAGCACTTCACTCCAGCGATCGTGTGTGTGTGTGTGTGTGTGTGTGTGTGTTTGTGTGTGTGTGTGTGTGTGTGTGTGTACTGGGGCTTGAACTCAGGGGCTGGGATCTGTCCCTTTTCACTCAAGGCTTGTGCTTTACTACTTGAACCAGTCTATTTCTAGCTTTTTGCTGGTTAATTGAAAATAAGTCTTACACACATTTCTGCCTGGGCTGGCTTCGAATTGTAACCCTCAAATCTCAGCCTCCTGAGTCGTTAGGATTACAGGTATGAGCCACTGGTTTGCCACCAGCAAACTTAAAAGTACAAGTACACTAAAATAATGACAAAGAGCTGGGCATGTGGCTCATGTAGCAGAGTGTTTTCTTAGCATGTGGAGGCCCTGGGTTCAACCCCCAGCCCTGCATATATACAACAAAGGTAAGTAGAGCATTAGGTACTTAACTAGGTAAAAAGGTAAATTAGGTATGTAGCGAGCACTGGAGCTGTTTATTGTCATTATCAGGTTTTATGACCTGTACCTATTCACAGCCCCTCTCTGGGCGTCAGCGGGTGTGCAGGGATGTGGGGTCCTCATGGCCGCCCCTCATATGCTTCCTGGTGGGCCTGAGCTCCGTTAGGCAGCGCACCAATCACTGTGGGTGCAATGGGCTGAAGGCCAGTTTCTCCTGACGCAGTGCGTGCCTCTGTGCTGATCCATGGTGCTCATCCTGCTCTGTCCCACAATACCACATCTCCTCCATGATGGAATTCCCTCTATTTTGACGGTGCTTCTCAATCCCTTGGGCTTGTCGACTGCCTGTGCTTGGGGTTCAGTGTTGTCTGTGGTTTCGCTGCTATCCTCAAATTCGTTTTTGTAAGATGAGATCAGTTACTCACAGAATCCATCGAAGGGCCTACAATAAAATTCCACTGAGCAGGACTGCCCTATGGCACGAGCGAGCGAATCCTGAAGCTTCTCTTCTGGGGAGGCTGAGGCAGAGGTCAGCCTGCTCGGCCCTCGCCTGGGGTGTCTCAGAGCTGCTGTGGGACTCAGGTCACTGGGCGTCTCCTCCTCTTTTGGGAAGGAAGTCCAGGGGAGGAGCTTCCCTTAGGCCACTCAGGAAGGGCATCTCAGGCCAAGAGAGAGGCCAGACACGCGGGGAACGGGGTGCTGGGAGGTAGCACCAGCGAGGCTGGTCCGGGAGGAAACATGGGGTTTGGCGAAATGTCTGGACCAGCACGCCGCTGGGGGCAGCAGGAAAGCTTGGAGGGACAGGAAGGCCTGGCCATGGGGCGGGAGGAGGGCAGCAGGATTTGGAGGCTGGGGACAAGATGGAGGAGATCCATGATAAAGGAGCTAAGAAAGAGCAGCTGGGATTTGTGGTGGGGCTCAGTCTTTGAGAGAGGCACGAATGCCCAGCCCACTTTGGGAGCAGCTGAGCGGGGGAAGGGCGCCCCGGCTCCTGTCTAAGAGCTGGTCGGGCCTGAGCATCTCCTGAAATTGGTCCATGACCTCCCAGGCCAGGAGCTGAATTTCAGCCCAGGTCCGCAGGGACCAGGCCTGGGCCTTGGCACACACCACGGCATCTGGGGCTGGCAGGAGCCCCCGCCAGGGTCTCCAGTATCTCTGGCTAGGGTTTTTCTGCAGTGATCTGCGGAGGCCCTGGGGTCTGAGATGGGTCTGTCCTTCACAGCCTTCCCCCACGCTGCCTCCTTAGCCCCTCAGTGCCCCAGCCCCCCTTTCTCACAGCAAGCACTGGGGTTCCTGGTCATCCCCTCATTTTCAGTTGAAGATACGCACACCCTAATTACCACTTTGATGGCGAAGGCAGCCATTCCCTTGGATTTTCCGGCCGTTCGTTTTCTCCCCGATTTATCCTTAGCTACTCTCCTTGAGCCTTGCCTGACTCCCCTGGGCCTCTCCCCTCCACCTTCCCTCCCTCTCTTCCTCCCTCCCTCCCTTCCTCCCCCCAATCCCCAAGCTCCCGTGGCTTGTCAGCAGGCCTCCAGGCCCCGGGGGAGCCGGAAGTCTTGTAGAACCCACTGTGCAAACACACATTCCTATTCATTCATCACATTTAGCATGCACACGGCACTGCCACCAAGCCAGCCCCAGCTCGCTAACTCATTTCCCTCTCCCAATTACAAATTAGTCCATTAGGCTGTCTGCAGCCGGCCCTCTGCTGCATCCCGTAATGGCTTCTGAGATTTTCATCATAATGGTAATGGCTCCCAGAGCAGCCATGAGGGCAGATGGAGGCCGCTGTGGGTAATGAGCTTGCACGTTACCGAAGGGCACAGCCCTGGGCTCATTATTTAGTCTTGGCTGTTTTGTGAAAACAACAAGAAAGGTAAAAGGCTGAGGGGAACACTTTAGCATATTAAATTAACACTTCTTGAAAATTCTCTCTGTAAACACGCCATATTTTCCCTTTATGCTACCTCTCCAGTGCCAGGGCTCGGTGGAGGGGTGTGGAGGACAAGGACGGACGTGTCAGGAGAGAATGAGACAGAAACCCGGACAGCACACATCCCCGGGGCTGTCACAAAGCAGTGCTGTCCCCTCAGACTCAGCGCCCCGCCCTGCCACCCCTTGAAACTTGGGGGGGGGAGGCTGGCACCACCCACAGCCTCACGTCTGGAGACAATGCTCGCCACCGTGCTGGGCTGTGCAGGGCCCGCACCAGGCTCTGTCCACAGCGGCTGGTGAGGCTGCTCTATGCTCTAAGCCGGAAGGTGCAAGCACGACTTGAAAACCAAACAAAAGAAAGAATCATTAAATTAGACCACCAGCCTCCGTAGCTACTTCACCATCACGGGCACTGGAAGCTGGAGCCCCACCCAGGCCAGCAGCCTGGCACCGAGCTCGGCTGGGCACGAGCTCCGAGTTCAGGCACCATCACACCACCCTCTGCCAAGGGCAACAAAGCGGAAGTCAAGCAAGGCCTCCTGACTTTGCTAGGGGCTCTGGGGGCCCCACGCAGAACGGATCCCTGCCTATCCAAGCCCTGGGCACCTCTGTGCAAGGTGCCCTGGGTGGATGCAGACTCTGATGTTTTCTGAGGAGCTGGTTTGCCCTTAGCTGACTATGGCCACCCACCCCGATCTCAAGTTATTTCTCTATGACGCCTGGGTCTCCTGGGTTCTCATGTGGGGCCTGAGCTGGGGTCATGGGGCCGGAGGGATGGTGGCATCTGCACGCTTGCCAGCTCTCCAAGGCCAGGAAGCTCTCCAGGGTCAGGAAAGTGGTGCCTAACCCCACCCCTCCAGTGCCACAGACACACTGGTGCAGTCCCATGCGAACCTCAGCCCAGCTGGACACCGGTGGCGCACACCTGTAATCCTCGCTGATACTCAGAAGTGGAGCCAGAAGTGGAGTTGTGGCTCAATTGGTGGAGTGTCAGTTTGAATGGAAAAGCTAAAGGACAGCGTCCAGGCTGTGAGTTCAAGCCTCAGTGTCTCCACCACCACCAAACGTCCCCCAGCTCTGCTGACAAGGTAAAGCAAGGTGACAACAGGAACCAGACTGCGAGCAGACACAGGCAAGACTGCAGTTCAAGACCACCCCAGATGGGGCTGGCAGTAAGGACACACAGTAGACAGGCATTCAAGTTTGCTAGGCTGTGAAATAGCGATTTATGAGCTGTTTTTGTTAAATTCCGATATGGATTTTTGAAAACGAAAAGGATGGATGGTTAGAAGACATCGAGATATTTAATCAATGTCATAAAATATAACATTCATTGGGCTTCTAAAATGAAATTAATAATCTGTGTAGAAGTATCATTAAGAGATAAGTGACAATTCAGGCTTTGATTTGTAACTTGCAACAAATCTTGCTTCTATATAATTCAAGCGTTTTTTAGGGATATTCATCTTTATTAAAATATACCCCAGCCTTTGCCCCTCTGCTTCCCAATCAAGCCTCTCCCTGCAGGGCAGACCACCAAATAAAGAAGGATACATTACCATACACATGCTTTACATTAATGAAGACAGAAATATCATATTTAAATTAAATCAGGATTTCTCACTGGCAGCTTATCAAGGGAACTTAGCTATCTTCAATAATTTTTCTCCCTTTCTTCTTTCTTATCTGCGAGGTAGGCTTGAGCTGGCTTTCCTAAGGTCTGTGTGTGTCAGTCAGCCCAGGCTGCAGCGAGGAGGGGAAGCAGTGGTCTCCCCTACCCCGATCCTATAGCCAGGCAGGACACGCCGGAGCGGGAAGGGTCTTTCCATTCACCTAGCTTTGGCCTTTTGCTTTTCAACAGGAAGCCAAGGCACGGGCAGACACCCTAAAGACAACCCAATGACAAACTAGGAGGCTGGATGGACACCATTTTCTTTGCATTAAGCCATGGCTGTCTTTGGCTTCCAAAACTAACTCCAAAGAGGAGACTGAGCTCAGTGCTCATGAATAGAGCTTGTAGGTATCCTGTGCCTTGTCCCAGGGACCTCAAGGTCACTAGAAGGACAGCCTATGAGACACCCCTCCATCTCTTCCAGGACAGCCCAGAGCCTGGTGTCCAGCGTTTCCCACAAAGCATCCCCGTCTATCCACCAGCCCACCCGCCCACCTGCCCACCCATCAAGAAGGGAGCACATGGACTTCACAAGAAAAGGGTTTGGGACAGACTCAGGGCAGTGAGGACATGCCTGTAAGGGGCCTACCCCGTAACTTCCCTTCTGTGAGCGGATCCAAGTAATTCCACACCTCACAACAAGCTACACATCCACAAGTTCAAATGCATAATACTCACTAGGATACAGATTGAAATAAGAAGTGCATTGGAGATGGGTCCTAAAGCATGGGCCTCCTCCCACTGAAACATTGTGATTTCACATGAAATGTCACGTTGACAAGAACACATGATTGAGTCAAGAAAAGCAACTAGGTGTTGTGTGTGTGTGTGTGTGTGTGTGTGTGTGTGTGTGCGCGCGTGTGCATGTGCATGCAGTACCAGGGATTAAACCTAGGGCCTTCTTCTTGCCCACAATCCTAGTCCTTTATTTTAATAAACAGCACATTTACATTGTTTTGAGTAGCTGTACAAAGGGCTTTCAATTGCATCAATCAGATGAATACAATGCATATTGATCAATGTCACCCACTTCATCCTATCCCCCCATCTCGCCCAACTTTTAAAGTTTTAATTAATTTAGTTTTTACCTTTTCTTGTGCCAGTATGGCACTTGAACTCATACCCTTGCTCGGCCCTTCCTGTCAAGTCTGGCCCTATACCATCTGAGACACAACTCCAGTTTACCTTTTTTGCCGGTTAATTGGAGCAAAGAGTCACATAAAATTTTCTGCCCAGGCTGGCTTCAAACCATAATCCTCAGATCTCAGCCTCCTGAGCATCTGCGATTACAGTTGTGAGCCATCGGCACCTGGGTTCTTTAGTTTATTTTCCACAGGGGGTCATGTGATTTCACCAGGCTGGCCTTGGACCGTAATTCTCCTACCTCCACCTCCCCCCTCACCATCCCGCTATGTCTGGAAATCAAGAACAGAACTTTCTATTCCTTGTGGAATCAGGACCTGGGCCTCCACCACTTTGGACGCAAAGTAAAAGAAAGCCACCTCGTCAAATCTGAGTGTATGAAGTGGCCGATGAGGGCCTCCTTCTTTGGGGATGTTTGGACACGTGGATCTGCTTTGTAGGGTTCCAAGCACACCAGCAGATCCTCCTTTGTGTGCATCCTCTCCCCTCTCTGAACTTCCCCTTCCGGACCTCCTAGACAATTGTCCTCAGCTAGACCCTTCCCCCTCACCCCTCTGCGGGTTCCTCCTCAGAAAGAGGCCCGAGGGAGGACATGGCGGCAGGAGGCACGTGAGTACCCGTGCCCTTACAATGTGGTCCCCTCGAGGTTTTAGGGAGTAGTGTGTGATGTGACTCACCGCGCGCTCTTTCCCCTCAACCCGGGAAACTCATTACAATCATTTGTCTTCCAAGAAATCAAAGCATACCCCATCCCCGCCCGCGAGCAGAGGTGAGGTCTTCCGCTCGGGCCTGCGGACTTTAACCTCATAAATATTCCCAGCTATAAGATCTTATTAAGAAGGTATGTCTCCCAGGAGCATAAAACCATCAAGCTGTAAATTTTATTTAATTTCCCACGAGATCGTATGGCCTCATACATATAATTAGAGTGCAGTACAGAGCACTTTTTTGTGTTTTGTCAATAAATCACTAGGGAGCAATCACCGCTTAAGAGGACAAGCTTTAATGATTTCCCAGACCCCTAAGCAACGGAGCCTCCACATGACAAGCAGTCTTTAACCTCGTCTAAGTAGGCTGTGGCGTCAGATAGGACCCCAAACACTTAATCCCATTACATCCTCCAACCCAGACAATCACGGCTGGGCACCCGGGGGACGTATTGATTTTGATGTGGCCGGCAGGGAAGACAAGACAAGCTACCGATGGTACTTTATTAAGTGTTTACAAATTAAATATCTGTGGGGCTGTGATAGCCCAGCTCCGTGACGTGACGTGGGCTGGGAACCAAGGGGAATGTGTTGAGTGTGAGGTCTTTGGGGTGTGAGATGTTGGGTCCCCCCTGGCTTTAGCGCTGGCTTTTCCCAGAATGTCCAGGCGCTCTGAGTGAGGTTTCCTGAGGGTTGTTTGCTGCTGACGTAGATCCCGGGTGCAATGTGTGGTTTGAGTCTGTGCGCCCTTCTGCCTGCTCTGACTGGAGGTCAGAAGGAAGAAAGGTGGCCCAGTGGACTTCTCCCACCCGAGTCTTCACCTGGCTTCCACAGATCAGCCACTGACATCTCTCCCTGCTCAACACATCCTCACGCCTCTGGGTTTCCCGGCCAGGCATGTGACCTCGCCGGCTCCACCATGGCTGGCCTCCCACAGCATTCTCCAACACAAGCTACCAGCCATCACCAGACTCATCCCAGCCACCCTCTGCATGTTCCAACTAGACCCACGCATGGCATCTTACTTCCGGCCACCCTCTGCATCCTGCCCGGGGCCACAGCTGCTCCTGGCCCTAGCTGGGCTCCCCAAACCCCACCTGTCCCAAGTTTCTCCTCATCCTTGAAGCCTTTTCCACCAAGACCACCTTGAAAACCGCACTCTCTGGGCTCCTGATGTCTGCTCACTTCCTGTGGCATGTCTTCCACACCCACCTCGGGGTACCTGTCCCTCCGGCTGCCTCCCTTCCCCTCTGCAAGCACTCAGCTGCCAAGTTCCAAGACCCAGTGTGGAGCAGGGCTGAGGGCTGAAGGCCTGCAGGGCAGGGGTGCGTTGGTGCTGGCACTCACTCTGGCCCTGGCACCCTGCTCACCGCATTGTGCACAGATACGCAGGGAGTGAGGGGAAGATGGCTGGGCGCTCTAGAGCAGCACTCCCTGGGGATCTGCTCTGTCTGGGACCTTAGGATTGGTCACGAGCATGCAAAGGCACAGTTGCAATCTCCCCTTCCTCCCCCTTCCCCTTTTCCTGCTCCTTCTCATTCTTTTGCAGTACTGGGTTTTGGACTCAGGCTTTGGGCTTACTATGCAGTGCTTTACTACCAGAACCACAGACCCTGCCCTTTCCCTTGAATTATTTCTTGAATAGAGCCTCCTGTTTATGCGTGGACTGGCCAGGACTTTGATCCTTCCATTTATGCCTCCTGCATGCCTGGGGTGACAGACCCCCACGCCCAGATTTTATCTGTAGAGATGAGGTCTTGCTAACTTTGGCCCTTGCTTGGTCCTAAGCTGAAATCCCCTTGCACTCCACCTCCTGATTATCTAGGACAGCAAGCATGAGGCGCAACACCCTGTTTTTCCAAATTATTTCTGCTTCCACATTCTGAATGAACCTTGAACTGTGAAACACGGTCACACACCTGTCCTGCCCATTTTCTTTCCTTCATCTTCTCACCAAACGGAAGCTGTGTCCATAGCACCATGGAGGGGCACCAAGCAGCGCTGTTTCCCAGCCGCTGGCCTGTTGGTGCTGCCTGCAAATGATCCGCCTGCCTTTCCCAGTGTTCTTGGTAGCCAGCCTCACTCAGCCTCGGATTTCACCCTTTCCATTTATTTGTAGTTGTGTATGGCGCCTGGCACCCAGGAAGCCTCGAAGAGGAAGTGGCTCATGTGGCCATCCTATTATCTCCCGCCTGGGTCTCTTTTGCCCCTGGGTTTGCACCAGGAGCTACAGGAAGCGGATTCTGGGTGGAGGGGAGGCCCCGGCCACTAAAGCCCTACCACTGCTCTGTTCCACATCTGGTAGACATGAGAAAGAGAGGTAAGAGGAGTTTGAAAACCAGTGCTCTGGATCCAGCCTCTAGTCTCCTACACCATTTTTTTTTTCTAGGTCTGGAGTCACGTGACTACAGTAGCTCCTGCGGGGCGCTCAGTCTTGGCGATGAGGAGTGGGAGACGCATGGCTGCTCATGCTGGGACGTGTGTCAACCCATCTTCCCTTGGCCCATGCTGTGGGGTGCATCTTTGGGGGTGGAGTGGAAGGCTTGGGGGGCTGTGGGGGATTGAGGAGGGCCCCCTGTCCTCAGGGAGAGCTGCCAGCCTCCGAGCTGGCCTTTATAAAAAGGCCAGGGTAGAGTTGGGCTCCAGAATCAAGCTACATAAAGCAAATGTCTGCAAATGGCCTTTCCCCAGACTTACAAAGCAGTAATTCATGAAACCCGCCACGGGGACCTTGATGGCTTTCTCTGAGAGTTCTTTTAGGAAAGTACCGGAAGGACACTGCCAAGATTCTAGAACACTATTAAAAAGTGTGCTCGCTTAGATTACCAGCAATGGCTTAGCAGGACCCCCCCATGCACTGGCATCTCATAAAAATGCTCTGATATTAATTTTCATCATTTTTATATCACTGTCTTTTTCCTCAGCTCTTTATTGAGATTTTTAAAAAGTTAACTGGGTAATTAAATCTTATATTCATTTTCATCTTAATTGAATAGACTTTAATCAAGTATTTGTAATTTTCTAAGTGCTATGTTTAGGGTGTGGTGAAATCTCTACTTCCAGGGGGCTCCAAGTTTGTAAATCCATATAAAAGATAACTAGGGGTCTTCTGGCTCAGGAAATGTTTCTCCTCATTTTCCATCTCACTCTATCCCATTATGATAAAGCAAACCCCTGCTAAAACCTCAACAAAATAGCTAAAATTATAATAATCTGTGCCCATGACATCTTGGCCGTACCGAGATTCACTTGACCCCAGCGGTGCTGTGGCCGCTCTGCAAATATAGGAACGAGAAGAGGCCAAGTCCAGAGTTGACCCTGGAAGGGGCAGTGGGGGCCTCACCTCCTCGGTGTTGAGGGATGAGCTGTGGGAAGAAGGAAAGGAGACTGGGAATAAAGACAGAAAGCAGAGAGTGAAGACAGGAAAACAAGTTTAAAGACAGGAGAACAGGAATAAAGACAGGAAGCTAGGAATGAAGACAGAGTGTGAATCAAGATGGGAGAGAATAGGAATGAGGAAAGAACAGGGATGAAGACAGGAGAATGTGAATAAAGACAGGAAAACGGAGCCGGGCGTTGGTGGCTCAGGCCTGTAATCCTGGCTTCTCAGGGGCCTGAGATCTGAGGATCATGGTTCAAAGCTGGCTCAGGCAGGAAAGTCCATGAGACTCTTATCTCCAATAAACCACCAGAAAACTGAAAGTGGTGCTATGGCTCAAGTGGTAGAGCACTCGCCTTGAGCTGAAGAACTCAGGGACAGCACCCAGGCCCAGGGTTCAAGGGCCACAACTTATAAACAACAACAACAAAAAGGAAAATGGGAAGAAAGGAAGGAGATGAGGCCCGCACAGTGGCCCCAGTCATGACTGCATCTTGGAGCTCCCCTCCCCGCTCTAGTGAGGGCCAGTAACTCAGTTCCACCCTCAGGACTTTAACACGTGTGTGGTCACATCCAGCCCTTCCCAGCTGACGTTGACCAAGCCTGGGACAGCAGCCCACGTTGTACCTCAGTGACTGGTGGGAATGGCCAAGGCTTGTCTCTTGCTGCTCCGAGGCTTCTGAGCTGGGCAGAAGGGGCGGCCTGGCAGGGTTCCGGGACCCTGAGCAGAGGAGTCTCGCGATTGTCTCCTTCACAAAAACTCTCCCAAGTCCTTTAAGTGTGTTAATGATCCCCCGAGTTAATCTACATTCTCATCCAGTGTGCACGATCTATAACGAGGCTCGTCTGGGGGTTATTGCAGTTATAAATTAATTACAGAATGTCAGCCAAATCAGAGGTGTGCCAGTGGATGATGCGGGGCAGCAGTCCATGGGCAGAGGGTGGCTCTGAGGTGCTCTTCCAGCCAAGCCGGGCTCCGCGGCTTCCGGGGGGCTTCACCTTGAGGACACCCCTCAGTGGCAGCTACTGCGGACACCTCTTTCTTTGGCTCTGTGCTCAGGAACCATCAGGCAGCTGAGGGTAATGGTGGCTGTGAACTGTGCCTCCTTGACCCACACGGGGGCTGGAAATGATGGCTGGGAAGGGACGAGGCGGCCAGTCACTCATGTAGAAAGAGCGTTTGCTGTCGAGCCCTTTCCATTACTCTCAGGAGGCCTGGAGCCAGCCCAGAACCTTCCAAGGGTATTACAAGGTCAAACGACAGCATGTACTTAGACAGCAAGGCTTCTCCACAGGCCACACTAGACTTTACCCTAAGGCACACAAGAAAGCCTGGGATGCCACCATAGGACAGGGAACCTGTTTCAATGTCAGGTTGTTCCCCTTTAGCCAGGGCTCTGCTGTCTTGGGCTCTGACTTTCTGTGGCTCAGAAAGGGAGGAGTCCTAACCACAGCCCGTGCACAAAGTGCAGTGGGTGGTGTGTGGCAACTGAGTGTTCCTCACCATGCAGCAGCCTCGGAGATGAGATTGTCTTGCTCACTTTGCCCGTGAGGATGTGGCAGGAAGGAGTCACTGGAGACAGCCTGCAAAGCTTGCGCGTGCGTGCTAGGGTCTAAAGTTGATCTCAGGTCTGTCATTGCGGGGATACCTTCCAACCTTCCAACACAAAGCCACCAACGTGCTACTCTCTGAGCTCCTCGAAGGCTGAGTCAGCCCAGAACAGCCCACTCCACACAAGCCATACGAAGACCTAAAGCTGGCACTGTGCCTCAGGTCTGTAATCCTAGCTACTTAGGAGGCTGAGAGCTGAGGATCGTGGCTCACAGCCAGCCTGGGTCAGTTAATCTAAGAGATTCATTTCCAATGAACCAACAAAAGGCCAAAAATAGAGGTGTGGCCATCACTGAGCAAAAAAGCTAAGCAAGAGTGCAAGGGCCCAAGTTCAAGACTCACTACTGGCACACACACAAAAAAAAAAAAAAGGAAAGGAAAAGAAAAAGGAAGCCCACATGTGGTTTTATGTCATGACAATGGCCCCTGGTGGGTGGGAGCCCCTTCTGTGTGGGACAGAAGCATTTGGATTCAAATCTCAAGGTGCCATCTCTACAGAGGACTGTCAGAGCCTCTTGAATGTGCACAGTGCACGTAGCTGCCTGCCGTTGGTGCCCAGGGCTGGCACTGAACGAGGACAGTGGGACAGTAGGCAGGGGTCAAGGGCTTGAGCACCTCTTCCCGAGGAGAAGGCCATGAACTCAATACCCAGCACAAAAAAAAAAAAAGAAAGGAAGGAAAGAAGGGAAGGAAAGAGGAGAGAAGGGAAAGGGGAGGAGAGCAGACAGGGAGGGGAAGGGAGGGAGGGGAGGCAGACGGGAGCCAGGCCCCGAGCCCCTGGAGTCCTGTGTGTGCTTTGCTGTAGGCTCTGGCCCCTCTGCAGGTTGGACACGTCACCACCTTCACAGTACAGGAGACAGGACAGGGATGGGGTGCCTGGGGCCACGCCGGATGCAGAGCTGAGGCGCGTTATCAGTGCCCAGATAAATGCCCAGAGGGCAAACCGTGCATCGCCACAAGCAGTCTGCAGACGTGGCGTTTCCGGGCACAGATCCCGCACGGAACTGGATTAGTCTGACTGTTTACACGGCGTTGTCTTGTCCTCATTTGAACTACAAGAGAGGGGAGTCTGTACCCCCAAAGTACTCAGTGCTGCAATTTATGAAGGAACCGCACAGTTCTTTTGAAATGGAATCAATAAGCCATCTTGGGCACCGCTGTACGCAAGGCACTGGGATGGGGCGGGGGCGGGGGGGCGGGGGGGGGGGCTGCCAAGGTTTACAGAACTGTGGTGGAGAACTGAGGGCCTTCCGGAGGGGAGGTGGGCGTGTGGAACACACTGTAGGGTTGGGGGGACGGAGACGGGGGGGGGGGGTTGGAGGGGGGGAGAGGAGAGAGGAAGGGGAGGAGAGAGGGAGCTGGAGCCATGGTTTCTGGCTGGGATGCTGGTGTTGGAAAGGAAGAACTTGAGTAGAAGGACGGCGAGGGCTGGCTTTGATTTCACTGGAAAACAGTGAGGCCTTTCTCTCCACACTGAAAGGTCCGCATGCTGGGGGCACACGGCCGCCCCCTCTCCCCCACTGGGCACACAGGGGCCCAAGGGTCCTCCCCAGCACAGAGGGGCACATGCCCCCCCTCCCGGCACACAGGGGCACATGGGTCCCTCCCCTGCCCCGCACAGGGGCACACGGGTCCCTCCCCCCACAACAAGAACACATGGGTCCCCTCCCCCCCACAGGGGCACACAGGTGTCTCCCCTCCCCCCCACATAGGGGCACACGGTCCCTCCCCTCCCCCCCCACAGGGGCACACGGGTTCCTCCCCTCCTCCCCCACACAGGAGCACACAGGATCCTCCCCTCCTCCCATACACAGGGGCACACATGTCCCCCTCTCCCCTCCCCGCACACAGGGGTATACAGGTCCATCCCCCTGGCACACAGGGGTGCACGGGTTCCCTCAGCACATTGGGGTGTATGGTCCCCCCCCACATGGGGTACACAAGTCCCCCACCACCACCCCAGCATCAGTGGCTCACAGCTCTAAGCTACTCAGCTGAGATCCGAGGATCAAGGTTCAAAGCCAGCCTAAGCAGACAAATCTGAGAGACTCTTATCTCTAAACAGCAAAAAGCCAGAAGCAGAACTGTGACTCAGGTGGTATAGGATCAGCTTTGAGTGAAAAAGCTAAGACAGAGTGCAAGGCAAGTGATGGTGCACACACTAGTACACACGCACACAGACTAGTGCACACGCACACATGCATGCACACGCGCACATGCATGCACATACACGCACACATGCATGCACACGCACAAATGCATGCACACAGGTCAGGTTTTGAGGGCTGCACAGTAGGCTCTGGTATGTTTTAGGGGACATGGAGGGGCGTGGTGTTCTAACACAAAGGGAAAGAGAATCTTCTGGGGACCCTGGGACCTGCTGTGGGCCTCCCAGGCAGGCTGGGGGCAGCCCTTTGGGGACATGATCCTGGGAGTTGGGTTACCTAATTACAGGGTGCCCTTCTTGAGAGCTCTCTGGGCTGCAGCCTCACTTCACTGCTGTAATTAGAGGTGCTCTCCACGCAGGGCCAGGGCCACTGACTGGCTGGGGTCCCCGGGGCCAGGCTGGTCGGTGGCAGAAAACTCCTGAGGCCAAGGTGAATCTAGGGGCAAAGGAGTTTAGGCTGTGAGGCCGAGAAGGTGTTATCCACCGGCAAGCATCCTTGTTTTGTCCTGCTTAGAGAAGCGGACATGACTTTTTAGCCAGAGCTGGAGCAGATTTCTATGAAATGTGGGATTTGTTACCAGGCAGCCCTGATCGCTGGGCTTCCGGGCTGGAGCCCTTGTCTTAGGACAGTGGCTGGGGGAAGTCCTCTGTGGTAGGTGCTCCGGCCTAGAGGAGACCTGAGCCTACTCAGCTCTGGGCAGAGAACCGTCCCACCTCCCTGGCAGGAAGGGCAAGCTTGCTCCGTTGGTGTGGCCTGGAAGACATTTAGGACCGAGGCCTGGTCCGCAGGACACATAGCCCGAAGTCGGTCAATGCCTCCTGTTTATTTCAAGGAAAGAAAAATGCAGCATCATCTCATTGTGATGCGCGTGTGGGGGGGGGTCTCAGAACGAGGACCGTGCTGAAATCCACCCGCAGACCAACTTCCGGAGCTGGAGGAAGCCCATCAAAGCAGCGTTTCTGGGCCCCCCGGTGAGGAGTGGAGCTCATAAACGCTGGAAGTTCTGCTAGCGATGCAGGTTTGCTGCCAGACCATTATGGCTTATTTGAAACAGGCTAACGTGGACTCTGGTTACATGGTGAAATTCATAAAACTTCTGAACACGGTCTGTGAGTCTTCTGAAATTGGAATGTATGTGCAGAGCAGACCTGAAAGACTTGCAGATATTAAGCATTTCACACAAGCTGTGAAAAATGTTTGGCTCCCCTCGTCCGTCCTTCCCGGCTCCGCCGTCTGTACCGAGCAGGGCTCAGGGTAATGAGAAACAGTCGTCCCTGCCTGAGTAACGAGGTTGTCTAACTGCATTACAGGAACAGGGAAGATCAGAGCGTGATTGCAAAGAGGCAGCTAAACCGCTGCCGAGCCTCGGGAAGGACATACATCTTGTAGGCAACGAAGTTTAGTGATCTAACCCCCTTGATACCTGGTTCAGTGGCTCTGCCGCGGCAATAGAAATTTAATTTCTCTCCGAGCACAGTATTCGACTGGAGGGTTAAGCTGAGCACCGGGAAGGGGCTCAGGCACTTTCTGTGACGTCCGGTCCAATCACAGATGACAGAGTGGTGAGCACAGGGGCCTGACAGACCTCGGGAACTAATGCGTTTTGCAAATACGTCTGTTTCTACTTACGGGCCTCTGGCTCTCAAACGCAGACTGGCCTGGCGTGTTGAAATCTTGATTGCAGATGGAGAGTTTCCCAAATCCTCTTAAACCAAGCTTTCCTCCTTGTAGTTCCAGAATTCTCAGCCCCCATTAGCTGGTGCACTTTGAGTGGCTGGTGATTACTTTAAGAGTGTCTGAGCATACTTATATACAAACACAATGTCCATAAATCAGTCACTCCTAGGACTATTTATTCTCCACATTCACGGGTTCATCCAACAGCAAAAGATGTAAAAATAAAGAAGTCACAGCAGGACAGGATGCCCCTCTTACTCCGCCAGGATTTAGACGGCAGTTACTTAAAAAAAAGGGGAAAAAAAAGCAACAAAGAAACCTTGACAAGACCCAGCTAACCGGTTTGTCTGCTGGTGCTTGGCCAGGGTTTGGTGTTCTCAGACATGAGCCCTAAGTTCTGGCCTTCACTGGCAGTGTGGGGGGCGCAGGACATGGATGCTATCAGAAGGACTCCAGGACCAGGGACAATTTCATTTGTTCTCTCTACTTTCAGGGTAGACAAGGTGGGGGGAGGGTCTGGCACAAAGGTCACCGGATACTGTGGCCTGCCCAGATAGCTGGACCGGCGACCACTCAAGAGGACATGCAGCCTTAGCTGACCTCTGCCTTAATGCCCCCTGCCCTTGCCAGCCCCTCACCCACTTCCAGTCCCTAGCTAGCTCTCAGCTCGGCATGTGCCCAGCCTGGCGCACAGCTCCAGCACACCTGGGGTCTAGGATGCCACCCCTCACCCCAGCCCCCACCACACCCCACTGCCTCTCCAGATTACATTCATCATCTCCCTTTCTGCTCCCCTCCCCCTACAAGTTGCTGCTGCTGCTGCTGGTTGGTCCTGGAGCTTGAACTCAGGCCCTTGTGCTTGCTGGGCAGAAACTACCACTGGAGCCATACCCCTGCCCTCTCTGCCTTTGCTGCTTTTTCAAATAGGGTGTGGAGTATATAGTGGACCGGCACAGATTACGACCCACCTATTCCCGCTCCCTTCCCTGCAGCTGGGACACAGGCGGACCCTCCACCTCCACCTGTCTGGTCAGATGAAATCTTGTTTACACCCTGGCAGGCCTGGAAATGTGACCCCCCTCCATCTCTGAGTAGACGGGATTATAGGCATGAGGCACTGCACCGGGATCCTCCTCACTGTTCTTCCTGTCCATAATCATGTAACAATAATTGTACTATTCTATGTGTTGAAATGTTTGTAACTCTTACTATTAGTCCTACGAAGTAGAGGCGAGGTGATGCTGGCTCTGGTACCTCAATGCCCTGGTACTGGATGGTCACACAAAGCACCTCTCTCTCTCTCTAATAAAAAGAACGAAAACTAAGGCACTTGATACTGGTAATTTTGGAGAACTCGGTCACACAACAGAAGACCACTTGTTCCACGTCGTAGCGTGTGGGAGAAAGCCAACTTCCCCAACTTCCCCAACATCCACCAACTTCCCCACCCCGGAGTAGGAAATCGAGTGTTGGATGTGACTCCAGCCGCCGCCGCCCCGTCTCCCCTCCCCTCTCCCCAGCCATTTCTGCATGCAATCCCCCCCCTTTCCTTTTCAGTAACAGCACTCGGAAAGTCATCAGTGAAGCCTGCATGGAAGAGTGGCCATGTTTTGTTGATTATAGCTATAACTCTAGAAGCCATATACCCAGCCAGGGCTCACTCAAATACTCAAATGCCATTTGAACCTGAGCCTCTTTCCGCAAGAATTCTCCTTTTAGCAGTCTCTGTGCAGCAGCACACACATCCAGCGGGCCTCCGGGTTAATTACAGCGCTGCCTGGCTCTCCCGGCCCTGGGGGGCCAGCCGGCCCCGCTTTGCCTGTTTAAAGGTGTCACTTGCTTGACTTACTTTTTGATCTCCTTATATGATTTCCAGCCGCCCTTCCCTCCCCATGAAGGATTCCAGGCAGGAAGCGCGAGCCCCGGGTGTTGCTGGGGACCAGGTCCCTGAGGCTCTGTGGACAGTGTCTATACAACCTTGCCATGCTGCTTGTGGCTATTTTACTGGAGGGCAAAGGAAGGGGGTTTTGGGGACCCTCCGGATGCTGTGGTCCCCTTTGGGTAAAGTCTGGCTTCTCCTTGGCCGTTCATCCTCGATCCTCCCCTTTCCTGTCTGCGTTCTGACCCCGCTCTTGGAGCTGGTCCAGTCTGGTGTGCACACTCGCAGCAGTGAGATGCGGCGGGGGCCCTGGCCGAGCCCTCACAGCGCCAAGGCTAAGACGCATACTTGCTTTGCGAAATGGAAATGAGCCAGTGATGGCCATTTCCCGTCTCCATAAAGCTGGTTTCCCACTCCTGGTAGCAGCGAGGTGAACACGGCCTCTTCCACAGACTGTTCCTGCTTGCTCTGTGATGCCTCGGATGGCTCTTTTATTTATTTAAAACCCATGCTGGTCTCATGGCTTGAACTCTGGACCTTGTCCTCTCACTCAACTTGCTGGTATGGTGCTCTACTACCTGAGCCATGCCTCCAGCCTGGCTTTGCCCGAGTTATTTTAGAAGGAGAGTCTCACGGAATTTCCTGTCTGGGCTGGCTTTGAACTATGATCCTGTGATCTCAGCCTCCCAAGTAGCTGGATTACGGGGTGAGTCACCGGTGTCAGGATTTTTGTTTATTTTTTATATAGGGCCTTGCACTTTTGCTGGGGCTCCGGGGTGACCAGGCTCCAGCCTCCTCCTCCTGAGCTGACTGCAGTTTCTAGATCACCCCCGCCCCTGCTCTTGCTGGGCTTGAGCTGCAGGCTGCTCATGAGGAGCTGGCCCGTGCCAGGGCTCCACATGCCTTCCACAGTGGGTTCTTACCATGAACCAGAGCTGCTCACCCACAGTGCCAACTTCCGGCATCTTCCCCTCCTTCCGAACCCCTGGACCCCATCACAGCCCGGAGTGCCCTTGCTCCGTCCTGGCTGCCTCTTTACCCATGTTCTTCATTCTTACTCTGTCTTCTGCAAAGCAATGCCTTCCTCACAAATCGTTGCTTCTTGCACCTGATGCATGCACCCGTCATAGGGTGGTGGTTCAGGACAAGAGCACGGTGGTGGACAGTATGGGCCGCGGAACCACGACTGGAATACTGGGGAGCCATCCCAGGCCAGAAGACCTTCCAGGTACCCGGCATGCAAGCTGTGGAGAACATACCACTTGGCCACTGAAGAGAGTTCCCAGGGCCTGGGGACCACTCCTGCAGGTCCCAGTGCCTGGGCACCCCAAGCCCACATGTGGGAGAGGAGAGATGGCGATGGAGGGGCAGAGCCAGGGGCCAGGCTGTGTTCACTGGTGACAGTCTGGTATGGGAGCTAGAGGCTGGTAGGCTTAGTTTTCTGCCGCCCCAGGCTCCTCTTCCTGGAGGGAGAACTGGCAGAGCTCTGTGTGTGCCCCTGGCCTCCACCGGCCACGAGCGTGGCTCCACATGAGGACTGAGAATGTCCTGAAGGACTGTGACTAGCAGGGAGAAAACCACCTGTCCTCGTTAGGGAGTGAGCAAGTGTTGCCACCTGCAGCCAGGACCTCAGAGCCACGTGTGTGTCTCCTGGATGCAACCCGGCCACAGAGTGCTCTTGCCACCCCATCCCACCCCACCCCACCCCACGGCAGGTCCTCCCACCCTACCACATCCACAGGCTACGGGGCCAGGCGAGGAGGAGCAGTCTTGAGTGGCTCAGTGGCCGAGCTCCACGGGGCCCTGTGGAGCCCACGCTTGATAAAGCCACACCCGGAGGCCTTTCCTGCTGCCCACCTGCCCCAGTGGACTCACTGCTGGCTGAGTCACCATCTATCTGAAGTCTTCAGACCAGAAGTGTTTTGAGTTTTGGATTTTTCTTTTCAGATTTTTTAAATATGGACGCTAGGGATGTTTAACCTGTGCTGCCTGGAGCTGACCTGATACCTGGTATTTACCACTGCAGTGACGCCCGGGAATGTGGGCCACACAGTACCAGCCCCAGCAGTGGGTGCTCCAAGCGCAACCTCCACAAAGGACGTAAACCATCACAAGCCACATGAGGGTGTGCACGAGTCTGAGGCGGCCGAGGGCGGTGGGAGAGGCGAGGACCAGCAAGCCTGGCTCCAGCTGACAGGGACTCAGTAGCAGGCTAGTGATCTAGAGCCTTCTACGAGGGCCCAAGGCAGCCCACACCCCAGGAGGTGGGAGCTCTGGTAAGTTCCTGTGCTTGCAAGGTTTTGTTCAGGGTCATACCAGCCGTTGTGCACATCCGGGTCTTGAGTGCACAGCAAAATCCTGTTCTCATCAGTGGATGACACCGCAGGGCCAGAGCCTGGGGGGGGGGGGGGGTGGCAGCCACTCACCAGTGTGACCACACAGTGCACAGGGGTGCCAGACAACGTCACAGACCGAAAACACCGGCCCTTTTCTCCACAATGCTCACACTGCTCACCTGGCCCTGCTGGGCCTCTCTGAGCTTCATTTGCCTTGGGATCCGTGTCCTAGAGGCCTGCTTGGGGGTATGTGTGGCCACGTGGCTTCCGTGGACTCATCAGATAGTGCTCAGTAGGTGGCTTTTTGTCTTTTTTTGGGGGGGGGAATGGAGTATGTAGTGTAGCAGGGACTAAAGTCTAATGTTTTCTGAGTGCCTATTGTGGGCACACCATTTGAGGTGGTTAATATCCAGATTCTAAGATGTGGCTAGCAGCCGGGCCGCAGAACGCTCTGTGTTCCCACACTCAGGGTGTAAAAGCCCATACTGCTCAGACCGCCGCATGAACAAATGATACGTTTATAAACAGTATCATGTTTATAAATTCAGCATAAAAATAACATCTACACCACGATTAAGAGTAGAATGAAATGAACACACCTACTGTTCTTAGGACTGCAATCACCTAGGTCTCCTGGGAGCTATACAGACAAAATGTCGCACCCCAGAATTCTGGCCAGGGCTCCATGCACACCCACTGTGTGCCGTCTCTGGTGGTCAGGTGGGTTTTTGGTTCCCTGGGGTTGGGGTCCTCCTGTACCCTGTGTCCTCTGCCGGCCTCAATGCCCACCCTTCCCGCCTGGGCGTGTGATGATGGAACCCTCAGTGCCCTTACCAAAACCCCAGTCCCGTGCCAGTTCCCCTCAGAAATGCCTACAAGCTTAAACTTTCCTTGGCGTTACTTTGACTGGGCAAGCAATCTCCTCTCACCCAGGCCTTTCCAGTAGCTTGCTTGCTGGACATCTGACTGAAAGCACCCACCACAATCCCAGCCTGTCCTGCAGACCACCAAGACTTCCACGATTGGATACAGGTTCCACGCACATGGTGGCCTCCGCATCTAAACGCATCTAAACTCTCACCCTGCAGCCTGTGGAGCTGTTACAGCGGGCCGGACATCTGTTGCGGCCCCTCCCCCCATCACCCCCCCCCCCCGCCTGTCCTGTCCTCCAGGCCTGTCCCCACACCTTGTATGAGCCTGGCTCTGAGAACAGAAGCTCTCCGCATCTCTCCACATGTCAAACCTTTCGCAGCTCTTTGCTTTCTGTGGATCATTCCCCGTTGCCCATCCTTGTACCTAGCAACGACCCCATTCCAAGAGTCTCGGTGAGCACCAACTTGGTTCCGGCTCCCCTCCCTGGTACGGCTGTTACCTGCAGACACCTACATGAAGACGGCTGACAGCGATCTCTACTGCAGACCGCGTCTCTCTGAAGGACTGCCCCATCCTTGCTACCACCACCCTCTGCTCCTTGGACAATGCACAGCTTGGCACTCAGAGAGGGGCAGGGTTTGCAGAGAGAAAAGCCAGCACTGGGGGAAATCATCTCAGTGAGGCTGCCCGCCTACTTGAAGGAGAGCTGCGTCGGGCAGCAACCAGGTACTTGGAGAGGACTGCAACGTCCCTTTGGAAGAGTGGGTTTCACTGTGTACCCAGGTAAGTAATTAGCTAATTGGCCTCCCTGCGACCTGAGAGACTTCTGCGTCTCTCAAGGTGGCTGTCTTATAATTGGAGAGCAACGCATCATACACTATTCTTAAAATATTAATGGATTCTGTTCAACTCTAAATCTGTAAAAACCTATGCCCTTCTATGGCTTTAATAACTTAAGCAAGAGAGAACCAAATGAGTTATAAAAGCATCTGTGGATAGCACTTAAGATACCCCATGAATATTTAAGCAGCTATGAAATATAACTGTAAATATGTATTCATATTTCATAGTCTGTGGTCACTTTTAATGGCCAAGGTAGTTTCTCTTTCTTCTTTTTCTTGGGAAGTATTGGGACTCAAACTCAGGGCCGTGAGCTTGCTAGACTAGTGCAATATGGCTGAGCCATACTCGAGCATTCATTTTCCACTGGTTATTTTTATTTTTTTGGTGTTGGTCCTGTGGCTTAAACTCAAGCTCTGGGTGCTATCACTGAGCTTTCTTGCTCAAATCTAACATTCCACCTCTTGAGGGATAGTACCACTGCAGCAATTTTGGTGGTTAATTGGAGATAAGAGTCTCATGGAGGGGCTGGGAAGGTGGCTCAGTGGTAAGAGTGCTTGCCTGGCATGCATGAGGCCGTGAGTTTGATTCCTCAGCACCACATAAGCAGAAAAAAGCCAGAAGTGGTGCTGTGGCTCAAGTGGTAGGGGACTAGCCTTGAGCTGAAGAGCTGAGGGACAGCACCAGGCCCAGAGTTCAGGCCCCACGACTGACCAAAAAACAGAGTCTCATGGAATTTCCTGTCCAGACTGATTTGAACTGTGATCCTCAGATCTCAGCGTCCTGAGAAGCAGGACCACAAGGCGTGAGTCCCCAGCATCTGGCAACACTGGTGGTTTTTAGGATTGGGTCTCCTCAGCCAGCTTATAGGCTTCCTGTCCTAACCAGGCCTCTGGCACATCAGCACCTCCAGGCTCCCCCCGAGGAAGGCAGAGTCTCAGGATGTCATTGCTCTGCCTGGCCTAGATGGTCCTCCCGTTCTCAGGCCTCCATGCAGACACAAGGATTAAGAGCATGGATCACGGCGCCCAGCATATGCTCGGTGGGGAGCTGGGTACCTGCTGCCCCTCCCTGTCATTCAGAATCCTCGCTTTGGGTCTTGGTAACTGCTGTGGTGAAGACGGAGGCTGAGGACAGGTCAGAATTCCACCAATAGGAGGAACCGAGTCTCCGACACGGTGAAGACTAAAGTGGGCAGGCAAGGAGCAGGGGGCAGGGGCACATGTGGCCCTTGGTTCACCTTTCTGAGGTCCGGTTGTGTCTCTCACCCCTTTCTGATGGCGGGTATTTTAAAATGGACTCAACTTTCAAGAGCCCATGTATTTTTTTATATGTTAGTTTGAGTTTAATTTCTATTCAAGAAAAAAAAAAAAGAAATTTTTTTAAAAGTGCCAGGCGCCGGTGGCTCACGCCTGGCATCCTAGCTACTCAGGAAGCTGAGATATGAGGATCACGGTTCAAGGCCCGAAGTGGCAAGAAGGTCTGTGAGACTCCTATCTCAATTAACTACCAAAACCAGAAGTAGAGCTGTGACTCAAATGGTAGAGTGCTAGCCTTGAGCCAAAAAGATCAAGGACAGTGCCCAGGCTCTGGGTTCAAGTCCCAGGATCAGCACCAAAGGAAAAAAAGAACTCTGCTAGCATAAACACCACAAGCTGTTAAGGCATGAGTTCAGGGTTTGGGAGTGTGACACACAGCATAGTGCTTGCCTATAAGTATGAGGCTCTGAATTCAGTCCCTTCCAGAAAACCAAACTTAGTAAAGACCTGAAATGTCTTGAAGTGATCTAATGATTCATGAAGACTCTTTGGAAAGTTCGAGGGTGACACTGGCTACAGAAGGTCCGCGAGTCCCCTTCTTGTGGCCAACTACTTGATCATTGGTTTGATGAACTCACTGAGTCTCAATATCTACTCTTCTAAGTAGGCCTATTGGCCCTGAATAGGGTGGGAAGAGGAGAGGGACTCTGCTTACTGGAAGGAAATAGCCCACACGTCACCAGTCTGTCTGTCCCTGGGGGGAGGGGATAATTGCTGTTCAATGCCTGGATCGTTCTGGTCTAATCCTTTACTGCTTGGGTGATTGGATCTAAAGTGGGAGGAGGGTCTCCGGCCAGTCCCATGGCTTCTCGGTGGAGTGGCTGGGGAGATTGATGGATGGACGTGCTTGGGAAGCTGTGGAAGGGAGCCCGAATCTTAGCGTGCTAACATGAGCCCACCTTAATCAATGCAGGTGCGGCTCCAATGGTGAGTGACTGGATGTTGAGCAGAGAGCGGAGACCCGGTGGCTGGAGTATGAGCAAGAGACTAGCTGGAGATGGCCCCTGCCTGGGCTTGGGGTTTGGAAATCAGAATCTGCCAATACAGCCTCTGGGATCATTCTACAGTATCTGTCATCCCAAAGGCTCAGACCCCGCCCCACTCACGATTAGGAGATGACCTTGTTTTCTATTTTTGTGCCTGTACGAGGGCTTGAAACCCTTAGCTTTTTCTCTCAAGGTTGGTGTTTTACCACGTGAGTCATAGCTCCACTTCCTGCTTTTCGCTGGTTATCTGAAGAGTCTCAGACTTGTCTGCCAGGGCTGGCTTCAAACTTGGACCTTCAGATCTCAGCCTCCTGAGTAGCCAAAATGCCCTTTTAAAGAGAGAATGTGATCCCCCAAGTTTACCTTGAATTCTTTTCCAATAAGAGTGACAGAGGAGGTTAAGCAATGTAAAACAACAAAGCACTTTGCCCGATTGACTGCTTAGTCTTAACCCATCAAAACAAATGCCTTAGAAGAAGCGTTTGCATGCAAGCAACGCACGGCTACAAAGGGGGCTTACTACTTAATTAACGCTCATCACAGCGCATCTTTTCTGAGCAATATTTTGTTGGATGTTGAGTTACTACTGAAACATCTTTGAACATTTCCTTTTATCCCTATTCTCCCTTGTCTGTTCCTATTAGCGCTCACATCCTCGGGATTTGGCTCAGGGGGCCTCGTGGCTGAGGCTCAGCCTCTGAAGCCAGACAACGTGGGCTTCCACTTTGAGCTGCCACTAACTGGGAGAGGCTGTGGCAGGATGCCTCTGTGCCTCAGTTTCCTCCTCTGTATGCAAACTGCACAGTATCAGCACCTACCTATGATGGCTGCAGGGTGGGTTAACAAGACCCCTGTGTACAATGAGCACAAGCTCCATGTGAGCAACGTGCTCCTCTTAAGCAACATGCAATCCTAGCGACCCACAGCTTGGAAATCAGAAAGCCATTCCTGCCACCATCCTGATACACGGTACAGACCCTCAGTGAGCCTCAGTTTTCTGGTAAGTAAAACAAAGAGGGGCAACACACCATGGGGATGCCGTGTAAGATTGCCCACCAGCTATGTTGGTGAGGCTCTGCTACACCAAAGCCCTCGCTTCCTTCTTAAGAGTCTGCTTATAGGCAGACATCACCAAACAATGGGCCAATGCTTGGCAGTGACTCATGCTTGCCCTGGGTCAGAGAGTTGAGAGCTGGCCCTTAGTCATCTGCCCACCTATCCTGTGGATGGAGCACAGGAGGGAGCAGAGGAGCTCTGGTCCTCTGCACAGGCAGCCTGCCACCTGTCAGTTGGAGGAGTCCACACACACACACACACACACACACACACACACACACACACACACGTAACCCACCTGCAGGCATGTACACACATACACACACCTGCAGGTGCACACATACACATTTATCCCCCCAGCACGCACGCACACACACACACACACACACACACACACACACACACACACACACCTTGCAGGCTGGCCCCACAAAGTCTTGCCCTGGCTCCCTTTCTGGGGCATGAGCTGAGCTGCTTGGCTGAGGCCACGCCCACCGGGGGGCGTGAGGCCAGCAGGCTGGGGTCCCCTTGGACCACCTGCCTGGGCACGCGCTGGAGAAGGAACTTGCCTGAGCAGCAGTGAAATTTTAATGCACTCTGTAGTGCGGCCATGTCATACTCGGTTATGGCAAATAATCCCAGATGCCTGCAGAGGTAAAATGGAGCTGTAATGTGCTTGCCTCCTAACCCAAGCTGACAGCGATGATGTACGACTACCATTAGCGGAAAATATCACTTCAACTAACCCATGATCCAGCTCGACTCAGGGTCACGTTATCCATGAGGAACAAATTACACTCCCAAAGTAAATACAAATTTTCTACACGAAATGGGTACAAGGAAAAAAAACAGAAAGAAGGGGGTGATGGGTTCCCTTCCCCAGCACGGTACTGAGTGACGCAGATGACAAAGGACAGGGCCAATCATCGGCTGACAGCGCTGCGCCGTGATCAGCTCAGCTGATAAGCACCGCGCTCCCCCGCCGTGGCAGATACATAATCTGCACAGACGTGGCAGCCGCGGGGATGTGCGGCCATTTGGGCTGCAGGCGCGCCCCAGGGAGCATGGGCTGCCAAGGAATGAAAGGTCCTGTGGCCGTGGGGTCACAGAGACCCCCCCCCCCCCGCGGGGGTGAGGGACACTGCTGGGGACGGCTAAGAGGGTTCACGAGTGGAAAAACAACAGCCGTGGCCAAGACTGCCCCGGGGTGCAGCTCAGGAGCAGGGTGAGACCTGAGCCCTTCCTCTTAGATGTAGCTTACAACGGCATGAACCAGATGCTCGGAAACCCCGCCTTCTCCCGTGTGGGAGGTAGGTGACCTCCAGCATGTCCGTAGCATAGGGTGCTTGGCAGGGACACGCTGGCTCCGTGCATGAACAGTCTCAACACAGTGACAAGACGGCCACATGCAGATGGCTCTCACTCTGTCCTGGCTGGCAGACCCACACCCCTCCTTAAGCAATGTGGCCAGTGGGCAGACGCTACCCTGCAGACAGCTCTTCTCTCCTTTCATGGTTGTCTCCCAGATTCAAATGCAAACTGGCACTCAGAAGCCTCAATGCCTGAGCAGGGTTCAGTCCATGTTCACCGGGCAACTGCTGCTGGAGTGTGGCTGTGCGCATGGGCCAAGGGTGATGACGCAGAGCCAATGCCTGCCTGGGGAGGCGCCGAGGCAGAGGCCACCGTCCGTGTGCCCGGGGGTGGGGCACTACTACCTCCATGCCCATGCATGGAAGGCTGGCACTGTGGGAAACTGGTGGGAACTCCAGTAGGCTGAGCTGGAGGAAGCATGTCAAGGGGTCATGGCCCTAGAGAGAGGAAGTAGGCATGGGGTACGGCTAGGGAAGGAAGCAGGCATGGGACAGGGCCTAATTGGAAAAAAGTAGATGATGGGGTGGGGCCTAGCAGAAGTAGGTCATGAGGGCGTGGCCGAGCTAGAGGAAGTAGGTCACAAGGTCATTGGGTGTGGAGACCATGGTGCACACAGGCCACAGGCCTCAGCGGCTACAGTGCACAGGCCACAGTACACACAGACCACAGGCGTCTCAGGCCACGGTGCACCCAGACCACAGGCATTGTAGGCCATGGTGCATACTGACCATGGGTGTCTCAGGCCACAGTACACACAGACCACAGGCGACTCAGGCCACGGTGCACCCAGACCACAGGCATCGCAGGCCATGGCGTACACAGACCAAGGGCCTCCAGTTGCCTTTCTCGGGTGCTCTGTCCGGGGATGGAAAGCTGACCACCACAGTGACTCACCCAAACTCAGGGAAGCTCACGCATGGCACAAAGTGGCAGGAGCTAGAGGGTTCTGAGTCAGGGGATGCGCTCCTCAAAGTGTCTTCTTATGATCAGTTGTTCAGATTGACCCTAATCTCATTTTCAAGAAACTAGTAGCAAAAAAAAAAAAAAAGAAAGAAAGAAACTAGGAGCATCTATGTTTTTAGGCTAAGCAGTGAGGGAGTCAAAAAAAAAAAAACAATGGAAAGTCCTATAAGCATCTCAGTGGTTCTAGTCCGTCATTCCGCTGACTTCAACATGTGCGCTCTCAGCAGGTCACTGACAAGCCATGATGGTTGCTCAGTCACTGACCTGCCATACAGGCTTATGGCTGGCTCCTCAGCAGGGTAGGGATGCTCTGTGACATGAGGCCAGTTCCACCTTCCCAGCAGTGACAATACAGAGTGAGCCTGGGGCTTGTGGCTCACCCCTGTAATCCCTGCTACTCAGGAGGCTGAGACCTGAGGACTGCAGTTTGAAGCCAGCCGGAAGTTGAGTTGTGGCTCAAGCCTTGAACAAAAAGTTCAGGGACAGCACCCCAGCCCTGAGTTCAATCCCCAGAGTCGGCACAAAAAATAATAATAACAATTTCCAGGGGAAACAACTCAAGGATGCCAGCGATGGGAATTTCAGGAAGTCGTGATGCCATGCAGACAGACGGCAGCTGGAATAGCAGGAACGTGATTTTGCCCCAGACAAGGTTTGGAAAGGGGAAGTGGAGGTAAGGGGAAGGCATCATGGAAACTCAAAGCCAAGAACTGTCCAAACTGCCCCCAAAGGGAACGCACTGATAAATGGCTGCAGAATGTTTGATGACTAACAAACTGTGAGAAACACAGAAGCCCGAGGAAGAGCCTGTGCATGTGCTTGGGGGGGGAGGAGGCACCAGGGAGAGGCCCGGGGCTGCTGAGGTATCCCTGGGTTCCAAGGCCAGGCCTCTGGACTTGGTTCACCCATGCGCGGAAGGGTTCTGGGGAAAGGAAATGCATTTCTTCACACTCCCGAACCTAAAATCTGTATTCCTGTCATGGGTGACAGTGGTTTGTGTTGTTGCTGTGAACTTTGGAAGGGTGGAGATGATTCCTTTCCTGGGTGGCAAATGAGGACAGCACCCCAACACCGTCTCCTGACCCGGACAGGCCTTCCAAACCAAGGACAGTGGTTCCAGAAGCAACAGCTTCTGGAATGTTGCTGAGGCCGCACAAACTTCACCGCGGGTGAATCTCGGCCAGTGGAGGAAGGCTCTCTTCCACAGTAAGCACCAGCCACAGGCCCCTGGCTTCCATCTGACATCTCAGCAGTTTCTGGGTCTTTCCTGAGCCAAGTTAGGTGTGCGGTTTGTGAGGCGTTGGGAATATTAGCCTCTGAGGGTTTTCTTAGAATCTGCCCTCTCTCACACAAGTGAACACATTTTATTATGAATTAAACATGAGATTGCACCTGAAGTGTGTGGGCCGGGGAAGGGAGAGTGGACAGAGGCCATCAGTAGAATCTCAGATGAATCAGCCAGTGTCCTGGGCCGCACTGGGCCTTGGTGAGCAGGGCTCGGGAAGCCAGCATTTCCCCCAAGGTGGCCATCCCCCTGGTCCACAGCTGAGTGGGGACCAGCCACCAGGGCATGTGTGCGTCTGTGGGGGGAGGTGGCATTCGGATGCAATCGTACAGCTATCTACAGATGTACATGCGTGTGGTCACTGTGAAGGTAGAACATGGCTACAGCTACCACACCCTTCTGCGAAGCAGCGAAAGTTTCAAGAGAGCCAACATGGAGAAAGAAAACATTTCTCTCTGACATTTGTGCCAAAGTGGTAGCTCTTAAAACCATTTTTAAAAAAAATGCAATGATTTGAGCCCTGCCCAGAAGTCCTGACTCAGATCTTTCTTTCTGAGCCTCAGTGAATGGTGCTGCCAAAGGCTGGGGAGCCCTCCCCCCGATGGCGCTGGCCTGTGCCCACCCCCCCCCCCCCGCGTCCTTGCCCCCACTGTCTCCCTCCCTCTGCTCACACCCATAGGGGAGCCCCATGTTCTCATAAGTGCTGTCATTTCGGGAATCCTTCAAAGTTTCTGCGTGGTTCGACTCAGCCTACAGGCAGAAGGAGGCTGGGGAAGGAGGCTGAGCCTCGGATTCCAGAGAGGACGCCAGGCTTCCGCTCTCCGGGAGCTTCTCTCCTTTGCTGCAGGGCACACACGTGCGCACCTGCGTGTATCAGGAGCGAGAGTAAGGTGGCGGCGGCGGAGCCCTTCCCACCGGCCAGGCGCTGAGCCAAGGGTCCCCGCCCAGTGGTCGCCAAGCAGGGGGATCTGTGTCAGCCACATTTCTCAGATGAGAGAAACCAAGGCCACAAAGCAGGGATAGAGTTAGAGGCACAGCCTGGGTTGATGACTCCAAGGACGGCAGCCTGAGAGCAGGGAGCCTTCTACAAAAAGAAAGTGGGTGGGTGCACAGAGAATTGTTGGAGTGTGCAAGTACTGGGGCTTGAACTCAGCCTCATACCTTCACTGGGCTTTTTCGTTCAAGGCTAGAGCTCTACCACTTGAGCCAAACCTCCACTTTTGGCTTTTTGCTAGCGTGGTGGAGGTGGAAGAAGAGGAGAAGGAATAGAGGGAAGAGGAGGAGGGGAGGAAGGAAAGGAGGAGGGGAGGAGGGTGAGGAGGAGGGGAGGAGGGAGAGGAGGAGGAGGAGCAGGCTGACTTCACCGGCATGGGCTGTATCCTGCGCTGAGGGAGGGCTCCGTGTTTTCAGCCTTTCCCAGTCACTTCCACATTAATTAGTAAGGGTATCATTTTATAAATTACAGCTCCGTATCAGAGGAAAGTAGAGTTTATCTTAATTCAGTCAGCTGCGTGAGATGCAGTGCCCTAATTTTAGCCTGGCGCTTCTGGGATCCCCATGGGGTGTGGAATTGACAGGTCTCCGTGGAGGAATCCCCACGGGCCTGGCGAGTCTCCTGTTTGCCTCCAGCAGCCATCCTGGTGGGACGTGGACCTGAGTGGCATCTGGCTTACCATTAGCAATTCAGATTTGGATGCGAATCCTCCAAGCAGCACAGCAAGGCGGCTGTGGTAAGCTTTGGGGCCAGGAGAGGCAGAGCCATGGGGCAGGTTGACAGGAGCAGAGCCTGGACGGCCGGGCTTGCTCAGAGGTGGTAAAGACTGGACAATCTGGGTCCAACAGCAGAAGGCTGACAGGCTCAGAGACAACTGTGTGCAGTAGGCCCTGCGGCAGCGACAGAGACCACCTGCTCCTGCGGGGAGGCCCCGGGAGATGTACCTGCATGGAGACATGCTCTGGGCCCCAGAGTCTTATTGTCACTGTGTGCTTGGACCTCCTTCAAAGGACTCTCCATTACTGACCCGAGTCATTTGCCCAGCGTCTGCTTTCTGTTGGAAATCTAGGAAGCGGTCGCTGGGGAGTACTCAGTACGCAGGAAGCACCCCGGGCCCTCTGACATCCACAGGCAGCTTAATAGTAGATGAGGCCTCTGCCACCTTCTCTTACGTGGGACGGACATGCTCTTACTCCATCTAGGAAGACGAGAGCAGGGCAGGAGAGAAGAGAGAGCCCAGGCCGGGCGCTGGTGGCTCACGCCTGTAATCCTGGCTCCTCAGGAGGCTGAGATCTGAGGATTGCAGTTCAAAGCCAGCCCAAAACCAGCCCAAAGCCATCCAAGGCAGGAAAGCCCATGGACTCTTATCTCCAATCACCACCAGAAAACCGGAAGTGGCGCTGTGGCTCAAGTGGTAGAGCGCTAGCCTTGAGCTGAAGAGCTCAGGGACAGCGCCCAGGCCCAGAGTTCAAGACCCATGACCAACCAAAAAAAAAAAGAAAAAAGAGAACCCAGGTATAGAGGGACATCAACCTCTGCCCGAGGCCCCAGCAATGCCAGGGGACAGGCTCCATGGGGATCAGCATGTGCGGTGGTGACCACGCCACGAACTCCGAACCCTCACAGCCCCCCGGGCTTGTCTCAGCACCCACACTACCAGCTGCTGGCACCCCAGGAGTCCCACTGCAAGGAGCCAGGATGGCTGGGGCCGGAGGCAGGAAGGGCCTACTTGTCAGTTAAACAAAAGAGTAATCGGCAGCCCTGCTCCAGTGTGTACTTTCCCTGTCACCCAACAGCCCATTACCGCGTCACAGCGCCGCGCCCTCACACAGGTCACTCTGTTTAAAATGACACGGTTAACGCACATGTCAGCGGCTGACAGTCCCCGCCGTCCTTCAGAGAGGAAAAGCTGCAGGCGAGGCCCGCTCTTATCTGGGGACGCGCACGGGTCTGTCATCCAAGTCAGGCAGAACATGATTTCTCCCGAGAGCACTTTTTTCATTTCCAGATTTTAAGAAAATCAAATAAGCACCATTTGTCTTCATCTGAATATGCTTGACCTGCTCAAATGACGATGTCTCGCATTTTCTAACGGGCTACATATGCTGAATGCGAATGAGCGGCGGGGCAGAGCGCGCGGCTTCAGATCTCTTTGGGAGCTGGCCGTGGAGGAGGAAGGGCGGTCGGGGCTGGGTGTTCAAACTCACTAAAGGCCAAACCCACACACTGCACCAGGGCCGGGGGTCCAGGCCAGACCCAGAGGTGGGTGAGGGGAGGACCAGCCTGTGAGCCATACCAAGCCATAGTGAAAGCACAACATTGGGTAACTAACTCTTCAAAAGGTAGAAAACATGGACTCCGGTTGGCAGAGAGGATGGCGAGGCAGAAATAGTGGACACAGCCTTTGGCTTCACTTTACCAGGTTTGCACTGATCTCCGGACTGCTCCTTTTGTCCTCGTGGCACGGGGTGCAGAGGTGGGCGCCAGCCTTGAGACTCGGGGTGCACCTGCTGGAAGGATAGCCCCCCATCCCCGACCCACCCCTCCACATCAGACACATCACCCAGTAAGGCCTGTGCAGACAGAACATCGTAGAACAGGTGGGCTGGTAGGTACACCCTAGCGTGTTTCACGTGCCCGTCTTCACAACCTCTTGGGGCGTGGGAGTCACTTTCTACAGAGCAGACCTCATGTGGTGCAGACAGTGCTAAGGGGCTTGTTTGAAAGACTGGATGTCACACTGTAGGAGGCGTCTCTGAGCACAGCGGCCGCCCGCCCTGCACCCCTTAGAGGCTGGCAGGACCACAGTGTGTGGTGTGCTGTGTGGGGTGTGTGGGTGCGCAGTGTGCATATGTCGTGTACAGATGGGCATGTCTTACCTTCTCTTCCTGGTCGCTGTCACTGTCACACTGAAATGAAGATGAGAGACGAGAAGTTAGGCCAGGGCTCATGCTTTGACTTGGAGACCCCGCCTGTCCCCCCAAAAGGCATGACAAAGGAGGGTGGTGCTCCGTGGAGCTGGACAGAATGCGTTCTGTCCTGGGGCTGACAGGCACCATGGAAGGGAAACGCCATCTGGAAGCAGGTGGTGGTCCTGCTGATTCCCCGGCCCTGCGCCCCGTGGCTTCTGCCACCGTGGGGCACAAGGAGCTCTATCACCCCGGGAGCTCCGCCACTGCCTGGCAGTGTGTGCATGCAGGAGCCATCCTTGCCGGGGGGACACGTGGCCATGGGGCCACAGAGAGCCACCCCCACCATGGGGACACGGCCCTTTCATGGGATCCAGAGCAAAGCCCATCCCCCAGGGAGCCACTGGGGCTGTCTCTGGGGACACCACAGCCTCTGGGTGTCACATGCGTCTGTGGGGACCCTGGCAGGCAGGGCCACACCTGTGATGCCTGAGAATGGAGACACTCCCTACAGAAAACATGCCAGGGGTAAAAGGTCGGCTAATCAATGACAGTGTAGCCAGCAGAGTCACACCTTGGCTAACGGATCCCAAAGTCCCTCTGTGGACCTGGGTAGGGGGAGGCACAAAGCCAGCGTGATAATGAACCCAAAGTGCTGGGTTGTCAGCTAGAAACCCAGAGGGAAAGAGCACAGCTTGTTAGAAATCCAGAGTGCTTTGTGGCCGGCTGTGGTGGTGCCCACCTGTAATCACAGCACTCGGGAGGCTGAGGCAGGAGGATTGAGAGTTCAAGGCCAGCCTGGTAGATCTGCCCAACATCTTGTTTCAAATACTAACTAAATAAAGAAATAAAAAAGCGGAGGGCCCTGTTGATCCAGCACTGCTGGCAATCAGAGCGAGGGATGCTTGGATAACCACAGGCCCCTGGAGAAGGCACGGCACCACACAGAGGACTGACAGGCCCAGGGCCCTACACAGCTCAGGCTCCAGCCAGGGAGCACGGGGGACATGCGCAGAGCTGAGCAGTCGGAAGAGGACCCGCGTGGGTGGTGGAGACCACACCACGCAGGGGACGGTGATGGGGAGAACGTGTTGGCAGCCTCAATGCTGTCTGTACCAGGATGGTGCCCGGTGAGGGAGGGAGACAGATGGCGGAGCTGTTCTGACGAGAGAACCAACAGGACTCGCTCACACGGGGCGCGGGAGGGGAGACGGCGCGGAGTCTGCTCCATGCCAAGATTTTAGTGTGGCCACCTGGACTTGCGAGCTGATGCATCTAGGAGCAGAAATGGGGAGTGGATCTTCCTCAGGCTCTCGCTGCTGGATGGAGACCTACAGCCACGAACAACTGCTTTTCCCTCATCTCTACCTTCCAAGAACTGGAGGCTGAAAAAGGTAAATATTCTCTTTCCCGGGTTTCCTTGAAGCTTAGCATGGCCATAAGACCTATTTTTCAGCCACTGAGATTTGAAGTCTGCTGAAAGTTCCAGAATAAATAAAAAAGCTCAAGGAAAGGAGAAAAGGATGGGAAGGGATGAGGATGTGATGTCTGGATCCCCTACAGCTGTGGTGCAAAACGTGGCAAAGCCTAACCACCCATTGGGAGGTGAAACTGGAGGAAGATCAAGCCAGGGAACCATCTAGAACAGCCTGCTTCTGGACCTTTCTGTTCAGAAAACAATACGTCATCAAATGGTTTAAGCTACTGCTGGAGTGCTTTCAATGGAAGGCAACAAAGCACCAGGCAAGTGACTCTGCTAGTGTAAGACCGATCATGGGGCTTGGCCTCTACCCACCCCCACACCGTGCCACGCCACGCCATATTTCTTATCATGTGTCAACAGCACAGTGATGTGTATCAGTCATTATTAGGTACCAGGAAAAAGTAATATGAAATACATCAGAAAGGCAACACACACACACATTACAAGGAATGACAAAGAAAAATACATAGCTTCTTAATCAAAACGAAAAATGAGACGCACAACTCACATTTTTTGAAAAGAGGTAAGAGAACACTCTGTCCACATCCCATTCTTTGACAAGAACATTCTAGAAGGTCCCTTGCGATTGCAAGCGGTGCAAGGAGGCCTGTACCAGTGTGTCTTGGTGCCACAGGGTTGTCAGACATCGAATGGCAGTGATTTGGCCAGGCCGGGATCACCATTTCCCACAGAGCTCAGCTGGTCTCTGTCCTCCCTGCCTGACAAGTGCGTGTCGATGACATCAGTCACGTAGGGTAGAAGTCATGGACGGTGCCTGTCATGTATGGTGTAAATCATTGATGGCGTAAGTCACGGATGGCATCGCATATGGTGTAAAGTCTCGGTGGCGTAAGTCGAGGGAGAGGAGAGAGCAGGCGATGCAGACGCTGAGGGCTTGGAACAACAGAAGGGACTGCGAGTTCTGCTGGCGCCCAGCGCGGCGCAAGCTCGACCCGCTCCTCTCCCCCGCTCGGATCGTCACGGTGACAGCTGAAGGCCCCAGGATGCGGCTGTGTGTGGTGGCGGGCGGGCGGGCGGGTGGGGGGGAAGGACAGACCCCCCACCCCGTCCTCGGAGCATGGAGCTTTCCATCAAAGTGTTAAGCTCCCTGCTTTCCAGCAGTCCAGTTCTAATTTCAAGGTCCACTTAATTCTGCATCAAGTAATTACTGCTATACCCAGAAGCACCTTGTCTCCAGAGCTAAGCATATGGCGCAGGGCTGAGGCCTACTGGTGCCCATTATGGAAGCAGCACGGGTGCCAAGCCCATTACAGCCGCGTGGGCCCACGCCACACGCGGGTGAGTGACGGCTCTGCCCAGGCCGCGCTGGAGCGTGCCAACGCAGCCTGGCTGCCCGGGGCCGCATGGTGCACTCGGCAAACGCTTCCCTGTCTGGTATTAAATTCCCACACTGACCCCAGGACTCCGCCGTGAGCTCTGCAGGAGCGCGCCATCCAATTTACAGCTCTGCTCTCTGGAGCCTGGAGTGCCAGCCCCTGGCAGAGACGGATGGTGGTCAGCCCTTCCAGCTCATAAATTATGCAAAGGCAATAAATGCACTCGGCAAACAGGGCTGCGTTTGCCCAGCCTGGCTCCAAGCACACTGCATAAAAAAAAGAAGTCTGACACAGACAAGGGGTCTATTGCACCATAAAGGGTCTGTTGACAAGCTGACAGAGGCCCCTGGCCCTCAGGGGGTCTCTGCTTGGCTGTGGGGCTTCACCGGCTGCGTTATGATAAGGGAGTCTGTGTTGCGGAGTCGGGTGGGGAGAATTCCTGCCTTTCATATGCTGTGGGGTTGCATGCCACTGCTCTGAGATGTGAGATGTGTGGGGCTTTGCCCAATGATCCTCAGTCACTGACGGTCAAAAAAGATGTGGCTGCCCAGCCCCCACACAGCCACATCACTGTGGAAGCTCACCAGCAGCCACCTCCTGGCTCAGGTGATGTTTTGCAGGAGGCTAGGAAGTAAAATGCCCAACACAGAACTGGGGTTCCCCCTGACCTTGGCTGCTGCCAGCATTCTCACCCAGGGTCCGGATTTGGCTTGTGTGGCACACCAACCCCCAATTAAAGGAGAGAGATGTCCGTGGCACATTTCTGAATTCCCTGAGAGAAGCTGTAGATATTTCCCTCTATTCTACAGAACGAGGAATATAAAAGGACTGTGAATGTGTCCACCCAAGGACCCGTGCCCACTCAAGTCTTCAGGCCACTGAACGCAAAGGGCAGGGCAGAATGCTTGCAATCCGAGCTGCAGCTCTTGCATGCAGAATCTGGAAGGGACGTCCCATAAGAATCTTTCCCAGTCAAGTTCCGCCCCTTCAACTCTTCAAACCAGCAACCAACCTGCACCACAACTCCCCCCTCCTAAACATGCATATTTCTGCTTGTCATCCTAGTTACTCTGGAAGCGGGGATGGGAGATCATGGTTCGAGGCTAGCCCAGGTGGAAGGGTCCATGAGGCCCCTTTGCAACCAATAGCTAGATGCAGGAGCCTGAGTCTGTCACTCTAAGCCTGTGAGAGGCTGGGATTTGGGAGGATCGCAATCCCGTGTTTGGACAGCAACGCTTGCACGCCTCCATGTACATTGAAGAGGCTGAGCGGCATGACTCCAGCTACCACAGGAAGATGGAAATAAACGGATCAAAGTCCAGTAGGACTCCTAGGTGGGAAGCAAGACCCCAGCTCAAAAGGAATGTAGCTTAGTGTAGATTACAGGCCCTGAGTGCAAACTGCAGTTCTACTGAAAGAAACCAATGAAGTACTTATTTGATACATTAAAAAAAAAAATCTTGGGTATACACTGCTAAGATATTTCTATGACTTTTCTAGTCTTTTCTGTTGAGCCACATACAACTCTCCTCATCCTTCATACAAGCATTGTAAGAGGAAAAAAAAAACCTAATTCCTAATAATTAGTTAGCCAGCTCTCATATTCATATGACGTGCTGAGGCTACTTGGCCTGGAGCATGGCTTTACAAGATGGCCGCCTTGTCTTACCAACCCCCCCACCCCGCCCCGCGGCCCTGCCCTGTGTTCCCACAACTCTCCATAGATGTCCTGAGGGATTTCCTACACGCACACCATGGGCTTGTACTTCCCTGGATTCCTGGTGGCCTTCCTTCCTTCCTCCTCTCCCCCCCGTCCTCTGCTCAGTCTCTGATGCCTCTGCCCCCCGTTGTAATGTCTCTATATGCTGAGGTCCAGGGGAACTCTTACCACCCGTGGTTCTGCCCATGTTTACATGCTGAGACTATACCCTCTCTATGCGGTGACAGCAGGAAAGTCCCTTAAACTCTTGGATCCACAGTCTAGCTGGAATAGTAGCAGTTGCAAATACTAAGGTAGGAGTCAAATGAGTTACACATAGGAACAACCTGGAGGGTCACAGAGCAGCTTGTGCGCGGATGGTGAGTTCTCCCGCCAGTGTCTCCTTGCCCTCCTCAATCAAGCCAGCCACACCGGACGCCACCTATGCTCAGACCAGGCCTGTGCCTCCCACAGCCTCCTGGGAAAGTGTCCCCGAAAGCTTCATTCAGGCATATGGACAAGACTTGTCACCCCTTGACACCATTCCCTACATATCTGTTTTCTCCACACCCACTGCTTTAGCTCAGGGCTTTATTTTTCCAAGAGGCTGGATGGAGTGTGGTTCAAAGGGTAGGGTGCCTGGCCAGGAAACATTCAGCCCCGAGTTTGAACCCCCCTCCCTTTACCCCCAAAGAGTCCGATGGCTGTATTCCGGGCCCCACAGCTACTTCCTCTAATACAGGTTACAAGCAGAGCGGACGTCCCCAGCTCCCATCTGATGGTCACACTCCCCAGGCCCAGGAGACATGCTACATTCTCCTTCCAGCCTCTCCCTCCGCACAGGGCCACCACAGTGCTCTGTGACCAATGCCCCAGGCTTGCTTTGCTTCTTTCAATTCCCAATACTTTAGGGAGTGGCACTTTTGTAAAATATAATAACGAGAACCAAGGATGGTGGCTCACACGTGTAGCCTCAGCCTCTTGGACTTGGGTGACTTGGTGGCAGCCCATTTGAAAAGAAAACAAGGTGTATATGGATGGTATGTGTGTGGGGAGGGGGGTTGGATTAAATTTGTGGAAAACCCAAATCTATGCTACGGCCTTTCTTTCCCAGGATCACAGTATTTACTCTGAACATCCACACTAGCTCACAGTTCCCGGCTGGCCCCGCTCCGCACCCTCGTGAGGGCCAGCCAGGCCATCAGGTCTCTGCCTCAGCTTGAGGAGATCTTCCTCCTCCGGAGCCAAAAAGGACTTGTGAGGCCCTGGGCTGTGTCTCTCTGGTGTCTGACTCGCTGCCCCAGGACCTCGTTGGGGCTCAATGACACAGTGAAGTTCAACAACCTCATTCTTCCTGAGAATTGTTCTGATACTCTATAGCTTGAGCAAAGCATGCTTTAAAAGGCAGGGAGCCACAGAGACCGAGGAGAGGGGTTGATTGGACCACTCAGGGCTGGAGCACACCCACAGGGTTGGAATTATTAGTAGAGCTACAAGGAGGGGGCCCAGCAGAAAATGTCTCCCACTGAAGTGTCCCCAAGATGTGATTACGACTGTATTGTACTCCCTCGAGAGGAAGCCTTCCTCATTTCCTGTGAAAAATCTCAGTGCGTGTGTTTTTAAGACTTGGTCTGGAGAAATGCATCAGGATCTGCTGCACCTATTCTCGTGCTGAGAACGGTGGCGGGGAAGACAGCGGCCTACGCCCTGAGGGTCTCCCTGAGCTGGGATGCGTGCGTGCGCAGGGGCAGCGACTGCTGGGCATATCACGCGCGGCGACATTGAGGAGGACACGGCTCTCTATTCTGCTCAATGGAGCTTGCTAGAACAGTTATTTCGCCTCTCCAACCCATTCATCATCGCCACCAAAGATGTCATGGCTGAACACCACTGCCCAACAAAGTTATTTTATTCTTCTTTGTGCCGAGAGGAAATGAGAGGAAAACGAGGGGGACCCGACGTGTAAACGCCGGCGTCTAACATCAAGTGCAATTTAACTTCGCCACTCAGAAAACAAATGGACGCCCCTTTGGGGCTGGCGGCTTATCTGAGGCCATAAAGCCATCCCTCCCCTAAAAGCAATTTCAGGAGAAGCCACTTGCAGGAAACGTGGCATTTATTTCCTTATTTAAAGGAGTGGGGGAGCGGCCCAGTGGCTAGCCGAGAGCTGCCGCCATCTTCCTGTGTCGTAATGCCAGGCCTGCCTGGCGGGCTGCCGTTCTATGCCGCCCACCGAACCCCACTTCACGCTGGTGATGTGGCTCTCTAAGTGGAATTTAAAGCTACTGTGGGGCCCCGGAGATGAAAAGAATATTTGAACACTGAAGACAGTTTCAGGTATTTTTACGGATGGCCCTGGCTCCTCCAGGGTGAGAACACAGCTTATCCACCTGGGAAGCAGAGCCTTGAACATGGCTGCTCAGCTCCAGACAGCCCTGCAGGTCATACTGGGAGCCTTCCCATCTCTGGCTGCCCTGTGAGCATTGCCTGGAATTATCTGGAATTCTCCGTTATTCCCTACCAGTCCTGACTGGGGCATTTCTATACATTTAAAAGGGCCTGAGCTCAAATAACACAATACGCCCAGTGATCTGAGGGCTGAGGACACCCCTGGGCCCCCTCCAGGCCCTCCCCCATTTTTACTCTGCAACCAAGTGCCCACTGCGCTGGCCCTTCCAGACCACATTCATGCGGAGCGCAGATGCACTGCACGCATAGGCCAGTCGTCCACACCCGAAGTGCCCAGCTCACATGAACTCCTGGGCACACTCCATGCCCCCTTTCAAAAACAACCTGAATACTGGGGTTTCCACTGCATGGTTAAATGGTGCTGGGCTCTAGGGCAGGAGGGGACAGGGAATATGTCACAAATCTCTTGAGAGCTCACCCCACAGGACTTCACCAAGGACCAAGTTAGCTATCACACACTTCATTTACAAGAAAGAAGGTGACATTTTGCCAAGCCTAAACATACATCAACGCCAGAGATGAAACTGACTTAAAAGCCAGAGCCCAAAGCCTTGCTGGTGGCTGGACTCAGGAATCCGTGTTTCTTGTTCAAAGGTAAAGAAAGCTGAGCATGTCAGGCTGGGCGATCGTGGGCGATCTATTTCTCTGAAGCCCCGGGCAGCAGGTCCTTTGCCTCTCTGATTGATTTACCGATCCCCAGTCATCAATAGTATTAATCCTGACCTGCCCAGGGACCGATTACAAACGACTTTGAAGCAGTTTATTAGGAATCCACATTCTTCTCCAGGGGGGCTGGGCGGGCTCCGAGGACTCCCGTGTGTGTGCTGTGCTGTGCACAGGGGCCGAACCCCCAGTGTCACAACTGACGTTTGGGTTTTTTCCTTTGGAGTCCTGAGTGAGCTCCCACAGCCCACCCCTGTGGAGGACCGAAAAAGGAAAGAGTACGTGATGGGTTAAAATAATAGGAGAGTCTATTTTTTTCCCGCGGTGTTGTGATCCGTGTCGGCCGCCCTGAGCCTCGCCCCGTTCCTCCCTGCCTGGGAAGCCAATTGCTCTGATTGCAGTGATATGAACGAGCTAAAATGACTTGCCCTTGCTTGTGAGGCAAATGGAACATGCTAATAGAACTTATCGCATTACCCGCTGCAGAAGTGCCATAGCTCATTACTTTAAGATAAAAGAATATCATCGCAGACGGCAAGCAGAATTGACTTTCGGAGGCCCGGCTTGATGATGATTTAATCAACTGCTCTCTTTCACTTCTCATCGCTGGGCCTGTCGCTTTCCCAGGTGCCGTTAAATGAGACACTCAGAAAAGGAGCGGAGGGAAAGAAATTGCTGTCATTACTTTTCAAGAAAGGAGGTATGCAAATGTGCGACAGAAAGATTGCGTTCATAATGGCCGGGGTAAAATACAAGGATCAGCTTGACAGGTGAGGGCAGGCTATTTGTCTGTCCTTAAAGCAGAGCCGTGGGCCTCGTTGAGGGAATGTGCTCCGTAAGAGAAACTGCAAATGAGAGGCCTGGCGGCCAAGGTCCAGGCTGGAGCGGCGAGGGGAGGGGAGCTGCAGACTCAGCAGGCCCAAGCCACGCAGGTAGATAAGGAAGCGTGGGCCATAGGCTCTCTGACAACTCTGCATTTTTGTCCTTCAGCTGTACCCACAGTGCCACGTGGCCCAGGGTTGAGTCCTGCATCTTCTGCCTACAGCCTAGGAGGCCTCTTCATCTCTTTGACCCTCTGCCGTGCTTCTGTGGAGGAGGGAGACTCAGAGCAGCTATTGTAGGTAATGGGGAGCATGAACCCAGGTCCTGAACCCCCTGAGCACCAGGTGTATGGCAGTGCGCCACCAGCATGCACCTGAGGTCAGGAAGCATGGCGCATGCCTCCCTCTGCACAAGGTCTCTGGCTCACCTCGGGCTGCTCACCCTCCCTCCGCACACCTGATTCTCTCTGATCTCACAAAACTGCATCCTGCTCCCCTTAGACTGCCGTATGCAGTCCCTAGGTCCACCCAGGAGGGCCCAAGCACCCCCAAAAGATGTACCGTGTCTGCACCCCTCATGCCCCTCCTTCCAGGTCCCCACTTCCCAGGCTGCCCACGGTACTCCAGACCTGGCTGGAAGGCCTTTGTGGTGGTGTGGGGCTGCTAGGCAGGCCGTCTACCACTGGAGCTATGCCCCCAGCCCTCTCTGCATTTAGTTATTATTATTTTTAATATCGTCTGGTATTTATGCCCATGCCAGACACGAATCCTGCAATAGGCTCAGCACACTCTGCAGCCTTTGCAAGGTTCTTGAGCTGGTCCCATCCCTGCGAGTCCTTGTAGGTAACCAGGACAACCTGCCACCCACCTGCAGGCAGGGCCTGGAGCCAGCGCATGCCCAGCGTGTACCTGAATCACAGGAAGTGCTTACTAACTCTGGGCGGAATGGGTTCAAATCCCAGCCACGTAGGTTTGGGGGTGGGGACTTTGTGTCCTGGATCCATGCTCTTTTAAGCCATAAATGGGAATAACACATTTTTTGGCATTTTTTGTTGTTAGATTTAAGTGCATGTAAACTCATTCACAGCCAGGAAGAAACACTAACTTTTCCATGAAAGATATGTTACATCACACACAGAAATGAATAACTACTTAATAATTACTGAAATGGTGGGTTGAATTAGTGCCATTTTATTGCCACAAGGAAAATATTGCATAATATTTTTGTGAAGTTTTCTGCTTGGGAGGTTTTTGAAGATGATGTTAAGGCTTCAGAAAAGCAAAGCAACCACCAAGACAAAGAAAAACAAGCAGAAACTAGCACCATGAGAACCCTTCCAGCAAGGCAGTATGGTGGGCCTGCACGAAGCCTGGGCACAATTATTTTTACTTTTTAAGTGAATATCCCTGGACTTAAATCTCCAAGCAGTGGCTGGTAACTAGAGTAAAAGGCACAGATATACAATGTGGGTGGTGAACTCGTAAGGCTTTGACGTTTTTCAAATGCTTGCTCCAATTCAAACAAGCTCATTGGGGTGGGAGGGGAAACACCAGCAATCCACTGGTACACGCAGAATGCTGCCCAGAGGCCCTGACAAGCAGAATCGGGGGAACTGTGCAGTCCCGCAGACGCTGCTCACACACCGGGTGGACTAAAGGCCTGATCAGAGCCACCAGCAGAGTAAAGAACAGGGGACTTTCCCAGCAGTCATTGCGCCAAGGGTGAAAGACCACAGCTAACATGTGGTGCTGTGAGACACTCAGACTGCTGTGCCCTCTGGGATACGAGGATGTGTCTGGCCACCCATGTGAACCTGTCTTGGCCACACTTCCGTTGTTGGCTTCCTGCACCGCCAGTGCTGTGGTGTGGCTTCTCTGAGTATGTCTCAGAGTTGGCTAACATCCTGCTCTAGCTTGCACATGGTCCCGAGTGAACATGTGGTAAATACATGTAGAGGAATAAATTAGGAAGTGACATTAACAGAACCCCCGAGGGAAGATGTCGTGTAAAGTGTCTAATTGGCGAGGTCAATGAAATACAGTGGCTCACACTTGCAATCCTAGCTTGTCGATCTAAAGGATCATGGTTTGAGACTAGTCCATAAAACTTCATCTCCAAAATAACTAGAAAGAAGTTAGGCTGGAGGCATGGTTCAAGTGGTAAAATGCCAGCCATGAACAAACAAGCCAATGGAGTTCAAGGCTCTGATTTCAAACACTGTCCTGGAAAAGAAAAATACACAGAGGTCAACAGAATAGACAGAAGTTATCTGTGGAAATAAAGAACTAGACAGAAAAGGAAATTACTTCGGGGTGAAAATCAATGCTAAGAAAACACCACCACACACTTCGCAAATCAGGCTGGAAGGTCCTTCTCTTAAGAAAACTAGGAAATGCAAAATCCTGACATCTTTTCACATTTGAGTTACTTCAAGCCAACTAAAGCGATTGGAATTGGAGAGGAAAGGGGAACATGGAGATAGCTGAGAAATGCTGAGATGATGGGGAAATGGAAAGGTGATGTGGAGTGACCTTTCACTGTGCTGGCACCAAGTGGCCACTCTATCCACTGTTCTCCAACCAGCTTTTCTTTTTTGTAAGAAAATGCATAATAACACACAGTTTAGCAAAAACAAATGTGTCTTGAGGCACAATGATTTATAGAGAAGACACAAAGACATCCTGAGCTACCACTGCGCTCTGCACCGCCTCTCTTTCCCTCCCAGGGCATTTGTGTTCCCCACGGCGCCCTCCACCCTGACACCTCCCTTTCCCTCCCAGGGCGTCCACATTTGTGTTTCCCACTGCGCCTCCACCCTCCGCTCTGATGCCTTCCCTCCCAGGCATCTATGTTTGTGTTCCCTCTGCAGACACCATTGTGTTCATAACTAGGATTTCCAACACCATCCTACCCAACAAAAGTCTTTCAGGATCACTTAAGAACCCAGCTTTCTGCATCGTAAACAAGGATGGGTAAGATTACTAGAAATTGTCTGTAAGAAAATACACATTTCCAAGATAAAAACACCCACTAGTCTGCCAGTCTCAAGTTTCCTGTTTTGACATATGATATGCAGTAATTTGGTATCCACCATCTCTTATTAGAAAATGAATGTGCTATTTTTTTCTGAATGCTGCAATTACAATAATTGAATTTAAAATGGGGATTGAGTTTCTCTATTTGGAGGAAAAGAATAATTGTGTATTTCTGATTAAAATCAAGGGGACTGAAAAGAGGTTGTACAAATTCCAGCTTCAGTTTCTCCCCACACCCCCCACCCCATGCCCCCACTGGCTCCCCGTGGGGCCAGGAGAGCCGTTAGCCAGAGCGGAGGCACACTGCAAGGAAGAAGAGGGCCAGGGCCTCTGTGGCAGCTCTCCCCCGGCCTGGCCTGCTTTGTCTCCTGGCCTCAGTTACAGCACCCATGACAGAGGCCAAAAGAGCACCCTGCACTGCCACGCCCACACCGTCACATCTTAAACGCCAGCCACCATGCAGTGCCCTGCTGTGCCCAAAAGTAAGAGTTAAAATGCAAGGAAAACAGACAACTCTGGGTTGGAAGGGCCTGTTCCCCTCTAGCCTGCTCGGGAGTGTTCTCATTTCTCCTCAGAGCCTCTCTGCCAGGAAGGGTGACGGCTAAGGGGGGCACAACACAGGGCTCCCCCTCCTTTGTCTCGCCCCCAAATGATGCTCCAGGCCCCTTTCAGGTTCAGCTGCAGGGAGTAAAAGGATAGCAAGGGGGAGCGTGTTCTCCGCTGCCTCACCGTCCTTTTATTTTTGAGGGTACCACCCAGTATCCTCAGCTCCCAGTTACTAAAAGCAAAGTCTACTCCTGCATGTGCTCCCCATAAGGCGACTTGCTCGGGGACAGCGACTGGGGCGGGCTTCTGCAGCACATGCTATCTTAATGGAGACATGGCAACACGGGTAGAGTGCGCCTGCGTGCACATGCATTCACACCTGCGGCCCACAGGGACATGCCCTTCACCCTGGGAGCCCTTCCCGGGACTTCTGCCAGCCCTGCCTCCCGGGTTGCCCACCCCCATCTGGCCCACACCGATGCCAAGCCAGGGCTCTGCTTTCTGTCCCTCTGCATTAGTTCATATTTTCAGAATTTTGTATCAATGGCATCACACAGTAAGCAGTCTTTGTCTGGTTTCTCATCCACTGCTTATGATCCTGACAACTAATTAAAAAGGAGCCTTCTCGCTCCCAGGCAGCAGCGTCCCTGAGGCCGCCCGGACGGTTTACTGCGGTCCCCCAGGACTAGGGCGATTACTGGCTCTGACTTGCCTCTTAGGCTTTATTATGTACTTCAGTAATCAATACGCACTTCTATGGCAGAGGGTTTATTTTGTGCTATAAATCCAAGGAGGAGAGCTCGGTATTAAGATGTCGGTGTGGATGGGCTCTGGTGCTCTGTAGCTACAAGGAGGACACAAGCCAACAGATTTAAATCGAAGAAGGTTACAGAGCAGTCCCTGCTCCTGGCTGGATGGCACTGATCGTAAAAGACTCCAGTGAGATGGACGGCGACTCTACCACTAGCCAATGGGGTGTTAGAGCAAACCCCCAAACCAAACAGGCTGGCTGCTCATCAGTCCTGAAAGAATTAGAAGCCCTGGCTGGGGCTCTGGGGAGCCCACACAAGGACGGTGTCAGCTGATGGCCCCGCTCTGGTTTGGTAGGCAGCCTCCTCTGCGGGGGCTTCCTGGTCTCAGGAGGCGCTTAATTCTCTGCCCAGCAACTCTGGCCCCCGGGCTCCGGGTAATTATCACTGGAGCTTCTTTTCTCTAGCTTGTCCCTGGAGACCCATCTTTCCTTTCAAAAGCAAAGGGGTCAACTCCTGCAAGGGGAAAGAGAAATAGCTAATAAACATATGAAAAAAAAATGCTCCTCCTTGCTAGGAACCAAAGCAGTGCAGATCACAAAGAGATGTATGGCTTTGCAGCTACCAAATTAGGAGGAAAAAAAAAAAAACCACCCTGTGAATACTGACAGGAAATGTGGAGTAGGTGCCACGAGGCCCCACGCCTGCACTCCCACCTGGAAAAGAATTCTGTGAGAAAGGAACACGGTTGTGTGGGAGAATGTGTTTTAGAATTTAGTGATGGAGTTCGGAATCAAGCATCATACATCCTTTGTAAGGTTGCTGTCCGCACAGATGCAGGACCAGAAATGTGCCAGGCACCGGACACACACAGGGTGTTAGCATTCCGATCCCGACTCCCGGGAGCCCACTGTGCCCGAAGGCCCAGGTGTGCGGAGGCCCGCAATAATCCAGCCCACAGACCTGACCAGCCAAATGTTCCCGAGCTGGGGACCAGGTTGATACTCGGAAACGTGGAAACGAGCGTGTCACCTCTCAGTGCAGATCTTAGAGGTGACGGGCAGTGAGCTCTGCACCCTACCGCAGGGCCCTGACCTTTCACCAAGCAAACAGCAGGGGGGTCGCCGCAGCCTCTCCAGGCCTGGTGGGAAGACCCTAGCGTTAGAGAACGCTGTTTACAGCCGGGTCTACATCCCGCCTGCTCGGGAGGCCGAGGCCTGAGGCCTGAAGTCCGCCAACAGGCAAGTCCGCGAGATTCTTACTGCCAATCGCCCAACGGAAGTGGAGGTGTGGCTCAAATGGAGCACCAGCCATAGACCAGAGAGCCCAGCAAGCGCGCGGCCGGACGTGGGCCGCAGTGCGTAGTGACGTCGTCCTGGCCGCGCTCCCGCGGGCCCCGCGTCGACCCCTTGACCCTGACTGTGCACCGCCAAGAATGAGAACTAAATACAACTGCAGCCCGCGCATGCGCCCCGTGAGGTCACTGTGCGCGGGCTGCCCTTAGCCTCCTGCAGGCGAGGCAGCGAGTGAATGCGGTGACGGTGTGTCTGTGAGGCGACCCAGGGACTCGGGGGGAAACCTCGAAAGGTGGCAGACCTGACAGCAAGACGGGCGGACCCGGGAGAATGTACCGCGCACGCGCAGTGCGGCCGCAAGCGAGGCGCACCCTGAGCATGCGCCCTGCGGTCCTGAGGCGCCGGTTCCCCCGCGCGCTGTCCAGAGGCCTCGCGGGCACGCCGTGGGGCCAGGGCGGCGGGGCCTCCGCGCTCTGCGCCCGGACTCTGCCCGACTCGCCCATCAAGACAGAAGGGCGGCAAAGGGGCACGAGGACAGGCCCGGGCTCGAGGCCTTCCCCGGGAAGAACGGGAGCCCCGGAGGCCCCGCGCGAGTCCCGAGCCCGGCCTGCCGGCTGCAGGCCCGGCTCTCCCCGCGCACGTGGCCAGGCGCGCGCCTGCGCCGCACCGCGCCGCGCCCTCCCCTTCTAGAGCTTAAAGGGTTACGCCGGGAAATTGCCTGGCTGTGCTTCTGGGACAGCATGAAGGATGGCTGCCATTGCCACGGTCAGCTGTGACAGCGCCAATTTGATGTGCTGCCATCAAGGACCTTGGAAGAGCTGAGCGCCTGATGGTTTTGTGATGCGAAGAGTCGCATTGCAAAGTGGTTTTGCTCTCCCGCTGCCTCTGCCTCCATCTGCTGCTGGGCTGAAGGCACAGCCGGCTGCCTGCCTGTCACAGCATGTATTAAAATTAGCCGGGGAGGAGGCACTCAGTTGTGCTAATTACATTTTAATCATTGGAAATGTGTTGGCAAATCAAGCTTTGATTGCCATCTCCGAGTCTGGCTCCTCCAGCAGAGTGGAGGGGCTGTCTGCGTTCCGCAGAGCCTGCTGGGCTTTCTCCTTTCACAGAAGACAGACTGGGGGCCCTGCCGGCCCACCGCGAGGCCGCTTTGGCACATTATTAAAAAGCCACAAGGCTTGTTTCAAATCATCCCTGTGTGGGGCCTGCTCATTCTCACTTCCCTGGGCATCCCGGCTGTTAACTCTAGCTGTAGTGGGCTGCTGTGCCCAAGCTGTGAGCATGTGTGTGAGAAAGGGGGAGGGGAGAGGGGGGAGGCATGGGGGTAGAAGGCTGCCATTGTGTCCTCTGGCACCTGGGAATCAAGCAGGCGCCCAGGGACAGGAGGCCACTGTTGCCTAGGAGTGGCAGTGACCTAGTCAGGCTCTGGGCAGTTGCTGGGATGAGGCCATGGGGCTGAAGATCATGGTTTCTCTCTCGAGTTAGGATGGTTGTGAGTTAAGGTCTGTTCCAAGCAGGGAAATCCAGGGATGGTGTGTTGTGAGCACATGGTGTACACTTCTGTCAGCTGCCATGGGTGGATGCCAGGAAAGGCCAGGATCCCAAACAAGGCCCACCCAGAGAAGGTGCTGGGTCTGGGTCATCACAGGGGCTGAGTTCAGAACCAGGCACAGGGAGAAGCTCACACTGGGAACTCACTCACCTGGGGCCCAGGAGGCCGCTCCATTCTTTGTGGACAGTCGTGTAAGATGGCAGGTGCGTGTCCCAATGCTGACAGTCTAGTGTGGCTACGCCAGTGAAGGCAGTAGGCCTTACATTCAACCTACACAACTAGCCTGGAAAATGTGAAATGCTCCTGTCTAAAGATCTCCCATACCATAAACTAGAGATTTTATTTCTATATCTGAGAGAAATAAAGGCTGGCAGCTTCAGAGAGCACAAGCTACAAGTACACAATGGCGGAGGAAGCAGGTTCGGGAGGTATGTGGATGGGGAATAGAAGACTGGAGAAGCAAAGGAGTGCATTGCCACCCCCTGTGCCCCCCCCCAGGGTGGGGGTGGGGCTTGCACTGACTATGACAACCCATCCTCATTGCGCAGAGGTCAGCCTCTGGGGAGGATACTGAAGTGGAGCAGGCCCTAAGCAACAACGGCCCATGCCTTTGTTCTTCAGTCAGCAAAGCCAACTTAAATACCGTACCAGCTTTTCTTATTTCAGTGACTTCAGATGGTCTAGCTTGCACTCCGTGGGTGTGTCTGCTGCTGTCCCCACCCTGAGGGACATAACTGAACTGAAGGTTTCAAGGCCAGACCTGCCATGGCTCTGCGAACATGGTGGCGGAGGAGGATGGAACTCTAGGCCGCACCCAGGGTCATCTTGTGATGAAGGCTCATGAGTGAGTAGGACAAAGGCTGGCCTGGCCCCTAGGCCTGGAGAGCAGGCCATGAGGAGGACTGAACTGGGTGACTAACTGAAGACAGCTGGGACTTGTTCCCTGGGGACCTTCCCAGCCTGTCAATGCTCGATTGCTGTCCTTCCTCCAAGGGAAGCCCCAGCCTTTGTATGCATCTGGAGGTGCATTAGGCAACATATTCACTATCCCATAGTAGGTGAGCAGAATCTCTCCATATCTTACTTCCAAGACTCTCATTACTGTCCTCCTCACAGCTAGGCCACTCCTGATACGGTGTTCTGGAGGTTTGTTGAGTAAACATAGACTTAATACACCAGATGTGCACTCTGACTCCCCTACGAAGGCTGCGTGCCTCCATGTCTTGAAGACACCTGCAGCTTGCCCATGTGAAAACTCGGGCAGGCCCACTGTGGCACTCCTCATGGAAGCATGCCACTGATTGTGTGTGGATCTCCATGCAAGCTTTGCTGGTGTTTTGATTAAAATACCTCCCCTCATTCAACTCTTGGGAAAGCATAATTAAATAGTCCACTGCTTCTGGACCAACTAACTCAGCTACCCAGAGCCCCTGGGAGGATGGCTGCCCAGGTACCGGGCAAAGCCTCTGTGATCCTAGATGATCTCTGCTTTAACCCGATGACGCTGTTAACCTATGAGCTATTTTTTTGGTTCTTTTTGTTAGCAAAGATGAAAAATTCCAGTACTCTGAGGGGAAATGTGGCTCATGACTGTAAGCCCAGCCACCTAGGAGGCAGAGATGGGAAGCCAGCCTAGCCAGAAAGCTGGCAAGATCCCATCTCAAAGTCCAAGTCTCGCATGTTTGCACATACCCATGTTCCCAGCTACACAGGAGATGCAGGTGGGAAAAGTGCAGTGGGAGACTGGTCCCAAGCAAGGTCACATGACTTTGAGACACTGAGTAGACTGCACTGCACACAGGTGGGGTGAGTGAGGACAACAGCGAAGCCTGGGTGACTGATGGCATCCACCACACCCGTGTTTACAGGAGACAAACTGGCCAGGACACTGTTGCTTTCTGTCACAAGAAATCCCAAGAGATTACTCCATGATGGGGAAAATGTTCAGAATGAGTCCTGAGACTCATCTCCAATTAGCCAGCAAGGTGCGGGAAGTGGAGCTGTGGCAAGTGGTAGAGGGCCAGCCTTCAGTGCTAAGGCTAAGGGCCAGCACAAGGCCCCAAGTTCAGTTTCTAAAGCTGGCACATTGGCATATGCACCACACAAAAAAGTCACAATCATCTCACAAGCCATTGATTTTGGAAGTGCTGGGGTTTGAACTCAGGGAGGCCCTCTACCACTTGCCCCAAGCCCCTAGCTCTTTTGGTATTAATTTGTTTTTCGTAAGGAAGGCCTTGTTGCTTTTGCCAGATGAAACTGTAACCTTCCCAGTATCTTGGCCTCCCAAGTAGCTGCTTAGCCCACAAATGTCAATTTTAAGGTTCTCTAAAATCTACCTGCAAAAGCAAAGGGCAAGGTGTGTAACATTCTTGCACCCTAGCCATGACCTCTCTAGTCAGAGCAGACTGGACTTCTGAGCCCGCCAAGCGGGGTTCACTATGAGTGCTGCTGTGCACTGGCCACAGAGAGCTGTGGCAGGCACATGAGTCTGACTTCCTAGCTCAATCAGGTCTTGACATCCTTGAGATGGTGTGGAAGATCTATAAAGAGTGTTCTCAGTAGAAGCTGTCCTGATATGTCTACAGTCTTCTCTAACCAGCTTCACTTGTGTCATGGAAGAAAACTAACTCATGGCCTGGCATGTAAATTCTGATATTATAAAGTCTTACCTCAGAACCAAAGCTAGGGTAGTTCTAATTTCTCTTAAATTAGGTCTTCCTCTCTCATTAAATGCTAACCAAAATGAAATGGTGCCTTGGGCAAGCAGGGAATACGAATCGATTAACACTCTACATCTTTCTTGTGTAAAATGTGAGACGTCACACACGTGTAAGCTGACTTGCAAAAATTGTGCAAGGAATCACGAGGAATTTTGTGAGCATAAAATGTCCACAAACTGTTTCAGCTTTGTCTGAACTGATAACTTACATTTTGATCTAAGCTCATACATTTGCTGACCAAAGGGCTGAGAAGGTGGCTCAGTGGTAGAGTGCTTGCCTTGAATGCATCACGCCCTGGGTTCGATTCCTCAGCACCACATAAGCAGAAAAAGCTGTAAGTGGTGGCTCAAATGATACAGCGCTAGCCTTGAGCTGAAGAGCTGAGGGACAGCGCCCAGGCCCAGAGTTCAGGCCCCATGACTGACAAAAAAAAAAACAACAACTCAAATTTGTTGACCGAGTCATTTTTTAGGCTTAAAAGGAACTATCCATACACAAATTAATAAACAATTATATCAAATGATAACATACACCTACATACATACCATATCGCTCGCATGTCAACACGCACCCCATGAGTTCCACTCCCCTCAGGCTCTCACAGGGGTGCACATACAGTGAGCCATCAATCGCTCCCAGACTATAGGCATTTTCTTTGATGCCTTGGTCCTAACCCAAAGTAGTGCCATACAGTGGACTGCCACACCACTGTTCTTTCATGCAACCTACCAGCTAAAATTGTGACACCATGCTCACAACTAGCCTGGATGGATCGCAAAGGCCTCAGTCAGTGTGTTCTGAGAACCATCTAGAGACAGCTGTGACCTTCTTTTGTTGGAGGAGTGCTAATTCTTCTGTAGGCAGTGAGATGTTGTGGCCTGTTCAGTTGCAAGGATGCTGAGCAGGAACACAGCACTCCCAAGAGTGTGTTCTGCGAGTATGGGGCCCCGACTTGCCCCTCACCCCTCTCCTCAGCATTGCCTGACCGGTCCCTCTCACCAGCTACGTCAGCCTCTTCCTGATGGCAGGTAAGTGACAGCTGCTCTCTGCAGGCACACTGCAATGATGATTGAGGATTGAACCTGAGTACCCAGAATGCACCCAGCACAGTTGGCAGGGATGGGTGGCAAGGCTCCTTTCCCGCAGCCTCTGCCTCAACTGGGCCATCCTGTGTCCTCTCTGTCCTCATGGCTTCTCCCCTTCTGGTCTCTTGTCCCCTTCCAGGGAGAGGACAGGAAGGACGTTCATTGTCCTCCACGCATGACTGTCTCCACTGTGGCTTTAATACCATGAATCACCTTCTGAGCTGACCCTTCCTGCCCCAATGCCCTAAACCCAACAAGTGCCAGAGCTTCTAGGCAATGTTCTATTTTCCAACCACTATCTTACTTTAAGTTTTTCATGTATCTTGCTGGGAAAAAATTACCTTATTGAAGCCGGGCACTGGTGGCTCACGCCTGTAATCCTAGCTACTCAGGAGGCTGAGCTCTGAGGATCTGGTTCAAAGTCAGCCCAGGCAGGAAAGTCTGTGAGACTCTTATCTCCAGATACACCACCAGTGGTGTATTGGAAGTGGTAGAGCGTTGGCTCAAGTGGTAGAGCATTTGCCTTGAGCAGAAGAGCTGAGGGACAGCACCTAGGCCCAGAGTTCAAGCCCCATGACTGACAAAAAAACAAACAAACCCAAAACTGTATTGATTAAAAAAAATCCAATTTTTGTGTGACAGGATGGCACATACAAATATGACACAGACTTGGCATTTCAGGATGTCCCATGGCTTTTACTCTGGGGCAGTGCTCTGATCTTTATTCCTCAGTGTATGCTATTCTCTACCAGTTCCTGCCAGGTTACTTTTTAAAAGACCCCAAGAAGAACAAGGGGCCCTCGGGGTGAGCAAAGCAGCAGGATACAAAATCAGTGAGGAGAGCTTAGAGTGGAGCAGTGGGTGCAGTAATAAACACACATTTTCCAACAGCACATTTGATTCTGGGAGAGAAGAGAGAGAGACCTCTTCCAATGAGGATCAGATTTCCGAGAGTACCTGCTTAAGTCCTCTGCCAACCCTGCTTGGGGTTTCTTTCATGACTGTCTTTTGCTCACCACATCAACCTTGTTTTACCAAACACTCCAGCTACAACTGGGTCTGACCAGCACCTGCATGTTCCATAACTGAGTGATATTTGGCCAGCTCCACTTCTGGCATACGCATACAATCTTGATGTCCATAAGGACAATGACAACTTAACAAATCGGTTGCTTTTGGGTACTCGTGGAAAGGTTGAGAACGGGCCAGCTGCTTCCTGTACTGGAGGTGAAGCATGGTTAATTTCTTTATTTCAGCACACTGTACACAGATGCGTCTGGGCTGTTAATTTTCTTTGCTACCTGGAGTTACAAGGTAGCAGCTATGGGCTGATTTATTTGAAATCCTCCCTGGAACGTATCAGAATTTTAATTGTTTCCTGATTTCCTGCAAGAGAAGAAGAATGGATGTCACTGGAAAATGCCTTGGGCCCCTGCTGACTGCGACGGGCTCGTGACTGACTGCCAATTGATACAGATGAGGCCTGGGAGACGCAGCACACAGTCCCAGCCACGGGGCCCACAGCCTGGTAACGGCCGACAGAGCCGAGGGGCACCAGACCCTGCTTCCCAGCGACTCATCAAGTTCACGGCTCTCCCCAACAGATGTAGCCAGCGGGGCTCAGCATAGATGCTGGCAGAAGCAGATGGCGCCAGGGGCAGCCCTCTGTTCCCGGCTCCCGGGCCGGATTCTGCTGAGATGGGTAAACGGGCGTGTGTGGGCCGGCAGGTGGGACAGGGCTGTGCTCTGCAGATGCAGAAAAATCCATTTGTCACACCAGCTCCAAGAGGGTTTTCTGCACAGAAGTTAATATCTGAAGCCAATGAGGCGTTCTGTCCCCCATAGCTGGGCTCAGGGGAGGCCTCTGGCTCGCTGTGTCCCCTTGAGAAAGGCGGGGCAGAAGGAAGAGTGTGAGATGGCCCTGGGGAGGCGGGGAAAGGCAATGCTGGCCAGGCAGGGAGATGCTTGGAGGAAGAGGCAGGGCTGGCGGTACCTTTAAAGGCTTTTTGTTGTTGTTGTTTTTCCTTCTGTTTCTCTTGCAAAAGCAAGATGGCAGGGCTTGAAGGGTATGGTTAGCATGCTTTCTCTCCTGCACAGTCACCAGGACACCATCACCAGTCACCATCCTCCTCCTGCTCCACCATCCTGCTCCCCTCACCCCCAAAGAAGCTTCTGGAGAAAAACAAGCATGCTTTCTCTCTCTGGTCTTCACTGAGTCTCCACGACCTCATAAAAGCGGCCTGCATATTCACTCATTTTGAAATACGCATCTGACAACAGCACTCAACTCCCATCGCCTTCCACTCTTGGTGCTGCCGAGGCGCAGGGTGCGCAGAGAATTTTTATGAGCATGCCTCTCAGCTGCCGGGATCCCACCTTCATAAAGAAGAGATTTTAAGTCCATTCTGTCTATTTATTTTGTGTAGAGAAATCAAGGGCAATAAACCATGGAGAAATTCACTCTACCTGATTCCATTTCACACTTTTGTCAACCATGCTTTATCGAGTATCGGAATGAATTTTTAATATCATGCCACAGAATGCTTTGGTCTTCATCAGATGCCGGGATGGTATCAATCTGATAACACTTGGGAGTTCTGAGAGCTACTGAGCACCAGAGAAAACAGCTTTAAAGTTTAGTCATTCTGATGGAATGGAAGAGCTTCTATCAGTGACAGGTTGACAGAAAAAGCTGTTTTCCTTTCCATTTCACAGCCTCCCACGTAGGAGCGCCATGAAACATGTCAGGACTTCCCCGCGTCTATGAAGACAGAGATGGCATCTGGCCCCGGGGGAGGGCTGCTAACCAGCAAGACGATAACATTTCGAGATTCCGAGCTCTGACTGACATCCAGAGGGCAGGGGGGTGCCGACTGGATTTTACAGAACAACATCAACTGCTCGTCTTAACACATAAATATAGTTTTATGGTACACACTGCTACCATGAGCATCTCTCCTCTCTTCTTGCTTCCTCTCACAACCTGTTTGTCTGGGTTAACCATAGTGGATTGTAGTTTCCGGCTTTAGGTCAGAGGGATCCTGTTTGTGTTCACCTTGAACTCCATACATCTCCTGACCCTTGCAGGACCCTGTTGGCATCAAGTGTGAGGGTCAACTGTGACACTGTGGCAGCAACTCCTGCCCTGGTCCCCCATGTGGCTGCCATCTCATGCTTACTGCATCTGGGTACGAAGAGCAGCTGGAGGAATGCTCATACCCATTCCTATTGTTTGAGGTTTGCTGGCTCCTCTCCCCCACATCTCATGTCAAGCAGGCAGGGTGATGAACCATGCCATGGTGGCCAAATCCATGACCTGGAGCCCACACAACCATCCGCAGCACGCCAGGCCATGTCACCATGGCCACATGCATGACCCAGAGCCCACACAACCATCTACAGCACGCCAGACCATGTCACCATGGCCACATCCATGACCTGGAGCCCACATAACCATCCGCAGCACGCCAGACCATGTCACCATGGCCACATCCATGACCTGGAGCCCACACAACCATCCGCAGCATGCCAGACCATGTCACCATGGCCACATCCATGACCCGGAGCCCACACAACCATCCGCAGCATGCCAGACCATGTCACCATGGCCACATCCATGACCCGGAGCCCACACAACCATCCACAGCATGCCAGACCATATCACCATGGCCACATGCATGACCCAGAGCCCACACAACCATCTACAGCATGCCAGACCATGTCACCATGGCCACATCCACAACCCAGAGCCCACACAACCATCCGCAGCACGCCAGACCATGTCACCATGGCCACATGCACAACCCAGAGCCCACACAACCATCCACAACACGCCAGACCATGTCACCATGGCCACATTCATGACCTGGAGCCTACACAACCATCCGCAGCATGCCAGACCATGTCACCATGGCCACATCCATGACCTGGAGCCCACACAACCATCCACAGCACGCCAGACCATGTCACCATGGCCACATCCATGACCTGGAGCCCACACAACCATCCACAACATGCCAGACCATGTCATCATGGCCACATGCATGAACCAGAGCCCACACAACCATCCACAGCATGCCAGACCATGTCACCATGGCCACATCCATGACCTGGAGCCCACACAACCATCCACAGCATGCCAGACCATGTCACCATGGCCACATGCATGACCCAGAGCCCACACAACCATCTACAGCATGCCAGACCATGTCACCATGGCCACATCCATGACCTGGAGCCCACACAACCATCCACAGCATGCCAGACCATGTCACCATGGCCACATCCATGACCTGGAACCCACACAACCATCTATGGCACGCCAGACCATGTCACCATGGCCACATCCATGACCCGGAGCTCACACAACCATCTACAGCACGCCAGACCATGTCACCATGGCTACATCCATGACCTGGAGCCCACACAACCATCTACAGCACGCCAGACCATGTCACCATGGCCACATCCATGACCCGGAGCCCACACAACCATCCACAACATGCCAGACCATATCACCATGGCCACATCCATGACCTGGAGCCCACACAACCATCCACAACATGCCAGACCATGTCATCATGGCCACATGCATGAACCAGAGCCCACACAACCATCCACAGCATGCCAGACCATGTCACCATGGCCACATCCATGACCTGGAGCCCACACAACCATCCATAGCACACCAGACCATGTCACCATGGCCACATCCATGACCTGGAGCCCACACAACCATCTGCAGCACGCCAGACCATGTCACCATGGCCACATCCATGACCCGGAGCCCACACAACCATCCACAGCACGCCAGACCATGTCACCATGGCTACATCCATGACCCGGAGCCCACACAACCATCTACAGCACGCCAGACCATGTCACCATGGCCAAGTCCATGACCCAGAGCCCACACAACCATCCACAACATGCCAGACCATGTCACCATGGCCACATCCATGACCTGGAGCCCACACAACCATCCACAGCACGCCAGACCCTCAGGGTCCCAGCTCTGTACAGGGTGGCGCCCTACAGCGGAGTCAATGAGCCCCAAGTGTGCACATGAGGCCTGGCCTCTTTCCAGTCTGGATCATACTTTTTTCCCCTAACCACTGAAGATGCTGGAAGTAGATTTTTTTTTGTCAGTCATGGGGCTTGAACTCTGGGCCTGGGCGCTGCCCCTAAGCTGTTCAGCTCAAGGCTAGTGCTCTACCACTTGAGCCACAGCACCACTTCTGGCTTTTTCTGCTTATGTGGTGTTGAGAAACTAAACCCAGGGTCTCAGGCATGCAAGACAAGCACTCTACCACTAAGCCACTTTCCCAGCCCTGGAAATAGATCTTGACTTGAAAAGGCAACATAACACTCCTAGAATTCACAAGTTATCCCTCCAGATCCAACCTGAATAGGGGAGACGGCTGGACACAGAGGCCCTGCAGCCCAGAGACACAACCGAGGCTCCCTGGTGATACAGGGGCCTCTCATCACCTGGGAGCAGAGGAAGGGTGGACAAAGGAGGGGTCAGGAATGGCTGGGGTATCACAGAGAGGTGGTTGTGCAGAAGGAAAAGGAGACGCACAAGGAAGAAGAGGAAGTCTCCAGTGCGTCCTTTCAGCTAATGGCCCTTGGGACACTCAGCCCAGCAAACAGTTCTTTGTTTGGGGGGGGGATCCGGTCGTGGGGCCTGAACTCTGGGCCTGGGCGCTGTCCCTCAGCTCTTCAGCTCAAGGCTAGCGCTCTACCACTTGAGCCACAGCGCCACTTCTGGCTTTTTTCTTTTTGCTTATGTGGTACTGAGGAATCGAACCCAGGGCCTTAGGCATGCAAGGCAAGCGCTCTACCACTGAGCCACCTTCCCAGCCGGGCAAACAGTTCTTGAGAGACAAAAATATCTATACATTACATAGCTGTCAACTTCAGTGTTCAATTCCAGCCTGCAAAATACAGTTTTCAGCTGGGCACTGGGGTCCATGCCTGTAAGTACAGCACTCAGGAGGCTGACACAGGAGGCTGACAGATTTAAGGGCCTCATAGACCCTAGCTCACACACACAAACTCCTTAGTATTTACTTTCGTGTGTGTGTGTGTGTGTGTGTGTGTGTGTGTGTGTGTGTGTGTGTGTGATTTTTAAGAATATCTAAAAATCTTCCTGGGGGGGACAGGCGGGAAAAGAAGCAGATAGACACTGTTCTACGCATAGCAACAATTCGGTGTGAAGCCCTCCCGCCTGAAGGCTCAGCTCTGTGAAGTGCTGAACACTAAAGGAATGAATTATTTGTCAGCTCCCACCTGGGCCCGCTGCACAAGACTGAGGCTGGTCTTTCTGTATGTTGAGACACAAAATATGTCAGCAGTTCACTGATGTTCTGAACAAGCCACCCGGCCAGAGTTCACTGTTTTACACTAAGAAAACGAAAACACCGCCCCATGCGTGCCCTGTGGGGATGGAGCCCCGGAGTACCCTGTGGAGGACGGAGCCCCAGAGTTCCCTGAATGTACTTTCTAATGAGAGGTTTTCCCACTCAAGTCTTTGATGCACCTACCAGCAATCCCAGCATCTGGGGGTGGGGGTGGGGTGGCTAAGGCAGGAGAATTACAAGTTCAGGGCCAGCCTGGGACACACAGTGGGTCTGAGGGGAGCTGGGTGACAGAGTGAGGCCTGCCTCAGAAAACCAAACCAAACCAGCAACCAGAAACTCAAACAAACAAAATCCCTGCGTTATCAGGGGAGAGGTTTAAGGACAGGGAAGCCAAGAAGGTGGTATCCTAAAAGAAATACACAAAAACAAAACTGTCCAAACTGCAGTCATGTCACCATGTATGGGCTGTTCCTGCTTCTCGAGTTCAAAGCTGGGTACATGCAGTTTTAGGACTTCCCACGTGTCAGTTCCTTCAGAATTCGACATCTTTCATCTCCTTCCAAAATGTCTGTCCTGACTCTGGTGGAGCAGAAAGGCCTGCAGCTTCCACCCATGTTCAAAAGGAGCCAACGTGTCCAGCAGATAAGCAAAGCTGTCATGAATTTTGCATCCAGACCTTTTGCCAAGTCCTTCTCGTTAATTCTGTGGTTGTGTGCTGTTCCCCGGGAGAGAAGCCCCTGCAGGGAGCAGAACGCTGCCGGGCTTGTGGCCCTGCGTAACGGGGAGTGGGAGAGGAGATGGGTGGGGGCCTGACACCCCCGTGGCACCTGGAGGCTCTTGGGGGCAGACCCTCAGCCACGGCAGGCATCGCGGGGCTAGGCTGATACCAAGGACTGGTGCTTCACATCCTCCGTCTTGCTGGGATGGTGCCCCTGCCCAGGTGGCGTCCTCACAGCCATGACTTCCCAGCAGGTAGTGTGGTAAGAGCTCCTGGGTCAACAACAGGTTTGAGGGCTCAGCCCTGCCCCATCACAATGCCCAGGCCCACTCAAAAACCCCGGTCACCAGGGAATGTAACGTACCATGCTCCACCTCACTACATTATATTTTATGGGAAAAAATATTTGAAATCCCAGCTAAGGATGTCAAAAGGGAAAGTCCTGTCTGCTTGTGTGCAGCATGGTTTTCTGAGGACAGAGGCAGACCCAGGTTTTACTACAGGAACCAACCATCATCTCACACCAGACACCGGCCAGCCGCCTTCCCATTCCATCCCCAGAAGGACTCCCGTCACTGTGGCCATCCCCCCTTTCCCACAGGAGACTGGAGCTCAGAAAGATGAGCTGAGCTGCCACATGCTTCACAGGGGGCATGCTGGATTAGAACCCGGAGCCCTTCCTGAGCTGGTCCTGATACACAGACCTCGGCATCTGGAGCCGCCCCGCCATGAGGGAATACCTGCACATGCTCAGGACACACTTAGTTATGGTGGACTGTGCATTCTGCTTCCAATGCACAAGTGATTCTCTCCACATGCCACACACTGACACTCCAAGTCCCCCGACACCATGATCCACGAGCCAACCCTGGCTCTGTTCCCTCAGACAGGCAGACGAGGTCACCTAGGAGGGCGAGGGCATTCTAAGATAAAGCACAAGGCTGTCCACACACACAAATGTCCTCCCAACACACCGTGGCCTGTGCTGGCCCCCAGACCCTGGCTGAGCAGGCTGACCCCATTTCACCTGCATGTGAACCATCACTGAGGCACGGTGCTGGGATCAGGAGCAGCCATGCTCCATGCGGTCCCTCCCATCCCTGCACCTGCAGGAAATCACTCCTGGATGGCACTCATGCCCCTCTACTGCCCGTGTGTTTTCCTCAGTTGAGACGACGCTGCCAGGTATCTAGTGTGCCTCCAAAAGGCGGTCTCTGACCTCCACAGTGGGGCATCAGCACATACAGGCTGGTGGCTAGGACTTCAAGGGAAGCCCAAAGCACCAGAATGATTTTTAAAACCTCCTATTTGGCTGTGCTAGACAAAAACATGTTTATGGAAGGGGCAGGAGGTGATCAGAAACCTGGGGAAGGGCAGGGAACGGAACCTGTCCGTCTGTCTGGTGCACTCAGCCCAGGGACGCAGGGGCTGGGTAATTTCCGTGTGCGTTCCTGCCCAGTGTGAATCTATGCACAGGAACGCTCCCCAGGCCTGGGGCACAAACCCCCAGTGCATCAGGAGGAGTGCAGGGGCTGGGACACGCCCACCCATCAGCCTGCAGGGGTCTGTCCAGGAGTGTGCCTTCTGCTTGGCTTTGGTCCTGCCCAAGAGAGAGAGGCTTTCCCCTACTCTGTTCCTCCTTCTGCCCCTGTGCCTCCTGGCTTTCTGCTGGGCTCCTTGGGTCTCTGCCGCCACTGTGACTCCTGCGTGCTTTCTGAGTTGGGGTCCTAGCTCAGCACGAGCCGCTGTGCCCACTGCGCAGACATCTTGTCAGGGCACAGAGACCTGTCTCAGACAGCCAGCACTGGGGCAAGGAGACTGAGCCGTGCGCCTCCCTTGCGTGCACCTCCCCATGTGCACCCCAGGTGTGGGCGAGCTGGGGAAGGTTCCAGCCGTGCCCCTTCTCCCCGTGGAGGCCTGCTTCTGTAGACCTTGGTGTTATTTGTCAGCTCCCATCTCCCTGGCATTCTTCCTCAAATTGGCTCCCCAGCCCCAGCTGATGGCCGCCCCGTCCCTCCCTGCCTGTGTTCCCCTCCGTTCCCACAGCCCCCAGCCTCATTATCTCCTGCCGGGCTGCTGCGAAGGCTTGCTAGCAGTCTCGGAACCTCCGGGCTCTCTCGGCTCCCATCCGTCTTGCACACTGTTGCCAGATTAACCTTCTAAAACACAGCTTTCTAAACTTTGGTGCGTGTGAGAATTGCCTGGGGAGCTTGTTAAAAATACAGATGCCTTGACCCCAACCTATAGATCAGGGCTGAGGAGTTTTGGGCGGGGCCCGGGGTGGATGGGGTTTTTAACGAGCTCCCAGAGGCTGCCATGGGCTTCGGTTCCGCAGTCTCTCCACGCACGGCCTGGCCTCCAGGCCTCCCCGCCTGCCCTGGAGGTACCTCCACGTGTCCCCAATGCTCTGCATGGCCACCCAGTAGGTCACACCACTGCCCGCACTCTTCCCACTCTGCCTCACCGACTCAAGCGGATTTGGAGTTTCAGTTGCCCCTTGCTCCCCGCTGAGCCCTGTGGCGGCTGGGGCAGGGCTTCAGATCCCACAGCCGCCATCCAAGAGGTGTCACCTTCCTATCATGTGAACTAGGCTTTACCTCATGACTCACAAAGCATGTTCTGTGTCCTCTCACTTTAAATACATCACACACATGCATACACACACACTCCCCAAACTCAGCAATGGAAATGCACTGTTAATGGAGTTATTCGGAAATTTCACACAGAAGATGTTTCCGCAGGAAACATGGGGGGATGCCGCCGTGTCAGTCATGAGGACCCGCGCACGAGGTCCCAGGGCCTTGCACGAGCTAACGCAAAGCGGGGCCGTGGTAGAGGCACATGCATGTTGGTGGGGCTGTGGTAACAGGTCAGGTAACACGTCCCATGTCCTGCCACGGGGGTGCCCTGAACCACCACTTTAGGAGTTGAGGTGATGGCTCGCAAAGCGTGAGATACACAGCTACCATGTGGTGTGCAAGTGACACTGGTTTACTGCTGTGTCTTCCTAACACCAAGGAGGAGCGTGTGTCCAGAGAGACATGCACCAGATAAGCTAATGGCTGCAACCAGCCCAACGGCACAGTGTGTGTCCACATAGCTCAGGGCTAGCTAGCAAGAGAAAGGAACGTTCCTAGCACACCACCACACAGGTGCATCTCAGAACAAGAGCTGCATCATGCCATCCATGCACACTGCACAATTCTACTGACAGTCATGCAAAGCGATCTCTGATGATGGAGTGGATGTGGGGTTGTTTTCTTGGGGGAGGGGTAGGTGGCAGGGCAGCAGGGCTCAGGGGCCTCTGGAGAGACAGTGCTAATTATCCTGATTAGACTGTGGAAGTGGTGCCATGGTGGGCCCAGGTAGCAACAATAATTAAACTAGTTGTACTTTGTGTAAGTGCTGTGGCTTGTGTTCACTGTGCATAGAATGTTCTTTTTTTAGGACTTCCTCCTCTAAGTCATGTTCTCAATTAACTCCATTTTTCACTGGGTAAGGTTTCCTGTATCTATAACATAAATACAACTCATTATCATTTACTTACTGCTAAAAGAAACCTTGGGCTCATATACTTTATGTAGTTAGTTAGAAATGTGAATTACACCAAAGCAGGAGTCAGGCAAGCAGGGCACAGGTGCAGCTCCCCTGGAGGCTGAGGTGGGCGGATTGCTGAGCTCGGATCAGCCCAAGCAGCACTCAGGGTGGGTCCTGGTCACGACCCTGGAGGAACCCTGCACCTGTAATCCATGTTTATCTACAAAGCCACCAAGCACCAACAATTAAGGCATCAATTAGTGAAAACCTGTTCTGTGCCTGGCCCGAGGTGGGTGCAGCCTCTCTCCATGGAGTGGAGGCTTTCAGGGACAGGGACCATGTGATTTCAGAACAATGGCCAACCACCCAGCAACTATCACATCTCGGGCTGTGTCAGACATCTCTAAACTGTCTCCTCCATCCTGGCCCACAGAGATGCTGGGCCATCTCCTCTACACCAAGCGCCATGGATCTCAGAGGCCATGAGGACTGGTGGGAGTGTGTCCTGACCCTTAGAACTGTGTGACTAGACTCTCTTCCATCCACTTATGTCTGTGGGCACCTGGCCCTTCTAAGAGCAAAGAGAGGGTGTCGAGGACTGGGGTCAGGAACTGAATGGCAGTGATCTCACCAACCCGGGCAGTGTCACCTCCCATCCATGAGACTCCGCATCATCAGATGGTGGTCACTTTATGGGGCATTGCGGGAACAAGGGAGCCCATGGGCAGCCCTGACATGGGGGCCACGCAGGTCCTGGACCTTACTATCAGTGTTAATGTGGATAGTGACCAACCAGCCCTGGCCTGGTCTTCCATTACTCCATTACTAAGTGGGAGCATCTGAACCCCAACACATGCAGTGTGCAAGTGCATGGAGGGCGAGTTCCCAGGAGAGCAGAAAACAGCAGCGCCCAGGGAATTGGGCACTGAGCAGCAACGTGGAACGGGCTACCCGTGAAGCAGCTCTCAGAGAGGCTGCGGAAGTGGCAGCTCAGGGAGCAGGTCCCCAAGCCCTGATTGTCTTTGTTGAAGGTGGCAGGTGGATGAGGTAGCGCTTCGAGCCACCGCCTGCCAAGTGGTGTCTGATGAAAGAGTCTGTGTGCGTGCAAAGATAGGGTACAAGAAGAAGAAAGGAGATGAGCTGGAGCTGGACACACGGGCTTCCGAAGGAGAGGGGGCCGAGGGGTGGGGCAGGACGGTGGCTCCTCACTGCTGAAACCAAATGATCTGCAAAGCTGAGCCCAGGCGTGGCACTCTCTGGCAGTGCGGCTGGTGAGGACCTCTCCAAGGATCAGGAGGACTGTCCTTTGCCGAGGAGCCCGGAGGAGCTGGGTGACACATGCGGATGCTCTCTGGTGCGGAGCCCTGCTTCCTGGGAGCAGGCACAAGGCGTGTCCAGGAAAATGCTCATCCTCAGGACTCCCAGCCTGAGGTCAGGACCCCAAAGCTGGTACTCTGACGGGAACTGCTACTGGGCAAGAACCCAAGTTCTCTCTTCCCAGCCCACATGCACACACTCCCCACATATGCCACACACACTCACACACACACACACACACACACACACACATTCTCCAAGAAGACATATGGTGTGTACTTGCTAAGGAAGAGTGCTAATAAGACAAAGTGAGAAGGAACGAGGGAAGAGCTGACAGAGGCATTGGGTCCTAGGGAGAGGTGAGGCAGCCTGAAGACATGCGTGGGCTGCCATGTAGAGGAGAGCTGCAGGCAGCGTGGGCCGAGGGCTCCTAACCAGGCCATTCCCAGACAAGCAGGGTGAGCCGAGCATCCTCCAAGGGCTCATCGCCCTGGAGCAAGGCCTGGCCTCACTCCCTGAAACCTCCATTCTCCAGGGCTCTGGGTCACCCAGGACCAGCTGGGGCTCCTTCCTGACCCCGCAGAAACAGGGAGCAAACCTTGCACAGCATGGCCTGTGGTTTGAAGGACCCGGAGGCCGTGGAGGACGGCGGGTGGGTGGCAGGCAGGCAGCGGGCAAGCATGGGTCCCAAGCAGCCCTCTTGCTAGGACCTGCCTTCGTTCCAGGGGAGGCAGGCTGAGCCGGCATCAGTTGGTTTTCAAAATATGTTATTTACATCACGCAGCAGATCTTCTTTGAATTCTAATGTGAAAATACAAGCTTTTGATTTTTTTTTTAACCCGCAGACTAAAAAGTACACTTATAATAATCTTGCAGAAGTCCAAAGATTACCTCACAGTTTGGAAAATACTAGGTTGAGTCATTAGTCCCATTACTCGGTATTTTTGAAACTCACCAGATAAATATGGCCCACTGAGGCTTCCTGGTAACCACCTTCTACTTTTTGTAAGGAAGAGCACAGCAGGACTTCCCAGGAGCCTCAATTAAATCTGGGGACTGTTTCTAAGATATTCTGAAGCATGGCGCAGGCAGGCATGGACTTCCTGCTACCCGTGGGGTTTGAAAAGAGTATTGTGGTTGCAGGGGTGGGAGGGGCTGGCCCTGGGGCTTCTGTCCAGGGGTGGAGCTCTGTAACAGGAGGTCCCAGGAGGGTCCCCACAGCTGAGAGGAGAAGCCCTGGGGTGGGTGGGGCTGGCTAGACAAGGTCTGGGTGGCAGCAGAATTTAATTTTAGAAAAGAACTCCCTCATGCTCCCTACCAGGAGAGCAACCTGCTTGTGCCATTGCCTTCTTCGAGAAAACACAACAACAGATAGAATGCAAGTTTGCTGTCACACGGAAATGTATGGCACGGGTGTCAAGTAGGTGCTAATTTGCTTCCTTCCTTAGCAGTCTATTTTCTTGGCAATACGGAAGGTTGAACTCAGGGCCTTGAGCTTGCGTGACACCTGCTCTGCAAACTCTAACACTTGAGTCATGTATTTTTTAGTTTTGCTTTTTTTTTTTTTTAACCAGTCTTGGGGCTTCAACTCAGGGCCTGGGGTACTGTCTTTGATTTTTTTTTTTTTGTTCAAGACTAGTGAAGTCACATATCTACTTCTATTTTTGTTGTTGTTGTTTGTTTTTTTTTTTCTGCTGGTAATTGAAGAAATCGCATGGACTTTCTTGCTTGGATTGGTCTGAACCATGATCCTCAGATCTCAGCCTCCCTGAGTAGTGAGGATTACAGGTGTGATCCACCAGTAGCTGGCCTGAAATCCTGTTTTCAAAACAATCTTAAAAAAGTTCCTGGCTCCTGACCTCTCCTTCAAGAATAAACTGCAGTGGGGGTGACTCAACTTCCAGGACCTGGTCAGTCTCCAGGGCTGGGACTTGGTGGAATCCATACTGAACAGGGGTGGGGGTGGGGGGTCCCTGCAGAGCACAGGGTCCACACTGAACGGCACAGGCCTGTTTTACCCTGGATACCTGGCAGTGAGGAGGTGGAGACGAAACCCCAGTGGAAGGTGCCCATCTCAGAGTCAAGTAAGGGGAAGACCAGTGCTAAGTCATCTTGTTTTCACAGCCATCCTGATGTCTAACCAGGTGATGTGGGCTGTCCACCAGCTTCCAAAGCCTGGAGATGAGACAATCCATACTCTGAACTGCAGATATGCCATGTTGTTTAGACCTAGAGAGGATATGTAAACGCATCCTGTTGTTTGGGCCCAAGAAAGTCCTACCTCCCAGGTGTTGGGCATGTCTGAATTCCTAGAGGCAGGGGCGGGGACGTGGATGATAGGTTACCAGGCCTGTCAGTCCTTGAACTTGGGAGACTGGAGTTTCCTGAGAGCCTGCTCCCAGTGGCACCAGAATTGAGGGTCAGACCAATGTAGATGCTATTATGCTGGGCCTCCTGTGCTGTGTCCTGTCTCCTGGGCCTGCTCTGATCAAAATGGCATCCACTTCAGCTCTCCACTGTGATTGATCTAGGTTGTTTGTATTGTTTTTCGACTCTTTCTTTTCTCTCCTGCTCCCATGGTCAGTTTTCTAACAGTATTTCTAACAGTATTCGCGGGGCTGCAGATCTTTGTGACCAGAGTCTGTCTGCAGATACCAGCTTTCTAATAAAGACTCCCAATGTGACCTCTGAAAATGTGGCTTCCCTGCATCTCACTGGCTGGATTCACTGCACAAGAGCATCGTCCTGGCCAGGCTGGGGAAAGATGCTCTTCCTGTGCAGGCACCTGAATCACAGTCCACATGTCCACTCTCAACACTGCCCCTCCCCCGAGGCTTTTGCCTGAAAAACTGTGCAATAGAAAATGAAGTCTGTGCTGATGCCAGCCAGACCTACCAAGTGGTTCCTTTACGATGAATTCACTGACTGTTAGGAGAGGAGGGGAGGCATTTACAGTATCTGAGCTCAGCAACAAAGCAGGGAGCCAACTTATGATTTCTTGTTGGCACCCAAAGCACATGGCACACAAAATGTTTCTGCAAAGGAAAAAAAAAAGGCAGATCTGTTCTGAGTTCAGTGGAATATCACCATGGTGAGGCACTTGCCTTTCTAAAAGGCAGCTCTCCATTCCCAAGAGAAGTCTCAAGCCATCTGACTCACGTCTCCCCCTCCCCGCCCCTGCCTCCCCCCTGGCAGGGGAGTGAGCGAAGGCAGGTCTGGCTGCCAGGCCCCTGGCCAGTCCTGTGGCCAGCCTGGCAGGCTCTGTGGGATGATCACATCTGGGTGACCTTCAGAGATATTTTTTTCCTGGGTTTTCTGAGGGGTGGGGGTAAGCTGGAAGGCCTGAAGGACAATAAAGATATGTCCCTCTGGTGGCCCCAGGATTATTCCGAAGACTAGCTAAGAGCAGATGGGGCCTCCATTTCATAAAACATTTAGTCTTCGCACCAAAGCCACAGCTATGTTGGCTTAAGTCTCATGAGATTGACAGGAACCATGGAGTCTCAGAACGGAAGGATCTTGGTCAACCAATACTCACAGGAGGCTTTTCTTGCCTGACCTGCGCCTGCATGGCCAGCCTCAACAGAGCCCCACTCCAGAAACAGAGGCAGCCAACGCTGTCTGGGAAAGGGTGCCATCACTTCAAATCTTATTCCCTCTCCTTTGAGGAAATAAAGAATTAAAACCCAAGACTTAATCATCTCTCACATGAGATCTCTTCCATATACCGAAAGATACCCAACACGTAACACTGGTGAAGCCATTAAACCTTCCCAGAACACGTTTGCTTATCACAGCGGTCTGGACAACCGCTCTAACACCAAATGACTCTGAGGAGGGACTGATAGAACTCATCATGCAAAGGCCAGGCACTGCAGGCTGAGGGAATGCCAGCTCGCTACACTTCTCTTCTGCCTCCTCACCTAACCCTCATGTCCGTATCCTCTGAAAGGAAGACAAGTCCCAGCCCACTGCCAACGGCTGACCCTGCCATAAAGCCCATGGTCCATACCTTCAGTGCTTTCTACCTGCGATGTCTCACAGGGTTAAACATCCATTCCCTCCAGCAATGTTTATCTGACACAGAGTCAGCAGTTAGAGGACGGTTCATGGTGGGCAGGGAAGGCTTCTGCTCCAGGGAGAGCAAACAGATACGTGAATGAGGTCTTGCATGACAGATGTCTTTCCTACCCTTGCACACACATAGCAATTCTGGAAATCCACTGGAGAAATCTTCCTTTAAGGTCTTGTGGAACTGGGCATGCCAGCCCAGACCTGTAATCCTACCTATTTGGGAGCAGAGGTCGAGGGATCACCACCTGAGGCCAGCTCAGGGAAAGAGAAGTTCAAGAGACTCCATCTCAACTAGGGGCTGGGTGTGGTGGCGCATACCTGTCATGCCCAGGGCAGCCCAGACATAAAGTAAGACAACAACAGTTACAAATAGGGGCTGGAAATGTGGTCTACCAAGCAGAAAGCCCTGAGTTCCAATCCTCAGTATCACAAAAGAAAAAAACAAAAAACCCATGAAAATGAAGGAAATGGAAGGATGGGAACCGAACACAGAGAACCATGGAGAAATGAAGGACATAGCTCTAGACGTGAGATGCTGTAGAAGCAATGGCTCAGATATGAGAGGCTGGGGAGACAGAACGAGAGGAACACCCAGTGTCTGGCTCAGGCTGGGCGCACGAGGAAGAATGAAGGATGGGAGGAAAGGCTGGAGTTGCAGAGGGCCTCACATCCGGTCCAGGGGTCCAGGAAGGCTCCGGGAACAGGATCACTGCCCAGGGAGGTGGCCGTGCAGGCAGGTGGGAAGTGATAGGCACGGGGAGGCGGACAAGGAGATGGGCGGGGAGAGAATGGAAAGGCAGAGGACGGAGAGGCCGCCCCACCGTATCGAGGCAGTGAGCGCCAGAACCAAAGGCTGAGGTCTGGTGTAACGGGCCCAGGAGCCACGGAAGAGAGTTTTTCAGGTTAGCAGGCTTCAGCTTGACCTTGTGGTCACAGGGAAGGAAGCGGAGGAAGGCAAGTGGGGGCCATTCTGGTCTGCAGGAACGTAGCACACAGGTGAAACCAGACTGGGAAGGGAGGAGGCAGGGAGGAGTGGGTAGGAAGCAGTTCTACCGGGCAAGCCAACTACTGGCAGAATGGAAGGTTCTAGAAGGTTCTAATCTTTCCACAATCACTGTTGTGGAAGAGAGCTCTCTGGGCAGCAGAGCACACAAAGATGCCATCGGAAGGAAGGCAGCTCCTGAGAGGGGACAGCTGTGGGAATGGAGCTCCCAACTGAAGGCACTCATCGGGGAGCTGGGGAAGAGGATGGTGAGTGGGAGGAGGAGGAGGAGGAGGAGGAGGAGGAGGAGGAGGAGGAGGAAGAGAGGGAGAAGGAGAGGGAGGAGGAGAGGGAGGAAGAGGAAGAGGAGGAGGGGAAGGAGGAAGAGGAGGGGGAGGAGAAAGAGGAGGGGGAGGAGGTCTGAGGGGAGAAGGGGATGGCTCAGTCTGCAGGCAAGCAGGGGAAGAGGCAGAGTGGTGTTGTTAGAAAGAATTTGGGAGTGGAAGAAATGACTACAGATAAAGGACGTCCCAGGCATGGTAGAGACAGGAGTGGAAGTCGGCGCTAGCCAAAGTGAAGGTTTCTGCCCTAAACACACCAGACACGGGGCCTTGCACCAGTCCCAAGGCCTGGCACCAGACAGGGAGCTCCCAGTGGAGCGTTCCGTGTCGTCGGCGCACCGAGGGGGAGGAATGTCCAGGGCACCGTGGCAAAGCTGGCAGCAGCTCAGGGCTCCTCAGGATGGAATGTGACCAGGAGGTCACAGCTTGTTCCCTGGAGGAGAGGGGACAGGGACAGAGACGCCAGGTGACTCTGCTTGCATCCCATGCCAGCGCTCAGGGGCTCTGTGGGCACTGCACACAGCGGCCCAGAGCCGTGCGGGATGCCAGCAGCCTCGTGCCCATGGCAGCAGTGGCATTTTGCCGCAGGCCTCGCTTCTGTTAGGATGGCAGGAGCGGCCTGTCACCCGAATCCCTTCTCAGATCCCAATTACATGCTTCAAACATCTCACCTCTTATGACCAAGTGCCGGGCTGGCTGCTGTGGCCCCCCGAGCAGGTTAGCACCGGCTCTGCTGGCACTGCAGCCGGTGTGATGTATGTTTCCTGTCATTCCAGAAACAACAGTCGGAGGGCTGAGCTGCCACCTGCCAGGCAGCTTGTTCCCCGCCTCCGCCCCAGGCAGAGCCACGCCACGGGAAGAAAGCGTCCTCCCACCCAGCAAATGGCAGAGCCGCCAAACGCAGGCGCCCCAGAAGCGGGCAGGGGGGCGAGGGCAGCAAGGAATCTCCCAGTCCTTCCTGTTGTCCTGCCTCCTCCCCCCACCCTCCCCAGGATGCGGACTGCTCCCACCATGAAACTCTGTCAAGCATAGGCACTGGGGTTTCGGCTGGGAATGTTCTGGCAAATCAGTGATAGCATGAGGGCCATGCTGTGAAGCGGGTCCCCCGGTGCAGCTCTGCTTTGGCTCTGCACAGACAGGAGCGGGGCCATGGGTTCCCACGGCCAGGACGCCTGCTGCCTCCACGTGGAGAAGTTCTGCAGAACCTTGAGCAAGAGCAACGCCTGGCTACGGACATCACGTGGCTCCCCTGGGACGGGCACTCAGCAGTCACTCACGAAGAACGTCCAGGGGCCATAACTGTTTCTGAAGACGCAGGCAGATGAGGGGGCGCGGGGAGTAGCTACCTGTGGCAAGGGTGCTTTGGGTGGTGTTTTATCAGCCTTCTGCATGTTTTAACGTTTTCAATAAAGATGTACCCGTTTTTGAAGACTCATGTAGCTATTTGAATAAGCCAGGTAAAGGGTAACAATCGGTCTGTGCAGTGAGAGGTTGGGGACTGGTCGTGAGGGAGGAAATGTGCTGAGCAGGATGAGAAGGGTTGTGGGAGAGGCAGCCAGGGGGCTGCCAGAGACTGGGGAGGAGCCTGGGACCCAGAGGGGCCTGGGGCCTGGGGAGGCGTGTGGGGCCCGGGGAAGTTCAAGCCAGAGTTGGGGACAGGGGAAATGCTAGCCTGAGTGAGACAATATGGAATGTAAGACCACAGGACAGAAAACCAAGAACTGGATCAAGTAGGAGCCAAGAAACCACTGGAGAAGGAGCAGGCAAGCCTTGCTGACCACCAGGCAGAGGCACAGCTATTTGGTGTAGAAAGTAGATAAAACCCAAAGATAGGAGAGAGGGAGGAAGAAGACAGAGGTGGGGTTGATGGCAGATGTGTTTTAGGACAACCAGGCAGTGCTAGCAGGAGGCGAGGAGGTGCTGGCAGATGGAATGTGGTCGAGGGTGACGCCAGCCCAGAGGAGACAGCATGGTGGTAGGAGAACAGCCATCAGATGGAGCTTAGAGTTTAAATGGGTTGACTTGGAGCATCTGCAAGAACCTGTAAAGACAATCTTCAGGCACCTAGCAGGAAGGAAAGGAGGAGGCTAGATGTGGGGAGGAGGGGTTGCCAGCCTCGTGGATTTGAAGGCTGCTCAGGCTAACCAGGGAGGCCAGAGGGGGCTGCGGCCCTAATGGGGAATAAGCCCTCATTTTAGGAGTCAGATTTGGGGTTCCCTCTGCATTAACAGTAGAGAATGGGCTCTGAATGTTCAGTCCATGTGGTTTAGTCACCCATCTCCCATCTGATGCAGAACTCAGCCCACAGCAGAAATTTGCTGGCCTTAGCGACACGCAGGGCACGTGGTTAAAGCCTGAGAGAGCCGTGTGCAGGCCCGGGGGCTTGCGGGGAGAGGCATGGGCATCAGGAAGAGGACACATGGAAAGGTGTAAAGGGCTGGAAGCGTACAGTCATGCCATCTGACCAGAACATGCTCACACTTTCCATGGACAATTTCCTGCACTTTTCTGAAGGCCAGGTCATCCTGTTGGACACGGCAGCACTCCGTGGGTCCAGAGTACCGTCAGCCTCATTGCTGGTCAGCGCGGAAGTGTGACAGAGGATGCTTCTTTGTGCTTGTGTCTGGGGTTGAGGAAGCACTTGCAATTTCCAGAGGACTGAGAAACTTCTCCTGTGTCTTCCTCATATGCTGTAGTTCCATAAGAAAGCTGACTTGGCCTCTTCCCTATCTGCATGGAAGTATGACTTGTACAAAGGGAAGGTGCAGAGCTCGGAAGACAACCACTGCGCAGTGTGGCCTTCCAGCCCCATACCAGTCATTCCTATGTTGACTTGCCTTTCCTCTGTGGACAAGGCACCACAGGAGTCCATCGGAGCCACCTCCCTCCCTCTACCCACTCCCATCTCCTTGGAGCAATTGCTTCCTACCTGGCAGTTTTCAGATACACAATTCTGATGTTTTTCCTTAATGCGATTTCGTTCTCCTATTTTAATATTTTCCCTGGGAAATAAACAATGAATGCAACTAAGAGCCCTGGACGAGATCAGATGTTGTTTATATGGAATTGCTGCTGGGTTTTTGACTTCAAGGAAAAAATCACGCTCACCTTATGTTCGCCTGTGCTAATGAACGTTTGCCATTGTAAGAGAAGAATGCTGAAGTCATTTCTGAGCCAAAGATAAATGTGTCTGATAGGATATGTTTAAGGCCAAGCGTCTATGTCCCGGGCTCTGGTCGGGTCATGAGGCTGGCTTCATATCGTCCGCACCAACCGCTGCTCAGTTGACTGCTGCTCCTCTGAGTCCGTGCAAAGAGCTCGGCTTCCCTGTTTTCAATCAGATATCATCTGACATTTACTCATTTCTGACACCTGGCTCAGAAAAGGCCCGCAGGTGCCAGTTGCGGCTGGGCTGTGTGCTGAGATCCTCAGGTTCAGACTCTGAGGCTCATGCAGACTCTGCTCCCCTCACCTTACAAGAAGCTGACATCCCGGTCAAATCCCACAGCTGTGGGCTGGGCTCCCCTAGGGCCTGGCCGGTGAGGGGATGGGCCGGCTCTGCCTGCGGAGAGGGGCACCTTGAAGATCCCCATCAGATGTCAATGCTGGATGCTGGCTTCCAGAAATGTCTCCAAAGTTCACTTTCTACCAAGAGTAAATAAGAACTAACAACATAACTGAAACCCCCAAATGTCCTCCTGACGCTTCTACCAACTGTTCTACCTGTGCCGAATCTTAAGTACTTGGGTCTTGGCACAAGCAAACATTCAAGTATTTGCATTCACTTTGGCTGATCATGCAACCACATTAATCAGAAGAGATTTGTACCAAATACCCAAGTCCTCACTTGAGTCAAATGTCACACAGAAGCAGCGTAAGTTTTCTAGTGATGGAAACCAGGGAAATCCAGGAGGTCTGTGGAAGAGGCAGTCAGTCGGTCTGTATGTGCACATGGAGCCACTTCAGACACTGTGCCTGGGAACAGTCCTGTTTCCTACATGGCTTGTCATACCCGAGGATCCTGTTGTCTCCCTGAGTGTGATCTGGGCCTGGTTTATTTCCTACTTCTAAACCTTGTCAGCTCAGCAGAGTTATCTGTCTGGGGTCCAGCAAATTAGACCAGGCAGAAGCTCTCAGCTCCCAGTGTGTGTTGAGGACAAAGAGCTATGTGGGACACTAAGGATGAAGGTCTTGAAGGAGATGTCCCAGTGTATAGGGAGGAGGGTGAGTGAACTCAGTCCTCGTTACTTGCTTGGTGAGAGGGCTGCTGGCTGGTAAGCATTTGGATGCCCCTCATGACGGAGACCTTCGTATTATCAGAGCATGAGGTGCAGCTACAGCTTCCCTCTGAGCTGAATGTTCCCTTCCACATGACCCAGCCTGGCCTTACCACGGCCCTTTTATCATGGACTGACTGGCTGGCTGACTTAGGAGGCATTGGGGAGTGAAATCAAGGCCTGGGCTTTGCTGGGCAAGTGATCTACCACTTAAGTCACAACCCCCATGCTTTGTCTTTTTGCTGGTAGCACGTTTTAATATAGGCTCCTCTCTCCCCCTGCTTGGGCCAGCCTTAGAATGAGATTCTCCTATCTCTGCCTCTTCAGTTGCTGAGATTACAAGCCTGGCTTGCTTTTTAAGAGAAACTGCTGCTATGTTTAGCCTGGCCTAGCCTCAATGCACAATCCATCGGTCTCCATCTCCTGAGTACCTGGGATTACAGGAGTGAGCCACCACACCCAGCCTGGTTATGTTCTTTTCAATGACACAAACTAACTATAATACTTCTCCCACAGGATAGTTCCATGCCCATTTAGCATCTGGATCCAACCTAGGAACTGCTGGCTTCCAAAGACAGCCAGGGTCACGGGGCTGTTCATCTCCAGCAGCAGAACTCAGGTAAGTCACAACGCTCCTAAGAGCCAGTCCTAGTACGAGTCAGGAGTGACATTAATACATAGTATTTGCAGCAAGGTTGTAAGAGAGTTGCAGAGGGAGTCTTCAGAATGCTCAGGCTGCAGCTCCAGACTCTAGGCCGTGTTTACCGTCTATGTTCACAGCTTTTAGCATTTGTCCATCATTAGCTTTGACGTGATTACTTTTCATCTGTATAGCACTTTAGAGCTTTCAAGACATTTTACAGCTTATTTCACATAATTAGATTCTGAAAATTAGGAGTGACATTGCACCATGGGAAAGGAGAATACAAGAATCCAAGTTTCTGGATGATATCCCGGTGTCTGCAAGTAGGCCTGCGCTTGCTGCGTGGCTATGGGCAAGTGTCGTAACCCTTCTAAGCCTTGTTCTTTTTTCTGTAGTGTAGATAAGGCACTGAAGGCCTTGGGCAAACCGGCTCACACAGAGCTAAACTCAGAGCCTGACACACTTAATAAAGAATTGTGCTTAGCAGTGGCTGATTTCCTTATAATAAAGTTTATCTTGTTACAGATAAATGAAAAGAATGGCAAGAATACTTTACATAGAGCTTATTAGAAAGTAATGACAGGGCTGGAGGCAAGGCTCCAGTGGTAGAGAACCTGCCTAGCAATAAGAAGAAGGCCTTGGGTTCAAACCCCGATACTGCCAAAAAACATTTCTGTATGCATGGCAAATTCAATTGGGCTGGAAGTGTGGGTCAAGGTCTGCCAAGTAAGCACAAGGTCCTGAGTTCAAAGCCCAATACCAAAACATGAGTTAGTACACTGTAGACTTAAAATACTGCAATGGTTACTTCTGATTATACACAAGAGAAATAAAAGCAGAGACTTGAATGTGCTCATAACGGAGTTATTCACAGAGCCAGAATGTAGAAGCAGCAAAGTCTGTACCTATAATGGAGTAAGTATTTCAGCCTCAAGGGTGAAGGAAATTCTAACATATGCTGCATGGTAAGCTTGGTAAGCATGGTAAGCCTCCCCAGCATCACCACCTCCACCAAAACCCCACAAAACTCTCTCTCTCTCTCTCTCTCTCTCTCACACACACACACACACACACACACACACACTCACAACCTATGGTTTAAAATGGTTGTAAAGTTAAAAGAGCAAAAAGAGTCACAGCAGGCACCAATTCTTGTATGTAATTTGAAAATAGCAGGTTTAGAGTTTGTAATTCCTAGGAGCTCAGGAAAGAAAACAAATGTGCACAATGTCACTTAACTAAACCAGCACAATCTTGATGTAACACACCTTTATTCTGACCATAAGGCCAGCACCCTGTACAACCTGCGATGAATTGGCTGATCATTTTCTTCCAAGAATGATAAAATACTCTCATCAGATGAAGTGGGGGACCTCACTCAGGAACACGTGGCTCTTAGGGGGCCACATATCTGCTCTGCTTGACTGGAAGTCTTGGGAGGGGAGTGTCCTCCCCTTACTCTCCCCCACACCCTATAGCGTAGGTGGGCACAAAACTGACACTGGAAGTAAGTTCTCAGGGATGAAGCAAATGAAAGGCAAACATACAAAATGAATACCTGAGTAGGAGATTGCTTCCCCTGGCTGGTAGACACATGGTGACATGGTGCCTGGCCACAGTCGAAGTTGCCCGGCTGCTGAGTAAGGCTCTGGGGCCCAGCGGCCTCCGAGAACCCTTGCCTTACAAAGCCAGCCTCTTTGGGTAGCACTGTTGGCTCACAGGTGTGGGGTCTGGAGACCAGGAAATCTCCACTGCACGTGGTTCTCTGAGATTTCAACACAGACCTCTCTCTCAATCTTTTTATTTTGTTCCTGTCTTGGGGCTTCAAGTCAGGCCTGGGCATTGTCCCTCAACTCTCTGGCTCAAGACTAGCACTCTGCCACTTAGCCACAACTCTACTTCTGGCTTTTTTTTTTTGTTGTAGTTAATTGGAGATAAAGAGTTTCATGGACTTTTCTGCCTGGGCTGGCTTTGAACCTGGCAGGAGTGGACAGTGGGCCTAGGTATGGTGCCCATGTCAAGGGCTGTTGTGCTGTCTGATAGAGCACTGGCCTGGGTCTACAGGGAAAGGTGCCCATCTTTAGGGCTGCTGTGTTGATGGAGCTCTGGCCCAGTCTACAGAGGGCAGTTGACACCTGCACAGCAGAGTGCAGGGCAGAAGGAGTCAGTTCTCTGCTGTTGGCCCTGGCACACATGTACTTATCTTCAAGTAAGGCCTGTGTGAGGAAGGGGTTAGCTGACCTGAGAGTTCACTGGATCTATCTGTCACCTTTATCCAATGCACTGACACTATCTGCAGGAGGAAAGTGTGGTGCCACTGACCAGTGGCTTTGTTGAGCCCCTCCTTACAGGTAAGAAGCCACCCCTGCCTGAACATGAATTTCTGGCCCACTGACTGAACATCAAACTAAACATTACTTACAAGCAGTTGACTAGGTTTGCTTAACAGTAGAGGCATCCCTGTAATTAACTGCCCTCTTTTTTATTGGAGTTGACAGGCAATACATTTATAGCATCTCAGCTGATTACGCGCAGTCTTAGGTAGTTCTATACCAGTTGGTGAAGAAAGACTAGCCTGCATTAATCCTAAGAGATAGGTTTTGTGATTAAAACACATAAGGAGAGAAACATCTCAGCCAATCTCAGACTAGCTGCCAGCATCATCTTTAGCAGGAGGAAATCATCTTATTAACTTAAAGTCTGTTTGATCTTGCTTTGAAAGACAAAATTGTTCTGGGGACTGTGCGGCCTTTCCTCTTGGAGCCTCCTCATTTCATGTAGAAATTCTATTTCTGGTAGATGCTGAAAAAAAAATCAAGAATGCATACCAAGAGTCAACTAGATATATAATTAAGAAAACGGTATAACCCTGTGTTTCAGTAGCACGTGGTAGGTTGGATCATGTGTGGTGGCATGAGGTGGACTGACTGGCGTACCAATCAGTGCATGCCGTGGGTTGGATCGTGTGTGTGGAGACCCATGATGAGATGAATCACATGTGGCAGCATGTGGTGGGTTGGGTCACATGTCCTTAGGTCACAGACACCCTGGCGGACGCCTCACAATCGTGAGTACCGATGCGGCACACCCAACTGTTACCTGAGAAAACACTTCTGAAGTCCATCGAGAGGAGCAAAGGGTGCCTGCCAGCTGTGTGATTTCAACGGGGCTGGTGACAGAAGCGAGGAACATCCACTCCAGTCGGCCGGGGAGCCTGAGGAGTGGGTTCCAGCCTCTCCGTTGTGTGCCACACATGTTGCACAGCTCACTTTGTAATAAGAGTAAAGGTGGGTGTTGTACAAGGTTCTCCCACTGGTCTTAATTAGATGCTCATCTAGACTCAGAGCTGTCTAGCACAGCCTGGGCAGGGCAGCCCATGGGGACTGAGGGTGCCGGCTGTGGGCTCCAGTGTCCCTCTCTAGATATGCGCAGGAGCAGGGAGACAGGCTGGGGAAGAGCGCCTGCTCCAACATGCATAAACAAGGGCTTCTCAACAGGAGGGGGAATCATTACAACCAACCTCAGGAAAAAAAATCCTGCCATCCAATACCACATCGAAGGAAGAGATTTTTATATCCACACATTTTAAGAAACCAAGAGGGAGCCATAAACTCGATTCAATTTAATTGGGTGCTCTCTTGACAGCATTGTTATTAATAAGATTGTATCGTACAAACCGCCTGGAAACCCCCAGTGCTGTAGACCAGCAGCCACTGCACCCGCACGGCTGGGCCTGCGCTTCCGGCCCGGCCCCCACCAGCACTCCGTCCCCAGTGCTGCTGCTCCCCTTCCCCGTGGATTGATTCTCAAATCAAAGGGAAAACTTGTCGAGCACAGCCCCCATAAATTATTCACATGATATTACAGTGTATGTCAGCAATCTCACAGTGTTTAAAAAACTTAACTACAAGCCAATTAAAATGTAAACTGAGAAAGACGGATGGAGCTGGATGCTGGTGTGAACCGGAGCAGCCCCAGACCTGCTAATGTGAGGAGAGCCTCCCTCCTCACCCCCTCGGGCAGCCTCCCCCGCCTCCACTGTTCCTCCCCCTCCCTTTACTGCCCAGTTCCTCCCTGGACAAGTGGCTCCATCGCCTCCACGCTCTGAAGATTCATCTCTGGGGTCCGGCAAACCGCCAGAGGAGTCAGGGAGACTTAGATTCCCTTCCTCTTTGTTCTTAAGGACCAGCCATGTGCCTGTCACACTTACCCCAGGTTTACAGTTTTGATTAAAATAGAGAGAGAAGACAAAGCAAGCGAAGGTGATATATACAAGGAAAAAGGGGCTGAGGAGCCCAGGGCCGAACACCAGGGAAATCCTGTGAACAGGTGCTTCCGCCCCTCCATGGGCCCATTTCACTCAGACCTGGCTAAGCAGCCCACCACATGTGAGTGTGGGTCTCACGTCACCCGCATTTAACTGACTTGGAGGCTAAATACAGGCAGGGCCTCGTAGTTCTTTTGCGAGTTGGCTTTTGGTTTTATTTTGAGGTGCTAGGGGTTGAACCCGGGGTGGGGTGCATACTAGGCAAGCCCTGTACCACTGAGCACCCTCCCAGCCACCGGCTGGTGCTTAAGAAGAGACCTGCTCCACATCCGCAGCTGGATTAAAAGGAGCCAATGGCGGCTGACGCCTGGCCAGAGCGCCCTCTGCACTCAGGTCCTGCCTGTCCCAGAGACAGCCTGTGCATGAGCGCACAGCAAAGCCAGGCCCCTACCTACACACGTGGTGCGGGAGCACAGGTCAGGTGACAGCCACTGCTTAGACACATTCCCTTCTTCCTGGAATAGATGTCTTCATTTTCGCAAATCACACAGCTCATATTTAAGCCAGGGACATTTGATCTTTCTACAGAAAGATGTATCTGGTCAATAAAACGTCATGCTTTTGAGCACTGGAAACTTGGTACCAATCGAACAGGATAACACTCCAATTCAACCCTCATCTTGGTTTTGTGAGTAGGTTTACATTTATAAACAGAAGCGGCCCCGGTCCTTGGAACACCACGGGCACTTTGGTTAAGAAACATTACTGTGCTATGTCTGAAGCATCACCTGTGTGTATCAGGTGAATGAAAAAGGTCGAAGTTCGAAAAGCAATGGCATGTGCTCGGGTCAGCACAACCACAAGCAGTGCTTGTACCTATGAGCCGACTCCTAGGCTGTCTGGCAGTGACCTGTTCTATTATACAGATGTCAGGCAGAGCACCAACAACTACTCTGATGCCATACCATGGAACACTGCATGGTCAAGCTCAACTAGGTGGGAAAAAAACCAAGAATGAACAACTGTCTTATCAAACAAATATGAGACCAAAACAAGGGGGAAAAAACAAGAACATCACTTGCGTCCAAACTTGTTCCCTGGGGAGCTCACTTTGGAAAAGTGGTTCATTTTCTGACTAGCACACTAGCTTTGTCTCCATCATTAATCAGCGGAAACTAAGAAAATGGAGATTATGTACATGGTAATTTGGTTGGGTGCAGTTAGCAGGTGTCTTGGAAAAGCTTACAGGTCATAACAAAGGCTGATGGTTATCTGAGCAGTGTGGAGGATCAATAACTTCATTCCCCTATCTAATCCTGCTGAATTATTCACAGCAACACCTTGCTGGGAAACTCTGATACCAGACTATGACTCCAGTTTGCCAACCACAGGCCCCAAACATGGTGTGTTTAAATTTCTTTGTAAGCACTGTTGGGGAGGACGAGGACCATCTGAAGGTTCTTTGCAGTGGACAACAGTTCTGCCATAGACTGCCCAGACTCTGGCTGCTTTTGGCTTCATCTTTGTTCCAGCTATTGGAATTCTCCTTTGCAGGCTGATCCTGGTATGTCTTCCTCAGTGATCTGCCCAAGTTCTCAATCACACTTTCTAAAGTATGCCCACATTTGGAAAATGGGGCTTCTTATCAGAGAAAGTAGATCAAAAGCCAGGTGCTGGTGGCTCGCTCATACCTGTAATCCTAGCTACTAAGGAGGCTAAGATCTGAGGATCACGGTTCAAAGCTAGCCCAGGCAGGAAAGTCCATGAGACTCTTATCTCCAATTAACCACCAGAAAACCAGAAGGGGCACTGTGGCTCAAGTGGTAGAGCACTAGCCTTGAGCAGGGACAGTGCCCAGGCCCAGAGTTCAAGCCCCATGACCAATTCCCCCACACCCCAAATAGATCAAAACACCAGATACTGTGTTATACCCATAAACATGGTGGCCAGCAAAAAGACAGCAACACAAGCTAGTAAGGGCATGGAGGAAATGGAGCACCATAGGTTGCTTTCAGCAGCCCTGTAGGTGGCGCAGTGGTTGAATCACGTGGCTCCACATTTCTGCTCCTAGGAATAGACCTGTGAGAAACCAAAACAGCCACCCACATATTTGATGCGAGAGTGGCGACAGCATCCCTGCGGCTGCCCATCAGTGGGAATAATCCAGATCCACCAAGCGATGTATGGATGAAGAAAGGTGTCACATCCATCTACTGAGTGGAATATTAAAAGGCAATGTTAGTGAATTAAATAGATACATATTACAGCAAGATGGGTTTTATAGACAGGTGAAAATCAGGTGACAGATGCCAGCTACAGAGTCATGTTGTGACTCTGTTGTGTGAGTCTATTCCTCTATGCAAAATGCCCTGAGCAGGCAGATCTGTGGAGGCCTCCAGAGCCAGGGCTGGGAAGTGGGAGGGTTGGAAAATGAGTGAGGAAGAAGTGTGGGGTTTTGTTAACAAGCAATGAGATTATTCTAAGGTGGATTGTGGTGGTGAACACACAACTCTGTACATACTGACCAACACTGGTTATTTTTGGAGATGGAGTCTTCTGAACTTTTCTGCCAGGGTGGACTCCAACTAGGATCCTCGGGACCACAGCCTCCCGAGTAGCTAAAATGATAGGTGTGAGCCACTGGCAAGGCATGACAAGATCTTCTGACTCTAACTCTATTTCTTGGGCCTGGAGCCTGGTTAATCCTAATATGCTTTGGACATCTACTTGTCCCTTCTGAGTGAGGTACTTGGGGCGGGGAGTGTGGCTCTGTGGTACAGAGCCTGCTTAGAATGTGGGAGGCTCCATGTTCCATTCCCAGCACCCAGAAACCAACCAAGAAACAAGAAAACAAGGCAGAGCTGTTCCAGCAGGACTGCGGCCTGAGCCTGTGCTGTGAAGGCGACAGGACCTCCAAGTCTCTTGGAGAGGAAAAGGAGAAGATACCTGGACTCTTTGAAGACTGTTAGCTGATCTTTCCATGACAGGTTCTCCCACGGTGGCCAAGGCTCTGGACTCATCTCAGAGCTATTCTAAACAGGGCTTTCAGTAACTCGTCCCCCTCCCCGCTGGGCCAGTTTCGTACAAACACATTGTACTCCACCACTCTTCACCCAGTCCTCCTCTCTCTGATCCTCCCCGCTGTCTCCCACATTCTCCCCTCCCCCACCCCAGTAGCCCTTTACTGTATTACCCTTGAGTGCCCCTCCCTCCTTCCTCCCAGCCTTCCCACATTCACCTGTTGTCTGAGAGGTGGGCTGATTCCCCTGGCTCCAGGAGATACCACGCACAAAGCAGAATGCAGACCACCACAGCCACACAGCTTGAGCTGTGTCCCACTCAATCAACTTTGCTCTTTGAGAACAAGGTACGGTCCTAACTTCCTGAGAGCCCAGATATGCTTACAGACTGATGCCAGGCTTGCTCTCTGGGCCTTCCCTTCCTTGCAGGCTCCACACTGTCTCAGTGGAGATGGCTCTCCGTCTCAGAGGAGACTGCTTCCTCCCACAGTGGAGATGACTTCCTGCCTCAGAGGAGATGACTTCCTGCCTCAGAGGAGATGGCTTCTTGTCTCAGAGGAGATGAATTCCTGCCTCAGAGGAGATGACTTCCTGCCTCAGAGACGACTTCCTCCCTCAGTGGTGATGGCTTCCTGTCTTAGTACAGATGCTCCCTCTGTCTTACTAGAGACGGCTCCCTGTTTGTCTTAGTGGAGACTTCTCCCTGTCTAAGTAGAAGTCATGAAGTCCTTGCATGAAGTCCTGATGTCTGCTTGTAATTTTAGTATGACTGAGCCTGAAGCTGAGTCGTAGCTGCATTATGGCTTCATTCTGTATGGAGCCCTAACAATAAGTATTTAACTAGAAGAACTTCCTTTCCCTTTGTTTCTATGTTCTCATTTAATATAAACAGTGACATATTCCTACAAGGAAGTACACAGTCCCTTACTCTAGGAAGAGCCTGCTAATGTGTTGATGGCATGGGCCAATTTAGGTCAATGTCTTCCATGTTTCTCTGTGTCCCACACACCATATCAACACTATGCTGTCAGGCTATGAGCACTGCTTTATAGCACTTGGAGTACAAAGTTACTTAGCAGCACTGGTTCATTACCAAAGCTAGCATTATCTTAAAATTTATCTTATCTAGAGGTTAAACACACTTAGTTCCTTGTCATGCACTTAACTCTCCAATGTGGTCAATTATAGATAATAGTGTCCACTGCTCAAGTCGCACTAATTCAATGTCTGATCAATAAATAAGGACATGGCGCATTACTAAGAGCATGCTACTGTCAGGTGCAAACAGGGACCATGAGCCTGAGGAAGAACACGATCTCTGCTTCTGTCAGTGCCAGGGTCTTTCTCAACTAGTGTCATGCCTGCTGGCCTGAGGATCATTTTCTCTGAACTTGATCCATACTACACATATCTCATGCAAAAGCATCAGTGATATATTTTCAGTCTGTTTTGAGCTCAAGCATTCTCTTCCTTACTAATTAAAGGCAGCAAAATTAGCACAAGTGGCAGACTTTGCTATGCGTTGGGCTGAGAGAATGTCTGGGGGCTGCTTGTAATGGAACAGCTATCTCTCCCCCCAAGGGTAGCATGGGAGGTCCAATGTACAAGACAGACACCAGGAGGAAAACCTAAGCCAATATCCTTTCACCCAATGTCCTTTCTTCACAGCTGGTATTGTAGAAAGAGGAAAAAAATAGTAACAGCTAGTTTTTAGCATCCCTATGGGTAGCGGGTTTTCCCAGCATCTTTCTGCATTTGCATCTGATATCTACACTGAACTTCTCGGGTCAAAGAGGACGCACTCCAGCTTTGCCATGGTGGGCTACCAGCTCAATGGAAACTGATGACAATTCCAGCATCAGACCAGCCATGCTTAATACCTACAATCCTAGCTACTTGGGAGGCTAAGATCTGAAGATTGCAATTCAGGCCCTGAATTCCAGCCCTAATATTTACACAGAAATAAAGTAAAATAAAAATCTTAGCATCAGGATCTACCCAAACCCATTGCATAGCTTGTATCACCTCATAACAGGATTGAAGCCTTTAGCTGAACCAGCAGCTCTGCTTTAGTCTCTCAGAGCAGATGACTGCTAATGGCCAACTGGAATTAAACAGTCTTACTCTGGGAAGGTCTGCTATGAGCAAATCCTCTTCAACTTCGAACACAAAGAGATGGAGAGCAAAGTGGGAACCTGCCTGGCATCAAATGCTGAGAGATAAGCATCAGTTCTGAGTCCATTAAAAATAAAACCTTCCACTTACCGAATGCCTATTAGGTGCTTGCCAGTTGAAAACAAAATGCATTTTTCCTGATAAAGACAGCTACAATGCTTTCTTTGAGAGCCTATCTTCCTTCCTTGCATATCGGAGTGAGACAGAGCCTGGCTGACACTGCGCTGATGGTATATAATTGCCATCAACTTGGCCATGACCTTCTATGCACTCCACCAGGATAAAAAGAAGGCAGATCGATTAATCATTAAATATACAGCATTCCTATGACAGAAGAGGTGCTCTGCTAGCTGGAGACACAAAAGAACCCACTGCAAGACCCTGGCTCTGAATAGTTGATAATTTACTGAAAGATGTAGTCTCCTTCTCATGAAAGACCTTTCAAGATGGCCAATGAGCAGTCCAGAAGACTACACTGGGCCAGGAGCCCCGGAAGGGTTTTTAAAAGAAACTGTTATTTTGATTTTGTTAAGTACAGAACTCAGAAAACTGTAACAGAATATACTACTGTATAGTTTGGATCTTAAATGCCCCCAAAGCTTATAAGTGGGAGGGAAACTTAGTCCTCAGCTTATGGCATCATGAGTGTGCACAGTGTGTGTGTGTGTGTGTGTGTGTGTGTGTGTGTGTGTGTGTGTGAGAGAGAGAGAGAGAGAGAGAGAGAGAGAGAGAGAGGCGGAGCCTGGAGAAAGGAGTGAGGTCCCTGGGGGCTGGACCTGGAAGGGGACGCTGGAGCCCAGACCTCTCTCTGACTCTCTTTGCTTCCTGACTCCCATGCGGTGAGCTGGTCTCTTGGAGGAGACCATGTGCTTCCTCCATGATGTGACTCTGCCACCATGGGCACAGAGCAGCCCCTATGAAACCATGAGCCAAACCCAGAACGCTCCCCTCCTGCTGTACCCATTCGCTCGGGCAGTCCATCAGGGACAACCGAGGTAAGCGCCAAGTATGTGGGTAGCAACACGCATGTGTGAGGTTTTCACGGGCACACACACAAGCCACACATGATGTACATGAGCACTTCACAGGCCATGCTCGAGGTCAGCCTTGGGCAAGGAAGGAGAAATCCACATGTGGCACCTTGTGAGTGCCAGCTCGGTGCTTGTGTCTGTGAGGGGCCGGACCTGCACAAGGATGTGGGAAGCCACTGCTAAGATTCAAAATTAGCCACAGTTAGACCCTCTGCCTGGTGTTCTTGGTGTGAGCAGAGAGGGAGGGCAGGTAAGGTAGAGGCTATTGTGGGTCAGGGCTGGGCATAAGTGTGTGATCACACCCTGCCCACCGGGCACAGGGGATATCCTCAGTAAGGAAGGCAGACCGAAGGGAAGTTGCTTGAAGATACTTGCCCCATTTCCCATCCAAAGCCAATGCTGGCGTGCTTTTCAATTTGGAGGGTCAGGTGTGGCACCGTGAGCAACACTAACCACTGTCCCCAGCCCCACCGGGGCTGGGTCATCAGAACACAGGACGATACTCCTCATGCCTGAATGATGAGAATCCCACAGGGACCCGCCAGTGCTGTAAGAACGCTTGCTTCCACCCCAACATGGGAGCCCCACTGCTGACAATCAACCATAGCACCAGCATGAGGCAGGCTTTGGGTGCGGAAGGCCACTCCCCTCATGTTGGGCCATTCAGCCTCAGGTGCATGTGAGGGCTGGATTTCAGGAATCATTTGGTTTCTCCAGATTCTTGACATGGCAAACACTCCTAATTTGGTCCCTCAGCCACCACTCTCCTGACCCCATCTGTCTAGCACTATGTGGTGCTTTCAACACCAGGGAAAAGGGATTTCTTATGTAAAACGGCACTGGCCTCTTCTGCAGAAGACCCAGCTGAACCTAAGGCTTCACATATACACACACGTGTGCACACACCTGACCAGTGAGCAGGAATGGGCTGGATGTGTGTGCACACACCTGACCAGGGAGCAGGACCAGACTGGCCTAGCTTTCTATGTGAGAACTGGATCCACTGTATTTCTTGTCATTCTGCTTCCTTCCATAGGACATGAAGAGAGAGAAGTAATGATCAGCCCAGCACATCTTGGCACCTGAGCCTGAGCCAGAGACCCTCGCGTGAGGCAGTCCTTCGCATGACCTCCCTCCGACTGCACCCCACAAAATGTCAGGGTAGGCAAACTGTTTGACTGCTAAGGGCCACTTATAATAACATCATTTGAGATACAAACAAAATTACCAATACAGGCAGAGGGCTGAAGACAGTTGGTGTGAGGACTTACATGGCCCAGGGACCAGAGACCCCCCCCCCAGGGACCGGGGACCCCCAGGACTAAGCCCATGTAACTCACACACACCCCGCTCTGGACTGTGCTCTGTGTCAGGGACTAAGGACTCTCTTCCTGGATGGCCTGAGTATCTTCCACCCCGGGCACTGCCCCTGTGTGGGCAGGTCTTGCCACTGCCAAGCCCGAAGGTGGCAGGAGCGGTTGCTTGCTGGAGTCTTGAGGTGTGTGTGAGTGCCACCCTCACAGGAACAGAATACAGTGCTGGGAGGAACAGGAGGCGAGGAGATTAGGGCAGGCTCCAAGTGCCTGCGCGCGCGCTATGGGCATCCCAAGAAGGCCTGGCCTGGGGCCACCAGAGGGGAGCAGTTCAACAGCGCTTCATTCACAGCGAAGGGCAGAAGACATCCCCATGTGCTGGACTCTGCCCAGACCCACAGAAACAATATCCCAGGGCGGGAGCTCCGGAGCCCCACTCATAGCTCAGCAGCCAGCACTGACAGAGAGCTCCCCAGCTTGAGAAAGCTCAAGAGCAACCTCCTCCCAAACCAGCCAGTCCCCAACACGCACGCACAAACATGCACACATACACATGTGTGCACACAACACACACAATACACATGCATACAAATACATGTACATATACACACAATGCTACATGCACACATATGCACGCACATGCCACATACATGCATGTATGCACATACATATACACATGCAAACCACACACATACACAAACAGATCCAGACATCACACACATATACATACTTATACACACATACACATATCACACAGCACACACATCACACACACATATACACACCACACGCATGTACACACATACACACTACATACATATCCACACACCTTCCAGAATGTTCCTCACCCCAGAACGTGCCCAGACCCTTCCCCATGTTGGCTGAGTACACCACAGTCCACATACTTGGGAGTCCTTTCTGTTCCACCCAGTAGATTACAAATCCTGGCATGGAAAGATCCCCCCCACAGAGGCCTCTCGGGTTTTATGGGTCCCAGGACGTGCTCACAGAGGCGCTGCCTGCGGGTCAAGTGGAGGCCCGGGCGGGGGCTCCATGGCCTGCTGGGGAGCTGGGAACCGTCCAATTTTCCTGCAGCAGTTTTTACTAGATGGAAATCCAGAGGCCTTGGCCACTTCCATCCATCATAAAAACACACTTTATGTAAACAGAGTCTGCGCCGATGTGTTTTCCAGCGCAGACGGCTGTTTCCAGTGCGGTCTGAGCGTCCCCGGGCCTCCATAAAGCCAGGTGGGGTGGGGGGGCATCCACCCAGCAGGGGCCTTCCTGAGCTATAGCGGAGCCCTAGCAGCCCGCCAAAAACGCCCCATTGACGCGCGCCCCGCCCCGCAGGAACACAGCACCCCAGCCCCGCCCCGCTCCCAACCGCGGCCCTGGAGCCTGGCAAGGAACCCGAGCTGCAATAACAAACTCTTGCAATAAAAGCCATCTGTACAAGTGCCAATTATCCCACTCAAGTGACTCTGTTCCAGCGTGTTCTGCTGACAGGCGAGTTAGGCCTCATTTTAATAGGCAATAAAATGTATTATTAAATAATTAGTAGCTAAGAAACAGAAATTAGAGGCCACTTCCTTCCACACGCACGCCATCACGTCCTTCCGTCAAGTGACGTAAGCCAACCTGGTGCTCTGACGAAGATGGACAGACAGACACCAGGGACAGCCGTTCACTGGAAGATGGTCACAGAGACGGAGGCAGCAAAGGAATCTAGAAAGTTCCACCAAATTCTAGCTATGTCTGCTCTGCAGCCGGGTCCCGGAGGAGCAGAAATTCCTTCCAGCGGCTGCTGGTTGTGAGCACATTAATTAAAGCGTTGGAGGTAAAGGAGTATTGATGTCTGTGCGGCTCCCTTCCCCCACAGGTAGTGTCTGCTACTTGTTCGGCCCTAAAGGTACTGTTGCACTAACTGGAAAAAGCCCCACCAAGACCAATTAAGGTCTTTACTAAGAGGCTGGAAGAAGACAAATGAAGGCAGAAAGCCCGATTACAAGGAACCTTTGTACAGATGTAAAGCAATTAGCCCTCTCCCGGGGGAGGCCGGCGGGTTGCAGGAGCGCATGGTTTTACAGCCTGTCTAAACTTGGGACAATCTATCTTTTTTTAGGTTCAGGAGAAAAGTGAACCCTGTATTAGTGTCATATATCAGCAGCTAGTGCCTGCGACTGAATCCCCCAAGCCTGCTGCAGCCGTTGGGCTGCTCAGAGAGGCTGGAGCAGGATGGACTGTCACACGCGGCCTGAAGGCAGAGCGGCCCAGGGGCAGACGCCAGGGATGTGGGACACAGGACATGGAAGGTCCCTGGGGTCCTCGGGAGACTCTCCGGAAGACATGGAAGGGGGTCACTGCCAGGAAGGACAGGAGGTGGTGCAGACCGGCTAGAGAGGGCCACCCAGTAGCGGCCACTCACTGTCCCTGTGATGTGGTGAACAATGCACCATGTGTCCACTCAGATGAGCAGGGTCTCTGGAGGCATGGTGGCTGTGAAGGGGTGGGCATCTTGGCCCAGGCCACTGTCATTCAGGCACCGAGACATGGCCAAGCTGGGAATGCTGTGTGAGGATCTCTGGGCAGCTGGGCTGAGCCAGGACAGGAGCAGGGCAGGAGGCAAAGGGCCTCCAGCGGCCTTGCAGAAGAAGAAAGTGGGAATGAGTGAAGCTGGCTTTAGGGATCTGCCATCCATGGCCTATGTAGGGGAGCAGGCATTGCCTAGCACATATGGACACGCACACATGCCGAGAATGAGGCACTGTACACAGATACTCTTTCCATGGAGGCTAGGAACCCAGGAGCTGGCCGCTCACATCTGCAAGCTTGGCTACTCAGGAGGTTGAGACCCAGTGGATGGTGGTTCAAAGCCAGCCTGAGCATGCAAGTCTAAGGGATGCCATTTCCCAAATAACCAGTAATAAACAAGAGGTGTGTATCAAGTGGTGGTGTGCCAGCTGAGCCAGCGAGAGGGCTTGAGTTCAAATCTCAGTACCCTTCAAAAAAACAAAAGAGAGAATCCATGTGAAGCTGGCGCTAAAAAAGCACTCAGTAACTACTAGGTGGATGGGTGACTACTACTTTTATTAATCAACCTCAAGTGAGAAAAAAAAGAGTTCTGATTTTCCTCAAGTCACATGCTTTATAAAAGCAAGAGCAGCTGGCTTGTAATCCTAGGCTCCCAGGAGGCTGAGCCCTAAGGAGTCCAGCTCAAGTCCAGCCTGGATAGACAAATCTGTGAGACTCTGATCTCTAGTTACCCAGCAAAAGGGCCAGAAGTGGAGCTGTGACTCAAGTGGTCTTGAGCAGAAAAAGGTAAGGGACAGCACCTAGGCCTTGAGTTCAAGCCCCAGGACTAATGCCAAACATTCTGTGGGGGGCCCTTCTGTCTTCAGCACAGCCTGGAGCCACCGGGTGGATGCTGAGCACCAAGCACAATGCGTTAGGAGGGTGCAGGCATCAGCAGGTATGCCCTCCGAGGGAGGCTGGACCTGCCCTCCTCGGAGTGGGCTGGGCCGGGGCAGTGAGGGCTGAGCACGGGCAGCGCGCAGCACACAATGCCCCATGCTCTCTCAGGGCAATTAGCAAGCACGCCCAGCTTCAGGTGAGGAACTGCTAATTGCACAGATCATTGTGATTTTTGATAAGTAATAACTCACGCCGAGGAGCAGCATTAAAAACTGGTGGCATTTAACATTCAACAGAGAAATAATTAACTTTGAAAGTTAGCCAGTGAGGGGAAATGCCAGGCAGGATGGCGAAGCCGAGTGCTGACAACAAGGGCTATGAGGGACATTAATTAGGTACAAGCAAACATCTTCCCTAATAGCTGGTGTTCTCATTCCCCAAATGTCAACAGCGGATATTAACACCAGATGCCGCTCCGCGCTCCCCGGACGGCGCGGCTGCACTGCCTGCTCTGAGGACAGCGTGCGTGGCCGGGGGAAACCCAGGGGGACCAGGCTCCATCTCCTCCCCTGGATGGGTGGGTGGAGGACGGAGCCTTCCAGGACCTTCACCGAAGCACAGGGGACAAAGAACAAGGAAGGTGGCCCACACGGGGCAGTGCTAGGCCTGGTGTGTCTCCCCCCACTGAGGGGAGCCCACACTCCCACAGGCAAAGCCGCTCCTGCACGAGGCAGCGGTTGGACCATGTGCCACCTTCAGTGGAGCGGAGAGGCCACCACCCAGGAGGGGAGCACAGCCGTAGAACTGAGACCATTCCAGAAGCATTTTTGGTCATGTAAAAACCCACTCCCCCTTTATTAATTTCACATTGCGCGCACGTACGCGCCTGTGTGGGCACTTGACCTCAGGGCCTGAGCACTGTACTTTAGCTATTTTGCTCAACACTGGCGCTCTGCCACTTGAACCACAGCTCTACTTCTGGCTTTTTGCTGCTAGTTGGAAGAGTCTCACTGACTGTTCTGCTTGGGCTGGCTTTGAACTGCAATCCTTGGATCTCAACCTCTGAGTAGACATGATTATAGGCCAGTGCCAGACTACATTTCATTCTCTGCTCATGCTTTGAGACAGGGATAAAAACGTTTATCCAATGTGAATCTTTTTTTTTTTTCCTGGCACTGGGGACTGATCCCAGGTATTGGTACTTGCAAGACACATACGTTGCCACTAAGCCACGTCCCAGCATTGGCCACACTATTTTGCAAGCATCCACGGCCGAGCACATATGCAGCTACCTGTGGACAGCATGTGCCACACAGCCCGACAGTGACAGGACTGCCCGTGCCTTCCTCTGTGGTCTCCATGGCACACAGCCACGCAGACAGACATGAACAAGCACTAGAGATCACTGCAGGAAAAGCTCTCAGAATGAGATGCCCAGGGAGGAGGGGTGTCTGGAGGACTGGAGAACCAACAGAGCCCACCCAACCTCAGGGCCTTTGTATGGCCCTGGTCATGCGCAGCCACCTGGTACTTCTGCTGTGTTCTTGTGGTCAGCTAAGCCATGATGGTTCATCAGAGCCCATACTGAGAATGCAGCTTCAGGAGGGCTTGGCCCATCGGCAGCGGGGCCTCCACCGCAGGCCACTGTTTCTCCCTTGTAATTTTTACACAAGAAACACCCCATCATGTACCAAGTGACCTCAGGGCCCTTGTAAGGCCCACCAGCATTTGTCTTCCACCCAGCTAGGGAAAGAACGTGCACGGAGCAGAACCTCAGTCAGAAGACTGCTGGCCACAGGGTGTTGAGGCTCTAGGGTGGACACTGTCCAGTGTGGTCCTTAGGGATAGCAAAAGACACACAGGTGACCGTGGAGATGGGCTGGCCGCACAGCAGGGGTGAGGAGTGTGTGCTGGGGGAGACCACCGTGATGGGTGAGTCCATGAGCGCCTTGTGGAGTCTGCGGTTTGCCCTGGGGCATGGCGGTGGGCGGCACCATGGGCTCTGACACAGGCGAAACAGTCACACCATGCTTAGGATCACAGGATCACGCCTCCCGGTGTTCACACGGTAGCTGCTGGCTGCAGCCTCCCTGCCCATGGAACGGTGGTTCTCATGTCAAGTGGAGCTGGCCAGACTCGGGAGGACCCACACCCAGGGTTCTCGCTCACAGCAGAATGTAGGCCTAGAAGATAACAGGAATGGCAGAGGGGTATGGTGGAGACTGGCAGCAGGAGGAGGGTAGAACAGATATGGTCAGAGTACTTTACATACACATATAGAAATGGGATAATGAAGTCCATTAATACTGTGAAAATAGGTTGGGCACTGGTGGCTCATGCCTGTCATCCTAGCTATACTCAGGAGGCTGAGATCTGAGGATCACGGCTCAAAGCCAGCCGGGATAGGAAAGTCCATGAGACTTCTATCTCCAATCTTCCCAGGATAAGCCACAAGTGGTGCTGTAGCTCAAGCAGTAGAATGCTAACCTTGAGCAAAAGGAGCTTAGGGACAGCACCCAGGCTCAGAGTTCAAGTCCCAGAATTGACACAAAAACAATTGTAAAAAAAATGAAAGAGGAAACAAAAAAAGACTATCAGGGTAGGGTGGGCTGAATGTAAGCAATGCCTGTTACAGCCATACGTGGAAATGTCACAGTGACACCTCCCACACAGAGCAGAGGCCTTCTACCTCGGCCTGTCCATGCCAAGGGTCTGTGGTCATTAGTAATGTTGGAAATCTATTACACAAGTAGATTTTAGGTGTCCTTCCCACATCTAGAAGGGGAATGTGGAAGGAGATAGACAGGTGACATTGCTTACTGTAATAATCATTTCCTTGTATATAAGGAATATCAAACTAGTATTATTTGACTACTTATACACATTAAGCGGTACACTTTAAATTTACATAGTTTATGAGTACTAGTTAATTCTACCTGGCCACCCCATGGCCCTCAGTCCAGCACTGGCTACCTCCTGTCCCGCACTGCCCTGTCCAGCACTTGCCCTGTCCCGACACTGCCCTGTCCAGTACTTGCCCTGAGCTCAGCACACAGACCTGCCTCAAACATTGCTTCCAAGTGCAGTGGGGCCATTGGCAGTGGCCGACAGCAGCCACCTCACCGGCTCCAGCTCTCTGACCCAGAGCTGATGGCCCCAGAGTTGGTTCCCTTCCCACTCAGCGGGGGCTGGTGTGACACCGGTGGCCTGGGGACCGGGTAGCAGGTTCCAGGCCACTAAGAATTAGAAAGAGATTTTTTTACTTCAGCAATCTTTGCTGATACACTTTATTCTTCCCCCTAGAAATGAACTCTTTCTTGAATTCAGAAACCCTAAGGCAATATAAGATGATTTCTGTCTGTCCATCCATCTCAAAGTATCCATTATGCATAAGGCAAGAATAGGCACCACAGGAGGGGGTGGGGAACCATAAAACAAGATCTCAGTCTTCAGAGGATGATTATGTTACAGTGGAAGAAAGCGAAAGGCAGCTTGCCAAAGGAGGCACTGACCTCTGATTTTCTAAGGATCAATTACACTCTGGTTTTGAGCGCTGAGATTTTAAGCATTGTAGTGCCAATGACTTAAGCCACAAAAAAGTCCTTAAACTACCCCTGCTAAGTAATCATCTTTGCGATGGTTTTTGAATTTCCCTTTGATCAAATCCAGTAAGACGTTCCAAATATCATTTATCCTTTACCAATCAACCCTCAATCTCTAAATCCCGGCTTTTACTTTAATCGCTCATGAAAATTCTATTATTCAACTGCTGATTGTGGTGGTCTCGCTGTGCACCAACCAGCAGAATCAGAAGCCCAGCAGCTGCTCGCGCAGCGCCCACGTCACCACCCTGGGCTGGGTCGGGGAGGGGCAGGGTGGGCTTTGCGCACCAGCCTTGGGCCTCAGGGCCCAGCCTGGGATTGATGTGCCAAGTCACTGAGCCTCTTCAGAGAGGAAACACCGGTTGACACTAGTTGACTCTGTTCCATGTGTTCTGGAGGAGTGCAGCACACCCACACTACTGCTGTGTGTGTGTGTGTGTGTCTGTGTGCTGTATTGTCCCTTTATCATTCTTTAACTTCTTATGATTATCTTTAAATAGTTGAACAAAGGATTTGCCATTGAATACATGCAGCAACATGGACTGTGGACCATTCTCCCCTCCTCTAACCCAACCCATCTGGTGTCCTAGTCCTGTTGTCAGCGGTGTGTGTGGCGTGTGATGACCAGTTCCTGCCTGCTGCTGTGCTCTCCGTGCGTCTGCCCACAAGTCCCTCCCCACCAGGCGAGGGAGGGCTGGGCTGTCCAGTAACTGCTGGCACGGGTCACAGCAGGAGAAGTCTGCTGTGCATATGCACACACATATCCCAGTGTGGCTGTGCATACATGCATATGGTCCTGTGCATGTTTTCATCTATCAGATTGGATTTCCACACGAGGGAAGCTGTGCTCAGCCTCTCTGAGCTGACTACTTTGCCATCTTTTGGGTCCAAGTCCACTAGTGGCATGGCTGGGTCATGGGAGGGAGTTCCATGTTTGGTTTTCTCAGCCATGTCCACACGGACTCCCAGAGTGCCTGTACTGGTTTGCATTCCCCCCATGGTGTACTCGGCGTACCGGGTGCCTTTCCCACCAGTGCCAGCCTCTGTCTTGCTCAGGTTCCAGACACTGGCCACTGACCAGAATGAGATGGAAGTGGAGGTGTTTTGATTTGCATTTCTTTTTCAGTCTGGGACTCTAGCATTTCTTCACATATTAGTCGTTTTTACTTTTCAACCATACTTGTCATGAAGTTCTTTAACAACTGTGTTCTCTGTACTCCTGCTCTGTGCTCTCCATAATGAAGAGAGAATACCTTCCCCTCTATGTACTCATTTCTTCTTGATTCTCCTCTTTCCTTATGTCAAACTCAGGACTTCACACATGCAAGGCTGCTGTGACCCCTGAGCTGTGATCCCGGCCATTGGAGGTGAGGTCTCACTATGGGTTGTATGGGGTGACACTCATCTCCACATCCAGGTGGTGGAGATCACAGGGCTGAGCCACCAGGCCTGGACTGTTTGCTCTTTAAGTGTCAAGCAATACTTGCAGTGTGCCGGGGCTCCATTCGAATGGGGAAACAACTGGATGACCCTAAGTTTATCACCTTGCTTGCCAATTATTGGTGAAGTGTGTCATGGCCCGGTCATCTCTGCCTCCGAGGGTGTCCCAGACACCTTTCTCTCACATCCTGCAGCATGACTCAAACAGGGGCTTGGGTTTCTTCACAGCCACTCTTCATCTGAGCTCATGAGGAAGGATGAGTGGGGCAGCTCCCCGAGCTCCGTGTGGCCTAGAACTGGCCCTTGCTATCAATAATGATCTAGAACACCCACCAGGCCACGGGGGTAGAGGCATCTCAGAGCTGCAGACAGAGCGTAAGGAGAGGGGGCCTGGGAGCCCTTCCCTGGGACTGTGAAACAGGACACAGAGGGCTATGCCACGGGACGTGGAGGGTTGTGCTATAGGACATAAGGATGGCACCATGGGACGATGGGGGCAGCCTACATGATGTGGATACACTGGACAGAGGGGGATTTACATGTGGACAAGGAGGAGCGAGTTTGTGAGATTTAATCATGCTGGTTGGAAAGGCACATAGGTTACAACTCATAGCCTGTTCATTTCTGGAGTTCTGAGTTGAGCCTGCAGGGATGATGCTGGTATCACAGAAGAGGAGCGTGGCATTTTGGAGGAGCCACGGCTGGGGAGGAAGGGGCTTCCAAATGCAGAGACTGCAGGGCTCAGTGGCTCATGCCTGTAATCCCAGCTACTCAGGGGGCTGAGGTCTGAGGATCGCCCAGGCAGGAAAGGCCATGAGACTCTTATCTCCAATGAACCATAAAAAGGCCAGGAGTAAAGCTGTGGCTCAAGTTGTAGAGCACTAGCCTAGAGCACTAAAGCTCTAGTGACCAGGCCCTGAGTTCAAGCCCCAGAATTGGCAGCAACAACAACAAAAAATAAACGGTGACACTACAATTGGCCACAGAGTGAATTCAGGGGGCCATGCCGAACAGCCACGTCACACAGGAATGTTGGGGAATCTTTGCTAGGTGATTTGAAGAGGCCACACGAAGCCCTTAGTGGCAGGATGTGCCATGAAAGTAGCCCCCCCACTCCACAGAGGAGAAGAGTGCTGAGGAAATGGAGGTGAACTCTTGATGTCAGGGAGGTGACTTGTGGCCCTGGGAGAGGCAGGTGGCTCCGTCCCAGAGGACATGGCCAGGAGGCCGATGTAAAGAAAAGCAACATAGAAGACTTTGCAGACGGAAGCTGGCCCGACATCACCCATCCCGAGACCCTGTGATGTCTGACTCAGTGGAGTGTTGTTCAAGCCATACTGTAGCATCCTCTGTGAGGGTACCACTTTGGGGTGTTTTCTGATTGCTGGCCGTGAGGAAGAAGGGAGGTTGGAGGCAGGGGCAGGTTCACCGGACACACAGCTTTGTTTTCAAGACCACTCAGAGTCAAAGGCAGGCTGGACACAGCTTTGTGAGCCCTGTGGGATGGCGTGTGCACCAGAGAACTGAGAGGAGGAGCTGAGGTCCCAGCGAGTCCCAGCGAGTCCTGGCGAGCTGGGCTCAGGACGCCTTTAGAGAGACTCTCTCTGGAAAACACCCCAACTTGGGTTTTCAGCAGGGTTGGTAATTTTATACTTTATCAAGTGGGAAAACTTCCAAAACGAAATGGTTTGGGGGAGAACCATACACTGGCCAAATGTCATCTTTGCTTATTCTTGATAAGCCAGCTAAAATGCCTGCTCATTCTCAAAGGGGTCTACGTCACATCGATCATCTTTAGAATAAGGTCACTGAATTTAGAGAGCCGAGGAGACGGTAACCCTCAGGGCGTGTGAGACGACGGGGCAGTATTTATCTGGCTGGAGTCTGATGTTCCTAATCTACAAAAATACGGATGTGGCGGGCAGGTAAGGGGTGGCTTTGCTCTGGCCCTGGGAACAGTCCAGGACTGTGAGACCCAAGGAGAGCCAGCATCAAAGCCAGGAGGGTGGATGCTGGCCCATTAGGCTGCTTTGTCTCATTCCTTCTGTGTTTGCTGCCCTGAGTTTTGGTGACTTTAGCTTAGAATGTTTCTGCTGGACCGTGTCTGGCCTTTCAGCTGGGCTCAGCTCTGCTCTTCTTCCCCTTCACCCATTCTCTGCCAGAAACGGGTTCTACTTCCAAGGTGGGGGGAGGATGGGGCGGTGAGGCTGTTGGGTGGAGGACTGGGTAGTGAGGCTGTCCAGGGCACAGGTGTAGGCTCATTTTCAGAGTCTAGCAGAGCCAACCGGGACTGTGACTGCACACCCTTGGTTGCCCTGGTGCTCGTCTGGCCTCGGTGAGCTGGTTCTGACGGGTCTGGTCCTGCAGCACCACCCACAGCACCGGTAGCACCTTCCAGGGTGGAGGACGGGGTCACCTCTTCATGCTTCTCTCCCACACTCCTGACCTGGCCGCAGTATCAGGATCCTGTCCACGCAGCACTCCCCAAGCCTGCACTGTTGGAGTACAGATCTTGCTAGTGCTATACCATCACCCCATAGAAACACACCCTACCTCTGCTTTATTCCTCCAACTCCTGTAGTTCCCGAGGTCTCGCACTTGTGCATGACTTTGCCATGGGGTCTCTGCCAGAAGCAACCCTTCCCCTTCCTCCACACCCGCCACCACACACACTCAAGCACTTATCACACGGCATCATGGCAGCTCCAGGTAACAGCGTGGTGGGACAGATACCCACTTCCTGGAGAGCACCACAGCGTCTTGCCCATAGCCCTGCTCAGCACTCACTCAATACCTGTGTGGACATTCTCTGGAAGCCAAACTTCAGCACTTTCCCCATTCTCCTCTAATCAGAATCCAGCCCAGGGTCCCCAGCTGAACCGGAAGCCCTCTGCTCCGGGGGTAGGTCGCAGCCAGCCAGGCTGCACACGCCTCTCCCCACGCTGTGCCCCAAGGGAAAAGTTCAGTTCAGTTGCTGCATAAGGGACAGCAAGGAGCCCAGTTAAAACACTTGTTAAACATCATGGATAGACGATTAAATATTCCCTCTTTGTTTGCTTTAATTAACCATAATTAAAACATCACAGGGAGCATGTAGACTCTATTTGCATACACTCCATAGAGCTGTTTAGAGAGTTGTTGGATCTTGTCCTACCTCGGAGAGTCGGAAGGTTCCTAACATGAGTTGCGAGTTGTGACTGACAGGCAGTGCCCACCCCTCCTGCAGGAGGCAAAGCTGCATGTAGGCTACTTTAAAAAACAGCGAAGTCTTCTCCGCCTTGGGTGGGGTTCAGAATGATGAGAAGAGGCCAGCAGCCAGGGCTGGGGGCCTGGAGAGCGGGAGATGCCTCTTTGTGCCTCGTGGCAAGAAGAAGAGGCTAGGACAGAGGAGGGAAGGCGGTGGGGTCAGGCAGGCCACAGTGGTGAGCGGGCCGGCGGCCGGGGATGGGGTAAGAACAGAGCTCACTGGACACGCGGCCTCCATTGGGCAGAGCTGGAGAAGAGGCAAGTGTTCAGCCCAGCATCTCACCAGTACGTGTGCAAGGACCCACGTGGCAGTTGGTGTGACATGCTCCACCACCACAGAAAGTGCAGCAAGGGGCACTGTGGGCTACTTGTCTCCCTGCACACCCTCAGACAGTAAGTGCTCCATGTGCACGTCCCCAGAGAGGAAGTGCTCTGCATGCACTCTCTCAGACAGGAAGTGATCCCTGTGCACTGTACCTAGAGAGGAAGTGCTCCACATGCATGTCCCCAGAGAGGAGTGCTCTGCGTGTACTCCCCCCAGACATGAAGTAATCCCTGTGCACATGCCCAGAGAGGAAGTGCTCCATGTGCATGTCCCCAGAGAGGAAGTGCTCTGCATGCATACCCCCTCCAGAGAGGAGGTATTCCAAGTGCATTTCCCCCAGGGAGGAAGTGCTCCACATGCACCCCCCCCCACAGGAAGTGTTCTTTGTACCCTTGGACCGCATGCCGCATGCCACAATTACAGCTATGGAGATACCCAGAGCTGGCTCACATGAGAGTTAGGCACAGGAAACCTGAGATCAGTCCCCAGAGGAATGTGATACCTGAGAGTGACTTCAAGGCAGAGGGAGGAAAGACAAAGCTCTCCGAATAGATCTGGGCCCTGCAGAGGGGGGCTGGCCCCAGGCCCCACATGGTGATGTGCTGTGCGGGTGCTTCCCTCCGGAGGGCAGCCCTTTCGACTGCGTCTGTTCCCAGGCGCATGTCCCAGGTTGATAATGAATGAGATCCAGGACAGTGCTAACCACCAGTGAATGCATGTTTCTAAGCACGTGGCCCAGTGAGACCTGCATGGCCAGTCCCCAGGGCATCCGTCACTTCCTGCCCACGTCTGTGCGCAGGGTCTCCGGAACACTCGCCCAGCCTCGATTCTGGAAGGAGGCACTCTGAAAATCCAACATGCCACCTGAAAGCAAGGCCAAGGGCACTCTTTCCCAGGCATCAGATTGGTGTCACTGAGGTGATTAGACTCTTTCCTGGTAATTGCACTAGAAAGAACTAATTAGAAAAATCTACCATTCAGCTAATGAGAGCTGGGCCCTGACTCTCTGAGCGTTGAACTTCTCAGGTTGTAAAACAACACAGGTTTTCAGCTTCCTCTGAGAAAGCTGCCCCATGCTATGTTCCGGGAACTGTCACCAGTCCTGTGCGAACGCCATTCCCAGCAGCCCTGACCCTGTGGCCCTGGAAGCCGAATATGACAGAGCAGGGGCCACTGACCCGCAGCCAGCCACGCTGACCTGGGCCATATTCCACCACTGCATCTTTCTAGGTGTCGCTGGGCCTTTGCTCCTGGGGCCTTCTTCTGGAAACTGATGGAATGAGAATAATGAAGAGGTTACTAATGAATCAGGGGCCCCTATTCTGTAGTGAACTCAACATAGTGGACAGTGTGGTGGAGAGAGGCGCGGGGGATGAGGAAGTGGGCCGGGTCAGGAGGAGGCCCCAACAGAGCTCCTCCAGGAGGAGTCTGCATTTCGCAGGGGTCATAGGCCCACAGGCTAAGGCCCCCTGGACAGTAAAGTCACTTGGAAAGAAACGCGTCTGCAACCGAAAACACATACGACAAAACTTTTCCAAAAAGCCTTTATAGGCCTCTTGGCAGGCACTAAGATGCAGTCTGCTGCAAGACACAGTATGAAATGAGCAGAAATGGAAATGTTGAAACTGCAGCCTTGGAAAAGCAGTGCTGGAGAGAACACTCCCACAGCTCCCGAACCCAGGCAAGAAGTTTTCAAAGAGTCAAACATGTGAGTTCGAATACACCGAGGGGGCCAAGCCTAACTCCTGCCTGGCCAGGGAGGACAGGAACGAGGCTGGTCAGCCTTCCAGGAGCCCTGGGCAGCAGAGACTGCTGCAAGTCGCATGAAGTCTGAATCTCCCTCAGCTGGACTCCCAAGCTTTGGGATTCTGAGTTTTTTGGTTTTGTTTTTAGCACTTCTAAGCAGAAAGTGTGAAATGGTGGAGCCATAGTCTGCATTCTGTGATTCACCTGAGAAAAGACCGTGAGGTTCTGGAGGAACACGGGGTAGCTGTGGCATGGTTTGGCAAAAAATCTAGAGATAACAGCTCCTCGATGGACCTCTTTCCTTCCGCGCATCTCTCCTAATATCTGTGCTGCAGTGAGTGATGAGCTTCTCTCCTGGCATTTGTATCTGAACCTCCTCCATGTGTGTGTGCATACATGTGTGTGCAGGTGTACATCCTTTATGATTACGAGGGCAGCAGGAAAGGGACCCCGCACCACAGCTCAGCAGCCAGCGTGTGCCTGGTTCTTACCATTTGCCGGGGAGGTAGTGGAGGCCCAGGGAGAGGGTGGAGCCTCAGCCCTGCAAAGCTGTGTGTTCTTCCCACTGCTTCCTCTACCTTCGAGTACCTCTGGCTCTCTGTGTCCCTGGGTGGGATAGCTGATGTCCTTTGCCCCCCTTGACCCCATCAACCCTTCCCTCCCTCAGTACAAATGAATCAGAGCCCTTGAAAGTCTGTGGCTAGGAGAGAAAGGGCTCCAGGGATTTTTTTCAGAAGTTAAATTCTCAGTAACACAACACAGAAATGGGTTTAAGCCCCAGGGTTCTTCCTACCGCTGCCTCAAGTCTGGGGTTTATTTCACCATAGAATTTCTCATCTTGCCCTCCCCTCCCTGGACCACCACAAGAAGAGCCAAGCCCTGTCCACTAGCAGATCTCCAACGACACAGCCCAGGTTCAGTTTCATCAGCCAGTCACAAACCTTGCCATGTAGAAGGCCTAGGATCTTCGAGGCCATGTGTCACTTTAACAGTTGAGCGGTTTTGCTCTTTACACGTGTTGGAAGGCCTAGTTACAGTCACAGTCCATAAAGGTGTGACACTATCTTTTTTATTTTTATGAACGCATAATCTTTATCAATGCAGTAGGTGGCCCAGGGTGAAGACACAGATTCTAAGACGCAGTGTTAATGCTGCATTGCTGCAGAAGAGCTGTGGGAGGGAGAAGTAAGCATTCACGGTGTGTGAGTTGGCTCACTGTTTTGCAAAACAGGAAGCCTGATGGTGGTGCTGGTAACCTAGTAAAATGGATACAGAAAACATACACAACTATGTTGAAAATGGTTTAAAGATGATTGAAAGACTGTAGTAGATATTTATAGCATTGCTTTTTTTGTCTTTAAAATGAAGAAAGAGACAGATGGGAGAGGTGGGTTAGGGGGGAGCCTGGCAGAGGTAGGGCGGGCCTGGCTCTCCAGGAGATGGGGGTCCTGGAAAGGACTTCTGGCCTTCTCCAGAGCCCAACACAGTAAGCTGTGAACACTCACCCTCAGTCCGCAATACAGGGCACTTTCTCACCGGCTGTCACTGAATTCCACGGAAGGCTAAAATACACAGCTTACACGTGGGCTTTGATGTCTCCAGCAGAAGACACAACCACATGAACCAGGCAAGTGTTCACTATATTTCCTAATGTCTCCCTCCCTGGCTTTGAAAGGGATACTCTTGCTTCTGGACAAGACAGTGTGCACTGAGCCTAGCACCGGCTCTCTAAACCCAAACTACAAGCCTGCTGCCCGTTAACAGTTAATCCTCCAGCATGCAATTAGGCATTGCCTGACAGTCACACACATTTCAGGACGGTGTTTCGTGTTTGCTTCCCTTTCAAGCCCTCTACTGGGGGGCACTTACTCTGTCAAATCTGCTATAGTAATCAAAACACTGAAATTACTCCTTTCCACACTAAATATACTGGAACTGGTCGTTTGATTAAATGTAGAGCAGAGAGTGCAATTTGCTAAATTACAAGTATTCTGAACATGTAAATATAGTTTAATTACTGCAATTAAAGAAGATTACTGGAGATTGGCAGATGGGAATGTAATGCTGTTTTAATTAGAGTTTTTAATGCACTGTAACATAAGCATAATATTAACCCTTTATCCTAGAAGAGGTAGCTGGTCTTGGAAAAATTAGCATTTAAAAATGTATTACAGCTACTGCTTCATAACAAGACCTAAAGAGGTGACACTCTGATGGGAAGCCCATTGTGGAGGCAAGCCACCGCTTCCAGGAAGAGAAACTGAGGCAAGGAACAAGAGCCAGTGCCTGATCCTCATGGCAGTGATGGACAACACCTGGTGAGAGTCCCAACTGTGAGCACGCATGTACATGCTCATGCGTGAACACAGGTGTATGCCCTCGGAGAAACACATCACATGGGCCGTCTCCCTCCAAGCAGAATGCTACAGAGGGCACCCAGTGGAAACAGCATTTGCTCAGCATGCAGGAGGTCCTGGGTCTGATTCCTGGAACAGAATTCTGCCACAATGCCTTGCTACAAAAGATCTCATGAAAACCTGTGTGCAACAACACATAAGTTTTGAAATTATATATGTGTGTGTCTGTGTATCTCGGTTTTGGGGCTTGAACTCTGGGCCTGGGCGCTGTCCCTCAGCTCTTCAGATCAAGGCAAGTGCTCTACTTCTTGAGCCACAGCCAGCCCCACTTCTGGTTTTCTGGTAGTTTATTGGAGGTAAGAGTGTCATGGACTTTCCTCTTGAGTAGCTAGGATTACAGACGTGAGCCACCAGCACCCCACTCTGAAATTATATATTTTTAAAAATTATGATTTAATGATTTTTTTTTTTGCTTTATGTGGTACCAAGGAATTGAACCCAGGGCTTCATGCTTGCTAGGCAAGTACTCTACCACTAAGCTACAATCCTGACTCCTCAAAACTATTCTTAAAAAATGTGTTTGTTCACATTTGAAAAAATGACAGCATCAATGCCGCCGCCACCCATCCTATGGGAGAAAGGCCTATTTATGATTATTCACCCTCCACAGCAGAAGAGCTATGTACAAGAAATATGCTTGCAAGCAAGAGGCAATCTTTGTCATCTCGAAAGCTATCACTTGCAACATTTTATCCATTTAAGTCAATAGCCTATTAGAAATTCTAATTGAAAGTTCAATAGTCAGCGCAGAGCCTTACAATGGAGGTTGCCTTTTGGAAAGCCATTTAAAGTCTTAATCTCTTTATCATTTGGTATTTTGAAGCCTAACTTTGTTCTCGTTAGGCAGATCAATGGCATTAATTTACAAAATGGGGGAAAATGTCACCCTTCATCCTTTAAGTCTCAGCCCGGGAAGAGCCGGGTACGCGAGCGTGATCACCGCTCTCCTGTCTCAGCAGCAAGTGGTGCCAGGGGAGGCCTGACCTACAAATTTTAATTACTGCATGAAAAATTCAGTTCCGGGAGATGAAGGGAGACTGTGTAAAAGCCGGAGTCCACCCGAGTGGGCCTGCGCGGGTCTAAGTCTTCTGAGTACTTGGCTTCAGAGCCAGAGGCAGCACCATCGTTCAGGAGAGACTTGCATCGGACCAAGACACACCCAGGAACCTAAAGACAAGAGCCAGACCCACATGGAGGACGGCGAGGAGGCAGGGAGCTGCCGAGGGAAAGGCAAGAAGAGAACAGACTGCAACCTCATGGAGCACAGTACACGGCATGTGCCCCATGCCCAGTGCCAGCATGTCCTCATGGAGCTACAGTGTAACAGCTTCAGCCTCAAACCCCAGCTCAGCTGTGGATCAGGGAGGTCAGCAGCTCCCAGAGCAACCTTGCTTAAGATGAGCTCAGCAAAATGGGCACTGTGTGGGATGAAAGGATTCTGCATGTACACACATGGAGCCTAATTCATGGTGGCAGAAGAAATAATAAAAATGTAAAATGTGCTGGGTGCTGTGACTTCCGCCTGTAATCAAGCCACTCAGGAGACTGAGATCTGAGGATCACAGTTCAAAGCCAGCCTGGGAAGGAAAGTCTATGAGACTCTTATCTCCAATTAACTATTAAAAGAGCTACAAATGGAGCTGTGTCTCAAATGCCACAGGCCCCAAGTTTGAGCCTGAGGACTGGTATCAAAAAAACCAAACTAAAAGAAAAAAAAAGCCCTTGTTTAACATGGAGCTTCATGCTGCTACTGGAGGTGGAGCCCCAGAGCCCAGCTTTGTGCTACAGAAGCAAGGAGGACACACTCACATCACAATGATAGAAATGGGCATGGTCAACACCAAGGCCAGGGCAATCATTTCACACACTGGCACAGGCACACATTACAAAGGGCAGCAGCCAGGTGAAGATGACTTTCCTGTAGGGTAGCCTGTGTGAGGGGAGGGCTGGCTGTTCTGATGGGGTCTGGGTACATTTTCTCTATGGTTTAATTTTGACTTTCTTAAAAGCAGTAATGGAGATGAGATACATATAATCCCAGCACTGGACTACTTGAGAGGAGGCTAAAATTGGGAGGACTGCAGTTTGAGGCCAGCCTGGGTACACACGAGATGCCTTCTCAAATCACAACTGGCCATGAGGGCACCCGTCTGTCATCCCACTGATACAGAGGGCTGAGGTTAGGGGATGGCTGTTCTAGTCTAACCCAGGCAGCAAAATCCATTTCAACAGAAAAAGCCAGGCAGTGTGGTGCCCACCCATGATCACAGGTATGATGGGAAGTATGAAGTAGGCGGATTATGTTCCAGATGCAGCCTGGGCACAAGGCACCTTGCAGCAGACTGCGCAGAAAGGACTCGTGATGTAGTTGCCCAATGTGCCTGGCTCGGCGGCTCTGAGGACCCCATGTGCCATCTGGGGTAGATGAGGAGGGAGGGAATGGGTGTGCCCGAGGACTGGGCAGGAGACAGGCCGCAGCAAGGCTAAGCCCTGAGCATACAGAGGCAGCCCGGCTTCCCCCTCCGCGAGAATGAATACGCAGGCAGGCTCACGTACCATCAGTGCAGAGAGCTCATATTCAACATGACGCCGTCTGAGCAGCCCCCATCAGCTTTCCCGGAGCGTGGCATTTTCAAAGCCCACACATCATCACAGCTTTGAATTCTGAGACACCCAAGCAGGAAACCCTGAGCTTCCATCTGCCTTCAGGATGACAGGCCAGCTGCGGCCCAAGCTGCTGTCTGGAGGAGGGCTGGCAGGAGCCGGCAGCCTGGGACGTGCGGCGCGTCCCCCGCCCACGAGTGCGCAGTCCCACTCGAGCTGCTGGCTGGAGACCAGGCCTGTCTCTGCACAGCTAGAAACGAACCACCAACAAGAGCTGGCTGGCTTCTGAATTTTGTGTTGACTGTTAAATTTTTAAAAAATCACAGGACTCATCACATGGTCCTGAGGAAATCCACCATGTTCTCTGTTGTATATGACACCTGCCGACCAACACTTGGAGGGAAAGACTGCTAGATGGATGTGGCAGTCAACCGAGGGAAGGGAGATGTGGAGGCAGGCCAGGAGAGGACAGCGCAAAGCCTTGTCTTCAGGAACCACAGGAACTCCAGGATGGTGGATAGATACAGCCTGGAAGTCCTCCGGGGTGCATGCTGGGTCTGCCCCTCCCAGCCTGCCCACAATGGCCTGCTGCCTGGCCTCTGCAGCTACTCCGTGTTCCCTGCGCACACACCATACTCCTGTGTTCCCACTCACATATTAGTTCTTGCCCCTTCCAAGCCCACCTTTGTTCTTACCTGTTCCAATCTGACTCTCTAGCTGGCCACTTCAAATAATCAGCAAAACAAGCTGTGGATGCCTATTTACACTAAAACTACTCACAAAACTAGAAGTGAAGAGAGACTGCCTCCACACAATCATTACACAGCTAGATTATAATAATGCAGATTGCCCACCTGTGATGAGAAGAGGGCTGATGAGTTTCTCAGAGACCGTGAGCAAATGCCAGCCTCACCACTGCTGCCTAACACTGCACCACAGTGCTAGCTAGAGCAATAGGGCAAGAAAAAGAAATACAAGCCACCTCCACTGGGAGGAAAACCACTCCCTATGCTCAGAGAATCCAGAGCCACCAGCAGGTAAGAGCCGGGGAGAGGGTGACAGACCCACAGCATCTGTGCTTCTGTGTGTCAGCAATGGGCAATCCAAAGGAGATGGTAAGAAAGCAATTCAATTGACCAGTGATCCAAGGATACAATGCTTGAAAACAATTTCACTGAAGAAGTAGAAGACTTGGCAGCTAAAAACAGTAACAAACATTGCTGAAAGAAAGTAAAGAGGATCAAAACACATGGAAAAGCACTCTGTGAAGTAGACCTTGGGGTCAGCACTACACAAAGTGGTCAAGCCTACAAATGTGTTCCAAGTTCGGCTGAGATTCCATAGCCTTTGACAGAATGACAAAGGTTGGTCCAATGTGTGCAGAGTTGCTGTGGGCCCTGAATACTCAAAACCACCTTGAAGAAGAAGGAGAGGTCAGAGGATTCATACTTAGATTTCAAAACTACAAACCTTAAGAACTCAAAGTCATGTGCCCACAGGCACAGGACAGACATGCAGGCAGATGGAGGAGAAGCAAGCCCATGTGGCTGTGGTTACCTGACTTCTGACAAGGGAAGACTGGGCTGCCACAACTGGGGTTCCATGATCAAACACATCCTGTTAGACCACTGTCTCATCCCATGGAAAAGTTGACGTGGAATGGACCAGAAGTTTAACTGAGTTAGAACCATCATACACTGTTAGAAGAAAATGGAGAGGTGATTCCCCTGAGCCTCAAAGTTGACAACAGATTTGTAGGCATGATACCAAAAGCAGGAGCAAAAAAAAAAAAAAGTGTAAAACAGGACTTTACTGTGTTTTGGATGTGTCCCCAGAAACTGACGTCGAAGTTTAATGATCAATGCAAGAGCACTGACAAGGTTCTACAGAGAACAGTGCAGTGCATGTGTGATCCTCTACCTGGAGACCAGCCACGGCGCCTGCCCATGGTGTCCACATTCGCAGGCCACCGGCTGCTGTCCAGCCAGCCGCATCTTCCTCCCTGAGAAAAATCTCACACGATGATTTGGAAGTTATAAAACAACTTGAAAAAGTTAGCTTTTGCATTCCCCCACCCCCAGATGCCCTTAGGTGACAGACGTACTGCTCCCCAGGCAGTTCTTTGGAAAAACAAATCTGCGCAATGCCATGTGTATGAATTTCTGTCATTTTTCTTTCCCATTACCAGCAGCCCCCAAAGCCATGCAGGAGGCTGACGGCCCTTGGAGAGTCTCGCTGGCACTCCCTTCACACAGAGTGAGCAAGGTGGAACCTTCAGAAGTGGGAAGACCACACACTAGGCCCCCAGTTGCTAATATGCACATCTCATCACCCTAAGGACAGAGTGCAGAGGCCCCGTGTGGAGGTGCACATGTGTAATTCCAGCTACACAAGAGGCACAGGTAGGAAAATTGAAATTTAGACTGGCCCTAGGCAAAAGTGTGAGACCCTAGGGCAAGGGTGTAGCTCAAATGATAGAGCACCTACCCACCAGGTACGAGGTCCTGAATTCAAACCCAATCCCTGCAAAAAAGCACTGCGTGTGCGTGGGGGCCACTACCTTGCCTGGCCAGTGCTGGAAGGGAGCACTGGCTCCCTGCGGCCAGTGCTCTGCGGATGAGGTTTCTGAAGCTTACCACACATGTTAACAAGAGGAGGCTGACCTGTTATTTTCTCTCTGCTCTAGATTAAGAAGGAAAAGTCTAACCTTGCTCAAAGAAATGACTTAGATGAAAACAGATCTAATGTCTTAGAAGCAACCGTGGGCCGTCTTCTCACACCTGCACCTTTAGCTTCCTAGAGGCTGCGATGAGAAAGGCTGCGGTGAGGCCAGAACAGGTATAATAAAAGTCCATCGCAGTGGACAGAAGCTGGGTGTGGTGGTGTGTGTCTGTCATCCCAGCTACAGTCAGAAGTAATGGAAGAACTGTGGCCTGGGCTGGTACTTGGGATGGAAGTGATACCCACTCTCAAAAAAAAGTGGTTCAAATAAAAGCTGAACACATGGCTCAAGGAGCAGTGTCTGCCAAATAGCTATGAAGTTCAAACTCCAGCAATTAAAGAAGAAAGGTGACAGTGAGTTTTGTGTCAATGTAGAGGAGGAAAGGATGCCACAAAGTACCACACCCCAATCTCTGCTCCCTTCCAGCAACTTGAGGAAAACTGGGCAAGGGCTGGTTGTGTGTGCTTCCTTTGTGTGGCTGGGGGTTTGAGAGGAGGAGATAAAGCTATGCTGAAGGAAAGAATTCTCCAGGGGAGCTGTTACCCGGTCTGCCGTGTATATATGTGCATGTACGTGTGCGTGAGAGAGAGAGAGAGAGAGAGAGAGAGAGAGAGAGAGAGAGAGAGAGAGAGAGAACATGCAAGCATACAAGCACAAGGAAAACCCTGCACCTGTGGGGGCAGAGATTAGGGCTGGCCAGAGCAAAGGAGGGGTGGTCAGCCCCCAGGAGCAGGCTGCAGGAGGAGGGCAGCAATCAGGTCGTCAGGGAAGGTGGACAATCAGGAGGCCTAGGGTAGTGAATCAGAAGCCCAAGGAGCCTCTGTGACAAAGGAGGTCATTCGAGAGCTGTGATTGGCAGTCTGGGCCCTTCAGCAGCCGGGCAGAAAGCAGAAGCTGAGGGCAATCACACATGCACTCATGCATGCACACATGTGCACACATGCATGCACAAGGAACAGCCAGCAGCCAACAGGCTTCAGAGCCAGCTGGAGACCATGGTGCAGGCCCAAGGCCACAGGCACAGCCCAGGCTCAGGCAGGATGGTGCCTCTTCCTCCGCCTCAGCAGCCTGGCCAGGCTGTCCTGCCCTCCCAGCCCAGGTCTCTGAACTTGCTCTCATGCAGGTTATGAGCCCAAAGGGCAGTGCCCTTAAGGTAGAGGAAAAATTTCCAAGGACTGATTTTTAATCCAGTCAGGGCAGGTGGCCAAGCTCTGTCTAAATGCAATGGGAACTGGAAAGCTGCTCAGAAGAAGAGCATCCGCCCTTATTTGGGCTCAGAATGAACTAGAAGCAGGAGAAAAGCCTGGTGTCTGTCTCCATGCTGTCACTGTCTCTGCTCTGTGCCATTCTCTGCAGTACTTTACTCAGTGTGTGGAATCAGCAGATACTTGACTGGTGGGAGGCTGGGGGGAAGAAGATTCCAAGGACCCCAGCACTCCAATCTCCAGCCCCTCAGAGGCCACAGCCCGGGGCCCTTCTGCTGGGAGCCGCTCTGAGAGAACCACTCGGGCTCCCCACTCCCCAGGATCTGCTGATGGTGAGGCAGAAGCAGAGATGTTTTGTTAAACTTAAACAGACCTGCAAGTAGACACGGGTCTTATAAAATTTTAAAACCTCAGGTAATTCTATAGAAACCACTTTTACAAGTCAGAGTAGGGAGGGGAGAGAGGACATAAAGCTCCCACGTTCTGTCTGGACAGGATGTGGTGGCAGGAGGCACCGAGGGACCCTGTGGGTATAGAAGGCATGACTGCTTGCTGCCTGGTGATGCTGCAACCTGGTGACAGGTGGCAGAGGTCATACCTGGCCACTGCTGGTGGAGCTCACATGATGTTGTAATGGGTCCTCCCTCCACGCCCCCTTCCCCGTGGTCCTCTTCCTTCACCTAAGGGTGACGCCCAGTGCCAGCCATAACTTGGAATCCTCTCCCTTTGGGCCATGAGCTCACGGTGGTTGGTTAAGTTGCAGATTTGTGACATCATGGATTGTCCAGTATAATCGTAAGACAATTCTAGGCAACGTGTCACCTTCATCTGTTTCTATCATCCCCGAAGCCGTCAGGCCTCTCTGCAGTCTCTACCCCAGCCCTGTGGCTCCCTGCTCTGGCCCTGGTCCCCATCCACTTCTGACCTAGAGTCTATACATTCACGACTTCCTTCTTCCTCCACCTTAGGAATCTCCCCACCACATGATGCTCTTCAGGAGTTCAAGGGAGCCTTGGTCGAGACAATGTCCATCTGACCTGATGGGTTCAGGGACCACAGAACCCAGTGCGTGATCCCTGTGGCACCGGGCCACTTCCATGGGGTCCCCAGAGCCAGCAAGTCACGGACACTACGTTGTCCCCATTGCAAATTCTCCTTTATGGCCAACTGTTTATGGTTCAACCTGACCATCACAAGCTTTATTTATCTTTTCAGATCTATCTTGGTCCAATCCAACATTATTTCATCAAGCAGCTCCTGGAGCCTGGCCTCTGAGCTCTGTCAGTGAGTAAGATGGCCCCAGCCTTCTCTTTACACCCGCCAGCCTGGGAGGCAGGGCCACCAAGTCATGCGGTGCACAGCCTTTCGAGATCACTCAGCGAGCCTGAGCTCCAGCCAGTACCCACTAATCATTCTCAGAGCTGGACTGCAGCTGGATGGGGGTCCTGTGCCTCAGTCAGAGTCTGAGTTCTGCGTCTCTCATGAGAATAAAACTCCAGGGCAAGTATTTTATGTCCACCTGCTTCCGTTTTTTTTTTCAATTGTCAAGGAAAAGCAGGAATGATGGTTTCCTCTATGAGTGGAATCAATTAATACATGAAATGCTGGAATGGTGTTAAGCATGTAGGAAGTATTCCCAACAATGCAGCATCCCTGCAGCACTGATTAAAATGATATGTCTTCACTACTCGAAGACACATCTTCCCAAGGCACATGAGGAATTGGGTAAGATGCAGAGTCTGCGTCAACAACCAGGCTTGCAGTGAAGGAAACATGGTGGACACAGACACAGGGAAAAGTACCTGTTAATCGCAAAAAAATATACTCATTGTTTAAAAAAAAGATGAACAAGGATGGACAGTGACCATTCCCAGAGTGACCTGGAGAGCTAGCATCCAACAGGTTGGAACACAAACCGCCATCACATCTCCCTTCTGTGGGGCCTGCTTGCAGGACCATGCCCACCTATGGGGGCATTCACTCAACCCCATGGGGCAAAGGCTCAAGGGCAGGGTTGGGGAGAGGGTGTGGGATGCAGGGGAAGAACACAGGGAGCCAGGATGAGGTCCAGAGGCTCCAGCAAGCCTGTGCCTATCATATATTGCAGTGCCCAGTGCTGGACCCTTTCCAGGCCTGTTTCAGCTTACACTTGCTTTTGGCAACCAACACCTGAGTTCGCTTCTGATGGTTTCCTTAGGATCATAACACAGGCATCAGAGATCAGTGCCCTGTCCTGGCTGAAAGCCAAGTGTGGAGTGGTGACACCCAGCTGAGACCCCCCATTTGTCTGCCTAATCCGCTCCCCTGTTTTTATAGGCACATGTGGAAAATGGAGGTTCAGTTACTCGGTTTTTTTCCTATGATTAATTAATCGTAAGGTCACTTCATGAGGAGCTAGCCTTGGTTTAACCAACCATAACTGTCAATGTAGCTCTCACCAACCATAACCACCGACATAGCTCTCAACACACTGCAGTAGCCCCATCCCAGGGACTGCTCTGCTTTATTTTACACCATACACAGTATGCAAGGAGCTCTGCTCTCCTGGCCACAGATGAGGAAGCCTTTAGCCAGAAGTGGAAAATGCAATAGAAGAAAACACGAGAGAAGATGAGTCTGAGCAAGGAAAGTAGTTTCTATGTGGGGAGAGCATCCGTGGGCTGGAGCCACGCTGAGACGGCGCAGACAATAGGCCCGTGGGCTGGAGGCACACTGAGAGGCCGTGGGTGGCCAGCCCATGGACTGGAGCCATGCTGAGAGGGCACAGACAGGCCTGTAGACTTGGAGCCATGCAGAGAGGCCGTGGGTGGCCGGCCCATGGACTGGAGCCATGCTGAGAGGGCACAGACAGGCCTGTAGACTTGGAGGCATGCAGAGAGGCCGTGGGTGGCTGGCCCATGGACTGGAACCACACTAATTCCAGTGTCACAACCTCTGGAGATGAGAGGAATGAAGTCCTTTGCTTGTTTCCTCAGTTTGACATGCAGCAAAGCAAGCACTGAAACTCAGGTTTCCTCATTTCCTCATCTGTGCGGCATTAAATAACCTTCTCTCTCAGCACTGGGTTCTTGAATTCTGCAGAAGGGGGAGGGACTGACAGACAGGGATGAGCATGGGGCAGAGCTGGGTGCCCATGGCATGACAGGACTGAGGAAGAAGGGAGGATGCCAGCATCTGGTGGACTCTGTGCTCAGAAGATCATGGGTGGAGGGTTAGGTAGAGCATGCCGGGCAGACTCAAGGCTCTGGTTTCCATCCATAGCAAAAATTAGCAGGGTGGAAGAGAGAGTTACAGGTGGGCATTTTATCAGCACAGAAGGGCCTGGGACTCTGTTCTGCGGCTCAAAAGGAAGGCAGCATGTACCATCTCTGGACTTGGGTGGGGAGAGGGTTAAGATGGAGGTAGGGTCTTGTTTTTAGAAGAGTAGAAGAAACTTGCTGGGAGAGAAGATGGTGGTAAAGGAAATGGGTACAAAGCCAAGGGAAGAGGAATAATAGAGAAAATGAGGGACAGCTGTGCCCTGGCATTGGACAAGGGCATGTGACATTGAGGAGGTGACACACAAACATACAGATGACAAGTCTGTCAGCAAATGTTACATGGAGGAGATGGAGATCCAGGCTGATTTTACTGGGCGCTTTGGCTGTTCCTTACTTAGCTTCCCTTACATAATGAGGTGTGACAGGGAAGACTAGACTGGGGTTAGGATGACAGGAAAAACATGGATAGCAACCGAAGCAAAGAAGAAACTTAGCCAATACTTGGCACCAGGGCACAGGCAGAAATGGCAATTAGACTGGACGGTGATTTTTTGAGCAAGCTGACCTCCGGCTGACAGAAAAGGGTGTGTGGGAACATGCATGCAGAGGTGACGGGCAGAACTGAGCCTCCTCAGCTTTGGGTCCAGAGGAGAGTTCACAGGAGGACCTAGAATCTGTTAAAGGGGCCGCATGCTAGGTTTTTTTTGTGGTGGTTTTATTTGTATGTAAGAGTTTATGACATGTCACTGCAGGAAGACAGCAAGGGCAGAGAGTGAGACCAAAGGAAGGAAGGGAAGTTCTCCATGTCCTTGAGAGCAGAGGGCCTCCATCTTAATCAGAGTGCCACACACTCATCATCTTAACAAGACAAACTCAAGGGAGTGTCCTCCTGCTTGCAGCAAGTGGAATCCACACTAATAACCCGAGGGCCGTCATTATCGGGGGAAGTGCCTTGCCAGCCATGTAGAATGGGGCCTCTGGTGCTGCTGTGCAGCTAATGAATTTCATGGCAGTCCTTCATGAGAGCTGAGCGCAGGCCCCGAGGAAAGGCTGTGGACCCAGTCCATGAACCTCACACCATGACCCAGCTTGGAAGCCTGCAGAAATTCCCTGTGTGGAGGGCCAAGCTGCCATGCCTTCTTCCTGTGCCTCTGTCCCAGGGTGGCCAGGGCAGCCACAAGCTCGGGGCGGGTCACTGGCAGGTGTCTGTGCCCTGCACTGCCACAGAATCTCCACTGTGTTAGAGTAAGCAGTGTGAGGCAGGCCTCACCCACGCACGCACTCTGGGTTGGCAATGGTCGTGCTTCAAAGAGCAGCGTACTGGTTCCAGATAACGTGCAGAAGCTGTCACTGGTTGGGACCGTGGGACATGCAGGGCAGTGAGGATGTCTCTTGGGTCCACACATTGCAGCAGAAAGTCTGTGACTGGCTGCGGGGCTGTGCTGGGGGTCTAGTCCACCGGGATGCCCACAATCCCCTCCAAATGGTCTCATTTCCCCCCGTTAGATGGAACAACAAATTAGAAATTCTCTCCCACAAGACAGATTTAGAAATTCAAATTAACCATCCACAAACCTAGGAAAACTTGATGCTCTGGGAAGTTTGTGTGTGTGTGTGTGTGTGTGTGTGTGTGTGTGTGTGTGTGTGTGGTGTGTGAAACCCATGCTGTTCAGGGCATTGGCCATCATGGCTGGTTATACTGAAATCAATAACAACTAGAAGGTGAGACTCACATATCACATCCACATGCAGCCCGCGGTGGCACCCATGGGCCAAGCATGGTGTCTCCAGCAGTACCCTCCACTTTGAATGGCCTTGGCCATGTTCTTCATCCACAGCTATGCCTGGAGTAGGCCCATCTCTCCTCACCACCTATTTCCAGCCTCATAAAGAGTGGGTCTACTTGATCTAATTTCTCTTCATTGTGAGGGGTGTATGCAGAGAAAAGAGAAAGAGCTGCACCCCACATTCTGACAGCTTAGAAATACTTAATTGGTTTGTGGGCTGGCTGACAAGGTTTAATATTCTCATCTTTTCAAATCTAAACTCAGCTTGAGGCCAAATCACTGCCTATATTAAATACATACAAATTCTATTATTAAAATGGAAGCAGAAGTTCCCTTTACTTAAACTGACAGAGGGAGAGGAAGACTTCATATCTTGACTTTTTATTTCTGGGGAGTGGGTGCAGGGCAGAGGCAGTAATATTCCTTGCAGAGACTTAAAAACGTATAAAGGGGTTCTGCTCATCCCCACTCTGGACTTTGGCGTCCTACTCAACTCTTTTCTTTCCTGTTTTGGAAGTGTGGACACCGGGCAGAGTCACAGCATCTGGCTTTGTGCTGCAGAAGTCATAGGGCACACTCACCTCACAATGACAGAAAACAGGCATGGTCCTCAACACTAGTGCCGGGCAATCATTACACACACACACGCACACACACACACACACACACACACACACACACACACACACACACACACACAGTGTGGGAAAGGATAAAAGCCAGGTGAACATTGCTCTCCTGTGGGGTAGACTGCAGGGAAGGGACAGCTTTTCTGATGGAGTCTGGGTACGATTTCCCCTCTGGGAAAGGCAACACTGGGAAAAGGGACAGTGGATGGAGAACCGGGTTACGATGAAGCTGGGGTGATGGCCAGCAGAAGCAGGAGCCCCCTGGGGCTCCTCCCAGTCCACCAGTGAGGACATTTCACCTGGAGGGTAAAACCCTCCACTTAGGTCTTCAGAATGCTGGGGGATCACACAGCCCACATTACAGAAACAGAAGTCCACGGAGATGCAGGCTCACAAGAAATGCTTCGGGAATTTCATTTTGTTGAACAAAATCTAGGCTTAGTGTTAAACAAAAGACCCAAACAGCTGTGCTAAGAAGAGCCTGCCATGTTACCTGAAAATGTCTCTTCTTTTGCTTGCACTGACATGTTGAAACTTGTGTTACAATAAAGTCATCCTGGCAGGCCAAGTGTGCTAACACTCAAGCCAAATCATCTTCACAGCTAAGCAAGGAGCCCCACCTCAGAGGGCTGTGCCCAGTGGTCACTGCATCATGGGCCCGCCTGCAGCCCAAGGCCTGGATGGGGCTCTGCTTGCTCCCAATGAACATGCGTGGAGTGTGCGAGAATAATTCACCCCACTTCCTCCTCCTCTGGTTTGCCTCCCCAGCAGCCACACCTGTCTTCCCCTTCTTTCTCGGCATTAAAGACTATTTAACTAGCTCCTGAACAGGGGCTGGACTTCCCCCTGTCCCACCTGATGAATCAAGAGCCAAGTACTGGTTTCACTTGCCTGAGAGCTGTAACTCCTCACCTCTACCTTCTCTCACCTCTTCCCTTCTCCTCGCCTCTATTGCAGTAAGCTCTGGGAAACCGATGTGAACTTGAGTGCCATGTGTGGAAAAGGGTGGAATGTGAATGCTGCCGGCCTTTTCCCAGTACACTCCCAGGAAGGGCTGCTCCCATCGCAAGCTGCTCCCCCCCCCCCTGCCCTCCCCCACCACCTTCTTAGAGACTGTAGAAAAACAGGAGTACCCATTCCATGTGACTCATGGGTTTTACTTTACCACAGAAGAATGGTTTTCTACCCTTCCACTGGGGAATTTGCAATCTCTTTATGTGAGCTGAGCTTACAACAATATTCAGGTATGGCCAGTGTCAGTACAAAAGAGATGGTATTAGACAAAAGCTGTTGTTCATGCGTGGTAAAGTCTAGGACTACCACAGGATTTGGAATGGTTGCTGGGGTTTCTAATTGGGGCCTTGTGTGGGGTAACAAGGCATATCTCCAACCTCCTCTTGTGTTTCGGTTAATGTGTTGTGTGTGTGGTACCAGCAGGGCCTTGTGCTCCAGCTTGGCTTCCTTGCTCACAGCCGGCAATCTAGCCTTTCCTTCAGTCTGACATTATGCCATCAAACTGGAGATGAAGTCTCATAGCTCAGGCTGGCTTTGAACCACAATTCCCTAGGTTGTAGCCAACCATGTAGCTGAGATTACAGGTGTGCATGACCAACCCTGATGATCATTTTTATGCATTTCTTCCTTTCATCCATCTTCTAGTGGTTAAGAGGAACACAATACTTTGATAACAGTGAAGTGGTACAACCAATCCATCAGAAAGCCCTGAGGGAAGGAGCGAGGCATATGAGAGCCAGTGGGCTCAAGGCTCAGAGCACACAAGAGACTCTCAGCTCTACCCCACAGCGATGAAAACCTATAGAGACCTCCAGACAGGGTGTCGGGCCATGCTCTCAAATGCCCTGCAGGGCCACTGTGTCGCTTCCTCCTTGCATTTATTCTGTGGCGGGCTGGATGCACAGGCCCACCTGTTATCCTCCCTGTCCCCAACAGTACCCCGTACCTGACAGCCAGTCATGAGACTGCAAAAGGAGCAGTGAGCCATGCTCCCACAGTCTGCAGCGGCAGCGGGGAGCTGCTGACCTTCTTCCTAACTGACCTCCCTGCTGGCTGCGTGTACTCAGTTACTATCACACTTACCAGTTGTGCTGGAAAAGTGTATATTTTATCTCATTTATTTTTTGTACAGTACTGGAGCTTGAATTCAGAGTCTGGCACTCTTGTATGGCTTCTTTGCTTTAGTCTGGTGCTCACCACAGCCCATGACTGGCTTTTTGCCCATTAACTAGAGATGGAAATCTCTTGGCTTTGTCTGCCTGGGCTGGCTTTGAACTGAGATTCTTAGACCTCAACTTCCTGAGTAGCTGGGATTATAGGCATGAGCCACTGGCACCAGTAATATGGTATTTTTTTTTATCAGAATTATTCTCTAGTGGGAGAATGTGCTTACTAGATGTATGTATATTTTACAGGCTTTTATATTCACATGGTTGACAGTAGTGTGAAATGACAGCAAGCTGGAGCTCTGCTGGCTGAAGTCCATCTTCCTGGTCAATGGTCAAGATTTTGACAAATATTTCATTTATTAATTAATTGCCCAGGTCTTGCCCATGGATTTCAGACACTGAAATGTGTCTGTCAACTCAATAAAATTCCAGGTAGAGCTGCTCATGGAACTTGAGCCCCCCCCCACTTTTTTTTTTAACTAAAAGGGGAATTGGAGAGACTCCAAATTCAGTATTTTTATGAACTAAAAAATGCGGACTTCCATTATTGTAAATCATGCCTGGAGTGACTTTCATGGGCTGCAATGTCTTTCCCTCAAAGGGAACAGAGAGAATGGGACTGTGGTGGGCACCTCGTGGGTCACTGGGGTGGCAGGAAGAGGACCGCGGTGAGGAGAGTGTGGCCATGTCTAGCCCCGCTCCGTCACTGCAGAGCCCCATGAGGGATGTGCTCCAGAGAGATCTCCAGGGACACAGCATTGTTTGCCACAAACGGGACAAGCCCCCGTCTCCTCACACAGTTAGCAAAGTTGCAGCATTATTACTAGCATAGCATTCTGTGCTGTCACTGCAAATGAAGCGATGGTGATGGACTCAACAACCTTAAAGAAAGTCCCTGTGAGACATGGAGAGAAAGCAGACTGGACTGCTCTATAAGGCAACCATTTTATTATGAGCATGATTTAAATGTTTTAGGACATTTTTGGTATTTTCTGAAGTCTTCAGAGCGCTGCCACACTGCTGGTATGAGCAGCATGCTGTCTGTTCTGTAAGAAGAGGAGTACCACCTCCCACAATGGAGGCACCCCATGCTCACAAATCCCTCAGCCCAGAGCCTGGCTCACCCAACTTCAGCACCAACCCTGTAAAAACAATGGCTGGTCTCTTCCAACCACAGTGCTTCAGTCAGAGCCAAGTATACTGGTACTTCTTCTGAGTCCCTCAATCAGAGCTAAGTGCTCTGGTACTTATCCTGAATCCCTCAGTCAGAGCCAAATGCACTGGTACTTCTTCTGAGTCCCTTGGTCAGACCTGAGTACACTGGTACTTCTTCTGAGTCCTTTAGTCAGAGCTGAGTGCACTGGTACTTCTTCAGAGTCCCTTAGAGCTGAGTATACTGGTACTTCTTCTGAGTCCTTTAGTCAGAGCTGAGTGCACTGGTACTTCTTCAGAGTCCCTTAGTCAGAGCTGAGTACACTGGTACTTCTTGTGAGTCCTTTAGTCAGAGCTGAGTGCACTGGCACTTCTTCTGAGTCCTTCAGTCAGGGCCAAGTGCACTAGTACTTATCCTGACTCCTTCAGAGCCGAGTGCACTGGTACTTCTTCTGAGTCCTTCAGTCAGAGCTGAGTCCACCAGGTATTTAGTCTAAGTCCCAGGAAGACTCCCATGCACTGAGCAAAACTCTGCAGGGCTGTTTAAAGTTGCCTAAATCAGAATAGCAAGCATGTACACATAGCACTATGGCCCCCCACCTCAGTTTCCCCTCTAGCAATGTGGGGCTGTTAGGGTGCAGGCAGAGCTGCTGTTCTACCACATGCACCATCTAAGAACAGGACCAGGCAACGCCAAGCACAGTGCTTGCTTCCAGCATGGCCTTCTGTGCTTTGCAGGGCAGGGTGCTGTAGCACCATGTGGAGCTAAGGAGAGGGGCAGCCTTCTTTCTGGTGGCAGCGAGTGCTCCCTCAGGGCCTGGTCAGAGAGGCTGTGGGTGGGAGTGGCTTGAAAGGAAAGGGAGAAAATCAAGTTTCCACAGTGCTTGAAGGGAGAGGGTGGGGAGAACACTGGGTACCCCACAGTACTTCTGCCACCAGGAAACCAACATGGGGCAGACTGAGAGGAGATGGAGACCGAAAGTGACTTTTTAAATCTCCAAGGTATATAACGCTCTCTGGGGTGTCTTCCATCCGCAACTACTGTGACTGGAAAGGTCAGTCTTAGCTGCTTCATAAGAACACTCCTTTCTCCCCGCTTCTTCTTCCTTCCCTTCCCTCTTCTCCTCCCCCGCTAATCTTTTCTAGATTCTCAGAGTTGAACCCAGGCCCTAGACCATGATAACCATGTGCTCAACAATGAATGACACGCAGTCTACAGTGATTGCTGGGATGGTGGCAGCTGTGTGCACTGGGATGGTGTACACACATGCAGCCATGCACACACATGCAGCTGGTGTGCTTGCAGATGGTGTGCTACAGCCTCTAATGGAGGGAGTGAGCAGTGTAGGAAGGGAAGAAAGTAGGAAGGTAGCAAAGAAAGGAAGAAAATGGAGGAAGAGAAAAAGAAAAAGGAGAAGGGAGAGGAGAAGAAAACAAAGACTTGATTTAAATCACATAAGACTAGCTGATCCCCGTGCTCAAATAGAAAGATTAAAAACACAAAATTCCAAATAAACAAAAACAGATGAAACAATCTCTAAGCCTGAGACATGGTGAGTTCTGTAGGTATGTGTACAGTATTGTGTGAGTATTTTCAGAAGCCTTCCGCTGATGATGCTTGGTCTGGAAATGGAGCTGGTGCACACAGGAGCCACAGGCTGAGCTGGCGCATAGCACACACAGGGAGCCACGGTGGCACAGAGCCTGAGCTGTACCTGGCAGGTTCCCCAGCAAGTCCTCTGACAGCAGCTTAGAAGGACTGACCCCACCACAGAGGTGAGAGAGGAGAGACAGCTCCCGTCCAAACACCTATTTCTGTGTGCTGCACCATTCTTCACCAGATGGAAGAGAGAAGAGATTGCAAGTGTGGGGAACATGGGAGGAGAAACAGCTGAGCCAGGCAGGGCTGGAGGAAGAACAGCTGAGCAATGTACACAGTACATGGCCAATGCCACACCTGGAGCCCACCACTGGGGAAGGGGGAAGGCGTTTATCACAAGGCCAGCCATGTCTGAGAATAGGAAGAGTCTGTAAGTTCACCTCAACATGCCTCAGCAGTCTGAAGCCAGGGACACCTGGCAGGTTACGAAAGGATGAATGGAGTAAAGCAAACAAATGAAAAGAAAGGTAATGAAGGTCACAGAACAGCAGACGCCTCTTCTCCACTTACGTCTCTAAAAGAAGAATGAATCTGCATTTTCATTAAACTGATTAAATGTTATCTATGAGTTGCCTAATTGCTTTACTGGCTTAATTCTATTTCCTGCCAGTCTGATTAGCAGAGGTGTGTGTGTGTGTGTGTGTGTGTGTGTGTGTGTGTGTGTGTGTGTGTGTGTGTGTGTGCAAGCGTGCGTTTGTGCACCCCAGTGGTTTGGCACTGAACAGGAGGGTAAAAGCTATTACCACAAGAACAGCCCTGTGGTGCAGGCTGGCTTTTGGTTAATTGGGAAACCACAAGTGGTGTGAGAAGGTCGCCCTATCATTTATGTTAATTTTCCCCTCTCTGTCTTCCGTCACTTGTTCATTGCAGGAACTTGTTTTGGATCTGAGACCACTAAGAGCAGGTGTTAATTTGGGTTAAGGAGAAGGTGAGCCCAGGTAGCCACACTGGAGTAGTGACTTAATAGCAACCTGGATGTAATTTAATCGATGCTGTGAGTCTGCCTGTCTCAGCTACAATGGATAGGAGTAACTTCATACAGAAATTAATACATGCACTCCTCCTTCAGAACTTGTCTCTTGGGATACTGCAGCAATGTACAACCTCACAGAATGAACAGTCCCTTTCAGTGTGCAGGAAAATGCTTAGTGATGGAAGTGCTGGGATCGTGGTTTCCAGTCAGGGTGACAACAGCTTCACTTGGGAACAGCTGCTGATGGGGAACCATGCCTGACCAGTTCTGTGTCCTCAACTCAAATGGGAATGACTGGTTTAAAGAGGCCTTGGGTCTTAAGGGTGCATCTTACATCCTAGTTCCTCCTCTTAAATGGAAGAGGGATTTAGCTGGAGCCCTTCACTTTGTAGGGAGATGTATACGAGAAACACTGAAATGGCTGAGCTCCACACCTTCCGTCACTTCTGTCTTCTGAATACCTTGTTTGTCCTGGGACCAAGTTCAGCCTGCTCTCCATGACTTCCTCAAGACTTAGGCCAAATGCCCTCTGTTCATGGAAACCTCTCTCCACGACGTTAAGAGGGCTCTACATAGCGGTGCACCAAGCTGGTGGCTGGGAAGGAATTCCAGACATTCCGTGCTCTGACTACTCCACGCTTGGGTCCTGGGTGATGTGTGAGAGGGCAGGAGGTGTGCCAGGGACATGCATGCTGGTAGCCAGGCTGTGCTCATCTGCCCTACGCAGCTCAGAAATGCCAAGGAAATGGCCCCCAGGGAGGTCGTGTCTTGTGACAAAGCAGGTTTGTATCCATATGGGCGATAAGGGTAAGACTTTAGAAATGGAAACACAGACTGGGTTAAATAAAACCTTACATGTAGAATTTATTGTCATTAGGTAATTTTCTGAAAAACTATCCAGGAACGTAGGAAGATGCTAAGGAGACAGCATGACCCAAAGAAGGAGGGACACGGAGTCCACACTTATTGGCTGAAATGCTCGAGACACAGTGTCTCCTCAAAGCAACAGCAAGAGCATGATAGAGTGGGGGCTGCCTCTTCTTTGTCCTCACTGCACTGGCATGTTTTGGCATTTTAACAATAGGGACTCCTTGCTTTTACTGTACGTCATGTAAGTGATGCTAAGTATTTGGCAAAGTGATATGAATGGTATTTTGTTGGGAACAGGAAACTGGCTTTATTCTTCACTGTATGCTTCCTCCAATTATTTAATCACATGAAACTTCCACATCAAAAGTGTCTGGTGAGTCTGAAACTATTCCTGTAGAAACGAATCGCAAGGGTGGAGGGAGAGCTGGTGGAGGGGAGGGAGAAGAAGATCCCTGAGGACATGGTCTCTCTACAGACAGCTGTGAGGCTGGGTCAAACTGGGCTGCAAGTCTCAGGCCTCGGCCTTGTCCCTGGAGGACGGAGACTCTCCTTCATCCTTCCTGCTGAGGCTGTGTTCCTAGTGTTTTGGACCCTGGGCATGATGATAGTGTACATGGATTACTGTGTAGGCTGGTGGAAGAATAAGGCAGCCTGAGTTAGGACAATCTAAAACTCTCTACTTCTCCAGATCTGCATGCCAACCAGTGGGCATGCAAGCAAAACCTGCAACATTGCTAGGCAGGCCTGCCACGGAACCCTCCAGGCTCACCACAGAACTCTCCAAGCTGGCCACGAAAAATTCCAGGCCCACCACAGAACCCTCCAAGCAGGCCAGGAATCCTCTAAGCCTGCCCCAGAATCCTCCAAGCTGGTCATAGAACCCTCCAAGTCAGCTATGGAACCCTTCAAATCCTCCACATGGAACCCTCCAGGCCTACCCTGAGCACCTCAATCAGCCAGTGGCTGCAGTTATTTCCTTATGGAAAAACTTGTATTCCTCAGATGGAAGGCAGTGGCTACAGATGAGCTGTGAGCAAGGGGAAGAAGGCAGGGACCAAGAGGAGACAGGTTCAGTGGGAGGCCTTTATGGAACAGTAAAAGCCTGGGGACCGCATGTGGCCAAAGGCTACACAGCACAGCACAGTCTTCAGGCTCTAAGAAATACAAAGCCAAAAACCAAACCCCCAAAACAGAAAAAGCACTATCTCTAAAGCACACCTGGTGTGATGCAGGAGAGAGACAGAGCTGAGGCTTCAAAAGCGATGCGTTAGAGGTCACAGTCTAGGTCAGCACAGGTAAGACCCTGGATGGTTAATGTTGGGGCCTGCACTGAGTCTGGGTGGGTCAGCCCACTCAGGTAGATGGGCCAGAACAGGACTCTGACCTCACAGAACACACTGGAACAGCATCTGACCAACATGTGGCTACCTGCCCCATGGCAGAATGTGGGATCCGTTACTGGCTGTCTACCAGTCACACAAACTTCCACTTGGATTTCTAACAAGGAGCCTAAGAGTGGCCAGTATAGCCCCTCCCTTCCTTCACTGGCCACTGAGCTTCCTGAAGCTGTGATTCGGCCATGACAGCTTGGTTACATGGTGCCATCATTTTCGAGAAACGCAGTAGATTCCGCATCAACTATTTATGCACCAGTCTTCAGGATGCATAATGGAAGATGAATCTGGGCATGGCAAGGTAATTCTTTCAATGGCCTCATTCTGTGGAACAAACAAAACCATTCCTGGCCAGTGCATTTCCTTAGTGTAGAAGGAGAAGAACACATCACCCACCGATGCCTAGGAGTCATGGAGGGGGCCCAACAGCAGGCAGGACGGAGGGGCCACACCCACCACCGCCAGGCAGCGCCACCTGGGCCAGAGCTGCCTGTCCAGACCAGCGGGTGTCTTCAGGGTGCTGAGCAGGAGGCAAGGGAAGAATGCTGGTGGTGGGAACACTGGCGCATTTTGGATGCAGAATAGAAGCTTATCGTTTTTACGGTTGCAGCTCCAGAGAAAATCAATTTTGACACAGAACTGCCACTTTACAAGCAAATAACTATACTTTCCAATAACCTAATCTGTGCAAAGCCTCCTGAAAATTCCCTGAAGAACCAGTAGTTAAAACCTCCATTAAATCAAAGGGTTGAAGACGGGGAGGGAAGAGAGGCTGCAGTTTGACTTGGGAATGTAATGGACTCAGTGGGGAAATAAATATGTTGTTTTATGTGTACAGTTACAGGATGCGAGAGGGCGGCACTCACTTTGGAGGGAATTCTCTTGCTGTGCAACTTATTCCTAAACAGATGTGATTTTTGCTTATTCAAAAACATTTAGGTAACAATTACAGCATAATAAATTATAATTGCCACCATCTCCCAGCTATGGAACGTCTTCTATGCAAACACAAAGAAAAGGCAATTACACACAACTGTAAAACCCGTTTCCAGGTAGGTTTGGCAGTCCAGCTTCACATCATCCACTTTATTCTCACATGAAAACTGTGGTGTGCTCATGCTCAGATCCTACTTTGCGATGTGGGAATGGCCTAAGAATTAACTAAGGTTTGTTAGTGGCAGGCAGAGAGGCCCCAGGGGTGGCATTAGGGGTGCCAGGCATGGCTTCCAGACCTGGCCTAACTGCTCAGGCTCCATCAGCAGACAGAGCAGAGCACCAGTCCTCTGCTCACGGAGGCACACAGCCAATCAGCCAGCAGAGGCTGGAAGCCTTCCCTCAGGGTCGGGCAGGGAGGGCAGAGAGGGCATGGAAGGGGCGGGTCTTTGCAGCTTGGTGTCAGTGTAGTCCTAAGTGGTAACAGGGCACCTGTTGAGAAGAATAGGGTGGGGAGGAAAGATACTTAGGCAAAAAAAAAAAAAAAGAAGAGGCTCTAACACTCACAAATTGGTGTCTCTTTTATGTCAGTTTGCAAATTCATAGCAGCAAGATGTGAATGAAGCATGTTGGTGAATAGAAATGCCCTCGCTCTGAGGAAGAACCTTGTGCAACCATGGAAGACCTCTGAGAGGGGTCCAAGTGTGCATGGTGGTGGATGGCTTCTCTTTGGGAGAGCAACTAACAGTAAGCCCAGGGAGCTGGCCACAGCAGGAGTTAGGGGCACCATGGCTTCGGTGAGGTTCAGGCAGCCTCCGAGCTCTGAGAGCAGAGAAAGTCCATCTTCTCATAGAAGCCTTCTGCACCTTCATTTCTAGTGAGCAGGCAAAATGTTCCCTGCCATGAGGAAGACATGAAGGAGCTGGAAGAGAGTGTGCAGCCATTTCATGTCCCCTTTGCCCAAAGCCCATGCCAATGTCTAGGCTTCTTTAAGCACCTTGTGCTTCTTTTGGAAGTGACACTAACAATCCATTCCTCTTCGTGAATGTGACTTTAAAAGATGGAAACAGCCTGGCCACTGAGCAGGTCAGGCCAGGACAGTGGGCCTCAACCAGCTGGAGCCATTGGATGACCTGTCTTTATCTGACCAGAGGCCACGGGAATGCCAAGATCTGACTGGCCCTGGTGGAGCAGCTGACGCCTCTGGCTGTACCTTCACACTGGCATCAGGTGGCAGGGTGACAGTCTGACAGCAATGCAGTGGGTGTGGTGGTTGCTGTGTGTCTCAGGGCATGAAGACGTGAGGCCAGAGGACCTGACTCAAGTTTCCAGGTAGACCCCGCATTCCCCAAACCCAGCTCACAGACGTGCATCAACTGCAGCACTCAGTGTCTGACAAAATGCAGATTAACTTTGGGGCCCCAAACACTACCCAGAGCTCCCTGAAATCTGCTCCCAAAGTCAAAAGAAATGAAAAAAATACAGATAAATTGGTTAAAAAAAATCAGAGCTCTGTTCTGAGGCCCCTCCCCACTACGGGCTGGGCTGATGTAGACTGAGCCTGGGTAACACCTGCCTGAGAGAGGGTGGCTTGCTGAGCAGACCGGGATTTCACCAGGCCTTTCTCCCCAGCTCATTGGTATGTTCAGTCACTGGATGGCACGAAATCCACCAGACAAATGGCAGTCAGAGTTAACCGCATCACCAGAGAGGCCTCTGGATGTCCATGTCCATCTACTGCCTAGACTTCCATCAAATGTTCAAACAACCTGAGTTCCTCTGAAATCTCTGAGAAGCCACTGGGACACTGCCAGCAGTCTCCTCTGGTGGTTCCTCACACCCCAAAGGTACACTGTTTTAAGCAGGCAAAAATATAGGGCTACCCCCTGCTCCATGCCCAAAACTATGCAGAAGAGTGAGTCATCTTTTCTGAGCACAGGAATGGTCACATGCTGCCATTTTTAGCTTTTTAGAACCTCAGTTTTGTATACAATCTTAGCCATGCTGTTTGCTCACCATCAGCCCAGTGCTGGCTTTCATTCACAGACTGCTTCAAATGCCTTGGTGATAGCCCTGGGGCAGGAGAGCACAATGGTGAGCAGAAGCTGGGCACAGTCCACACATGTCCTTCTGCAAATGCAAATGGCGGAATGACGGAAGTTAGCACGGGTCGCGCCAAGTACATTTTGTTCTTTAGGGCAAATAAGAATGCTGATCCACAAAGATGATGGAATGTCCAACCATTACAAAACTCATTTCCGGCTCTGAAAGAAAAGCTCCATTTTGTGGAATGATCCATAGGAGAGATGGATAGACACCCGCTTCAGACCTAAGCGCAGCCTGCGGTCTCACAGAACTTCATGCCACGGGAAGCAAGAAAATGGAAATGGAGTAGAAACAGTCCAATATCTTCAGCTTAATGACTTTAAAACCTAGAGGTGGCATGGTGATTTCAAATTTATTTTACCTGCCTATTACACTTGACTAAGTAGATTTTTATAGCAATACATTGAAAATGTACACACTATGCAATGGCCGTGCTTCGTGGCAGGCAGCACTGTTTTAAAAAATCTAATTTATTAGAAGAAATGGTACAATCATAGCTTAATGCTAAAACAGTCCCAGAAGGGCAGCTTAACAATTGTCAAAGGATCCGATCCTGAGTGGGGAAGTGAGGAGCAGAGGACAGTGAGGTGAAGCGGGAGCATCCTGTCACTGAGCTTTGGCTGGAGTTGTGTGAGCCATGGCCAGCAGAATACAGAGGACCACAGTCCCGGGATTTGAGTGTCAGAGCCCAGAGAAGACAACTGGCATCTTCTAAGCCAATGGAGAACTGAGGAAATGTCTCCGGGCCGTTGAACACTCATCTCGTGTCTCTGCCCACCTCGCTTTCAGGTGTGGCAGGCTTCCCACCTGGGCGGGCCCATCACCCCTGGTCCTACCACGGAAACCCTAAGATCCCCTGGGCTCACACCTTGAGGAATGACTTCTGACAGGTTTTGTGTGGAGCTGTGTTGTGTGCTGTTAGTCATTAGTCATTTGTTTTCTGGACCTGGGACACGATCTGTGGCTGTTCATTTGCACGGTCCATGCCATGGCTTTCCATGTGAACAGTCCCTCATTCAGTGTGAGCTCCACGCTCTCCAGGATCTTGGCTGACGTGAATAATGCTATTTTTCCCATCACTGACAACTGTTTATAAGCATGCTGTGGTATCACACACTCCTAGCAAATGTGGCCTCTTTTCTAGTTCCCAGGCCTGATGTGTTGGAGAATTAGGTTGTTTGTTCACTTGTAATCGAAGTGCTTCCATATGTCCTAATTTTTTACCTTCATGAGGATGGAAATCTAACAAGTTACAAAAGAAACCCACTGTCACCTAGCTCTAGACACTCCAACTAGCACTGAATCACCTAGTCCTCAACACTCCAACTAGCACTGGATCACCTAGTCTTCAATATTCCAGCTAGCTCTGGATCACCTAGTTCTCAACGCTCCAACTAGCTCTGGATCATCTAGTCCTCCAGCTAGCTCTGGATCTTGGCTAAGATATTTTACTTTTCTAAGTTTCCATCTTCTGAAATGACAGAAAACAGCAGAGATGGGATTCTAAATCTCTCGAAGCTTAGACTTTGCCCTATACCCAGGATTCGCTTTCTCCCTTCTCTTCTGCAATGCCTCCCAGCAAGAACTCTCTAAGAATAGACTCAGGAACATGGTCAGTTGCTGCTTCTCTCAGGATCTGCAGGCCCATGACACTTCTGCCTCTCCATAGCAGCTGCAGCAGACACCAAGGGCTGAGCCAGGATGGTGTAAGAATGCAGGAAATGGGAGCACTCAGACTAGAAATTCCTTTTAGCCAGGCATAGTAGTTCAAGCCTGTAACCCTAACTTCTTAGAAGGGAGAGATTTGGGTTTATAGTTAAAGGTCAGCCTGGGTGAATAAAGAGTTCGTGAGACCCCACTGCAACCAATGGCGCGTGTAATGCATGCCCTACCTATGGTCCCAGCAATGGGGAAATCACAATGGCAGAGCACAATCGGGGACACATGTCACACCAAGTGACTTGCAAAAAGCACATGTACGGGCATCACAAACCAACCTGGAAGAAGTCTAGACCCTACCTAAAAACAAACAAACAAAACAAAAACCAAAAAACAATGTGAGGCTAGAGGCATGGGTCAAGCAGTAAAGCACCTGCCTAGAAAGCACGAGGGGCCATGGGTTCAATGCCAAATACTGTCCCTGTCCTTAGAATACTTTCCTATATATTCTGACTACTTCAGATTCTCCCAAAATTACAACCCACTCAAGACTCACATGACTCATTTAACTCCATTTCCTTCAAGCTACTCACAAGAGCACTAATACTTATTATGGAAATATTTGGGGTTTGCAGGAGAAGTGGAATACGTTTGTCTATTTTCGCGTCTAGGAGTCAGTGCGAAGTGTGTGCTCTGGGTTCATTTCCACTCTGTTGCTGGAGCAGCATTGGGGTCCTCTGCCTTCACTCCTGAAGCCAGTCTCTGCAGGGCACTGGCAGAGGAGAGGTGTGCCCTGTGGATATGGGTGCAGGTTCTCTAAATCACTCCTGAAGTGTGGCTCTTGGTTTAAACTAGTGAGTCCCCTTTGTACAATTGCCCTATTAATTTGCTAGCCATTGATTTAAACCACTGTGTCTGGAGGTGCCCTGCCCCTAGCTTACCTGCCTGATCACCAGTTCAGCTCCAGAACATTCCTCCCCTTCCACGAGGCCTCCTCATCTATCTCCACCTGCCTCCATTTGTCTTCATTTATTCATTTTTATCTCCATGCCCCTTGCTCCTCCCTCTTCTGTTCCTTCATGCTCTGCCATTTTCTGTCTCCTTGGACTTTCCTCCCCTCTCACTTGAGAGCACCTAATAAATCTGCAATTAGTTTGCCACACAGAGAGAGGAGAGGGCTGAGGAGAGGCGGGCAGGAGGGAGGAGCATGTGTTCACATGGAGAGGTGGCCCAGAGTCTACCTGAGGACTCTAGTCCTGCATTCCTTCTTCAGGTGACCAGGCAGGAGTGGCATTGCCTCAGCAGGGTGGAATCAAATCGTCACACATGGACATATTTTAGACTACAATTCCACTGGGCAGATGTGAGGTGCACTGGCAGCGGTCAGCCTCCCCATGTCCTCCGTGGGTCTGAGAAACCTTAGCAGACACCAGAGCCTCGTCTCTTCTGATGGAAGTCATACTTGCTCTGCTTAAGACTCATTTGACTCGTTTGTCCACACAAAAACTAGAGGTCATCTTACATAGAACACACATGGTAAATGCATGGTTGGAAATAGCATTAAAGATAAAGTAATGATCGTAGCTTTCCCCCTTCCTGATTTCTGTGGGCTGAGTGTCATTTTAATTCCCTTTGGGACTTTGGATTCTGTTGTGAGCATACTGTTTTGGAGTCTGGGTTCACTCTACCTGTAGATAATCCCTCCTGCCTTCCAGGCCTGGCTGAGCCCCCTTACTCAGTCCAGCCTTGTCCATGGGAAGGGAAGGGAGGCGGGAAACACCAAGCTCCTCCCTCTGGGTAGAGCACACAGCAATCTCTGAGTCTGATGATGGGTCCATGTGTGAGCAGACTCACTGGAAATGTCGAGGCACACACAAATGCCAAGAGAGATTAGTAGCGAGTGTTGGGTGGGTGTTAGCATGTGTCCTAAGTTGAGACTGGAGGAGTGCAGAATGGATGCCCAGGCCAGAAGCAGCCACAGCAGGTGTCAGGGGAGGAGGAGGAGGGCTAGCCTGAGGCTGCTGCATGGCTCACCTCACAATACACCCATGGCTGTGGACACCTTGACCCTCTCCTCCCATGAGGAGAGGGCTGTGACTTACTCTGAGAAATATCACATCTGCATAGCACAGCCTCTGCTTCTCCTTTATGTCTGATGTGACTCCCCAAACCAAAGGGCTCTACTGTGTAACTGTGCCCTGCCTATATAACCTGGCAGCAGTGCCAGCCCTAGGCCAAGCCTCAAAGGACAGAAACAGGGGTTTTCAGCGCCCGTGTGTTTGGTAATTGCCAAGTGGAAATACAGTCTGAACTATTCAGTCAATGTAGTTCCTGAAAATGACATAGTGCCAACAGGCTCAACAGGAATCTGCTAATTTATCCCAAATACAATTCCCACGTCAACGGAAATGGTATGAGCTTCTAATAGCACAGAGGTTCACAAAAAGATCACTCCATTTGGCCACTGGGAAGAAAGAATCAACTAGGGCTGGGCACCCATGGTTCATGCTTACATTCTGAGAGATCTGAGGATGACAGTTTGAAGTCAGCCTGGCAGAAAAGTCCTAAAGGCTCATATCTCCAACTAACTACCAAAAAGCTGGACTGAAGGCATTGCTAAAGTAGTAGAATACCAGTTGTGAGTGAAAAAACTGAGGGAGAGCAACAGACCCTGAGTTCAACCCCCAGTTCTACCACACAGACACACACAGACACACAGACAGATCGACACACACACACACACACATACCCCCCTCACACTATGCAATTGTAATTATAGTTTCTGGTTGGTTGTACCCATTGGAGACAATCTCAGTGCAATCGAAGGAAACAACTGTGAAGAAACTCAGCAAGATCAGCCATACTCTACGTCCTAGCCTGGCATCTGCACCACAGCAGCAGTGAGCCCTTCCACCAGTGTGACGCCCAGAGCCACGGAGAGGGCTCTGGTTTCCCCCCCAGATGAAGCCGTGGCTAAGGCAGGCCAACAAGGCAGCCTGGAAAGGTATCCCTGGCCACACACAGAGATGTCTGTTTGTCATTCCAGGAGCCCATGGCCACATGGTCCAGTGGCTCACAGGTGTCTGTGGAAGAGCACCTCAGTACAAGCTGACTAGTGGGAGTTCCAGTGCCACAGTCCATGCCTACCTGGCAAGTATACACCCTAAGCTCATGTTCAAACTCTTAGACTGCCCCCCTCCCTCTCTCTCTCTGTTTCTGGTGGTACTGAGTTTGAACTTAGGGCTGCATGCTTGCTAGGCAGGTGTTCTATCACTGAGCCACACCTCTAGCACTCTTTTGTGCTGCTTATTTTTGAGATAGGACCTTGCCTCCTGCACAGGAACATACTTGGACTGCGACCTATCTCTTTTTGGTTTCCCAATTTTGCCTGGATGACACCCATGTAGCAGCACACTCATCTTCTACTGTGATAAAGTCTCACAGAATTTTCTGCCTAGGACTGGTTTGGTCCCGTGATCCTGGTTCCATGATCTTAGCTTCTCATGAAGCCTGGATGACAGGTGTGCACCACTGTAGTTAGAGATTGGTGAGCAGGTCTTAAGTGTATGCCCCAGCTGACCTTAAACCACAATCCTAATCTAATTCCAAGAAACTAGGGGATAGGCACTCAGCTACTTCTGTCTTTTAAATGTTGCCATGTTATCCTTGTTTCTCTCTTGAAAAGCAGCATTGCTCTCATTGTCAATCACTCCCTTGTAGATTTAGGAAACACACAGGAGAGTCGCATATACCATTTCATGGATTCTGAGACACCCACTTTTACGTGTTCTAATATCTGTGACATCAAAATGCACCTTCAACTCCAGGGCCTGCCTGTTAATTGCTAGTGTTATTTCTTGGTGATGGTGTGTCCTGTGGTGAGGGCCATCACTCAGATGAAACACAGTCTTGTCACCACCACAGTTAATTCCTGTTAGTGGTGAGGGGAAGGGCAGATAAATCAACTAGTGAGTGCTATCAATCCTTCCTTTCATCAGATAAAGCACAAAATGACTGCCGCCTTTCTCAAGGCTGAGCAGCTGCCAGCTCACCCTGCACACCAGTGTCCACAGGAACCTACTCAGTGACCGCATGCATGGTCACCACCCATTACTATTCAGGCATAAGCTAACGTACACAGCGCTGGATCCCAGATCCATCCTCTCCCTGCACTGTAACACACACACATCATGTGCATTACACACACAACATACATATACACATGACAAGCTCTCATGGTGGGCCACCTGGCCTCCCACAACATGACAAGTGTCTGTCATGCATACACAGCCCTGGGTTTAGCCACAGCAGCCTGTGTGGACAGTGCAAATGCTGCTATGACAAGACTGCAGAAGTGCAATGGGGGCAGCCGGGCCACTAGCAAAAGCCCACAGCAGCAAGTACACCTTCAGTCTCTCCCATCTGCTGGGTGCACATGCAGAAATCAGACAAGTTCTAGGAGCATACATGCACACACATACACACACACACACATACATGTGTGCACATACTGCGATCGAGAGCATGTTGCAGAGCCCAAGGTTATGACTTAAGCTAAATCTAGTGTCCTGTCAGGACACACAATGCCAGACAATATGTCATTAGCTCTTGCACATCATCCTCCTTGTGTCTCAGGGCGCCAGGTCACAGCTATGTCTTCCATAAGCCTTTCCCTAGACTCTATCCTCGGCACTAGTTCAAGAAGGTCACAAGAGACTGTAAACACTCTGCATAGATTCTCTCTTTATTAGTATGTAGCTCAAACATGCACTTAAAATATTTGAGCAAATAACTGCATTTAGTATGTTTTGTCTTGCTATTCTGTTCTAGAGTCCTTCTTCCTAATCTCCCAAGTGCTGGGATTACACACATGTAGCACAGGCCAGGTTGAAGGAGTGTATGGGAGATTCCTTTCTTTTTGTTTTGTGTTGGTACTAGGGCTTGACCTCTAAATTGCTCTAAACAGGCTTTTTGGTTCAAGGCTGGTGGAAGGTTTTATCTTCTTTCTTCCTAAAGCAATGAGCCCTGGCTCAGGAAGAAGAACAGGATCAGCCAGGGAGGCCCAGATGAAAAACTATGGACCAGCATTTACTGCATCCTTTTCAGACAGGTACAGAGGGGGCAACCCCACAGGGCCTCATGCCTCTGCTTCTCCCAGGTGGGCAGTGCCATAGCCCTCAGTGCAAGGAAGGAAACTATGGATCAGGGAGTTGGATAACTGCTTCTGGGTGATCAACTAGCAAAGGGAGGGCTTGGGGTCAGGTTGGTTATGCCCATCCTAAGGCTCTTACTTATATCATCCATGTGAATGCTACATAACAAAAGCAGCCTGGCCTCAGTGAGCTCTGGGCTGCTTAGTCTGTAAGGCAGAGGGGTGGCAGGTTCCTATGCCAGTGGCTGGCTTCCCATGACCCCTCACAGTCCACAGTTCTGAGTGGTGGAAGGAAGGCTGCCATGCTACTTTCAGTCAAGTCAACAAACTCCACGTCCTGTGCAGGCATTTGCTGGAGCCTGATGAAGCTGCGGTGGTGCATGTCAGGGCCTAGCTAGCCCTGGTCTTCAGTACTGCTATCTACTCACTTCCTGCGGGGCTCAAAGTTCTTGGTCCCCATCCCCCTTTCCCCCCAGAGCAGCCCTACTCATGCATGCAGCCTCTGCATCAGTGTGTTCAGGGCTGAGTTCATTTCTGCAGGGAGTCCAGCATGTCTGAACTTTCCAAAATCATTTGGCCCCCATTACGGGTAAGCACTGCTCTTAAATAGGTTGTAACTCCTGCTAATAGGCTCCATAACCATCGCCGGGTGGAACAAAGGGACACGGGAAAGAGGGCCATCCGTCATCTTTATTCCTATCGAGCAGCCTGCGAGGGGCAGATCTTCCCATTTCAGAAGCTCCTGGTCTCCGTCTGCTCTTCAGGGCTGATTGGTGCTGCAGTGGGGGGCTGGGGGTTGGAGGGAAGAGCCCACCCGAGGCCACTTGGAATCCCAAGACTCAAATTGGAGGCGTTATTGTAAATATAACTCAGGAAGACAGAAAATAAAGCAAATGCCACAGAGATGATTTTCAGTTTTAACAAATTTCATGGAAATGGCTGGAGGCTAGGCACTTAAATGATCTTTCTTCCACCGAGGAACCTAATTACTTAACAGTATGGGGTTGAAAGACAGAAAAGGTGACTTTGTTGACAGGCCAGTGCCTTTCATTGTTCTAAGAACAGAGCAGTCAAAAAAATCCTAAAACAACAGGGAAGAATATTGCCTCCCCCCTGAGTTTCAGCTGAGATTCTTTGAGTGACAACCTTACCCTCAGATTAAGTTGCCAATAGGAGTGTGTTTAGTTCATACTTTAACATTTTTCTTTCCTTTATTTTTTCTTGCCTGAAAACCTAGAGCCTTTGCATATGCCAACCACTACGTGTGGCCCAAAGTTTAAAGGCTTTGAAAAGTGAACTCTCCTTACTGCTAGCTACCCGGGCAGGTGCAGATGTTCACACTGCAAGTTCTCGCACTCTTGTATTCCTGCTTGGGGATAGCAGAATAGGAAGAATCCATAAATGCTATCATATACATCTCCTGCTGCAGGGTATTCAGGTATACCAGACTAAAAGAGTGAGCCAGGCTCGTTACAGGCTCATGTCCGTGATCCTACCCTATTTGAAAAGGAATTCAGTACAAAGTGATGGCTGGGGTGGCTCAGGCGGTAGAGAGCCTGCCTAGTTCTAACCCCGGAACCACCAAAGACAGGTGTCAATCACCCCACAACATCTCTAAATGCTTAGTATTTTACTACAGTATGACTTGATAAACAAAAAAAAGCATACAAAGTCTAAAATCTCGCCAAAATGGGTGTTATTTTCAATGCGATAAGCATTTTTTCCTGTTTCATTGGTATTTAGATTTTTATTAAAACTCTACTCACACATCTATCAGGTAGGGGACCATTGAGGCCCCCAAATCATTGGGTTTTAATGGGACACACACCTGTGCACCCTATGTGCACCCTGACGCCATTTGCCTGTAGCAGCCATGGCACATGGCCTATAATGATAGCCATGCAGGCCTTGCAGGGAAGAGGCCCCAGCCCTGCGGCCTTGGACCGTTAACTACAATGGGAAGTTAAGGCCACAAAGTCCCAGCTGTCCTGCACACGTCCTCATTGCAAAGACCTCCTCTTTTCCCTTTTCTTTCTGATTTTAGACCCAACTTGGATCTCAAGTTTTAGCTGTTTCTTTCTGTAAAGCAGAGGCTCCTCTATATGCAATCCAACACAGCCTCTCATGTGCCTCACACAGGAAGAATATAATTGCCCCCAGTCTCTGGCAGTCTCTCTGGGTACAAAGAGTCATGTCCCGCATGGAGCGGTTCCCTTGCACTGGACCCTTCCGTCCAGGCTCCTGCCCTCTGTGAGCTGTCGTTCTTGCTCTTTCCTTCTGGGCGGGGGCACGGGTGCTCAAGAAAGCCCTTTGTACCCCTGGCCCACAATCCCACCCACCAAGGCTCCACTCAAGGTCTGCACAGGTGAGTGCAGGGCTACACCTCCTGGGGCAGGTGTGCACAGGACAGAGCCATCCAACTGCAGATGATGTCCTCCACCCTGGGCCTCTGCTGCTCTAATCCATTACAACCCAGCCACAAGTCTGCGGCAGGAGCCCAAGCAGACCTAACCCCCACCCACCCAGCCTAGCACTGGTGCCCTCTGCTCATGTCTCTGCCTCCTGGGGTCCTACTGATGTCTAAAGACAGATGGCTAATGTTTCCCCTCCTCAGTCCACCAAGCCCTCTTTCCCCTGGCATGGAAGCTTATAATCTGACCTCTTTAGACACTTGTCCTATTCTGCTTTTTATCATAAGTTTGGGGTTCCCTTCCTTAGCCACTCTCCAGAGAAAGGGACCTGCAACTTATCCACTGCTTTACTCAGGAAACATTTGTGAACTTGGATGAAATTGTCAAAATGCATTTTAGGTTTTAAAAATGTGAAAAGCTACTTCATGAGCTTATAGTTATACATTTGTACAAACATGTTTTATTTATCTTCTAATTAATATTGTGTAGAGATTCCTTTGAATGGTTCATAGGATATTCTTTTCTCTCTCTCTCTTTTTTTTTTTTGGTCAGGTGTGGAGCTTGAACTCTGGGCTTGGGCGCTGTTCCTGCCAGCTGTCAAGGCGAGCACTCTACCGCACACTTCCTGTTTTCTAGTGGTTTATTGGAGATAAGAGTCTCACGGACTTTCCTGCCAGGGCTGGCTTTGAACCTCCACCCTCAGATCTCAGCCTCCTGAGTAGCTAGGACTACAGGCATGAGCCACTGACGCCTGGCTCCATATGGATACTCTTAAAAGCCTCTCCTGTAAAATCTCTCCTTGGCTCTTACCTATTTGTTTCTCCAGTGATTATTACATCACAGGCAGTCAAATGTCGGAAAAAGGAAAGGAAAGGAAAGTAAGAAGAGAAAAAAACATAGCATTCACAAACACGGGAGGGAGAGGCCTGTCTAAAACGAACACCAGAGGATACCCAAATGTCAGCGACAGAAAGGAGAAAAGGACAAGGGACTTTCTACTGACCAAGAATATTCCCCAGTAATCAAAGGGGGTGAATGGGTGTGTGTGTGTGTGTGTGTGTGTCTGTGTGTGTGTGTGTGTGTGTTTTGCCATCAATAAGTGTTTTTACGAATAGTCATATTGCCACTCAGCATCACTGACATGGTCAACAGGACTTATCATTGTCCTACATGAAGTCCTGGACCTGAAGGCTTAGGTCCCCAAGTCCCCTGCCCACAGCTGTTCTGGAAACTTCCTGTGGCTATGAACTTGATGACTCTCAGCACCCTGTATACCCAGAATCATGTGGTGTTTGTCCTTTTGTGTATGGCTTATTTCTGTTAGTATAGTGTGTGCCCAGAACACAGGGTCTCCCATGCTGCGGCCAGGGTCAGCATCTCCTTCCTTTGAGGGCTAAATGGCAGCACTCCACTGTGTGGCAGTGCCACATTGTGCTTATGCATTTTGCCAGCTGATGGACACCCAAGCTGCTGCTTCATTTTGGTCTTTTTTTTTTTTTGGTCATGGGGTTGAACTCTGGGCCTGAGTGCTTTCCCTCAGCTCTTCAGCTCAAGGCTAGTGCTCTACCAGTTGAGTTACAGCGCCACTTTTGGTTTTCTGGTGGTTTATTAGAGATAAGAGTTTCAGGGACTTTCCTGCCAGAGCTGGCTTTGAACTATGATCCTCAGATCTCAGCCTCCTGAGTAGCTAGCATGAGCCACCAGTGTCCCGCTTTTTTGGTCTTATGATGAGTAAATAGTATAGCTATTGATAAGTTCTATGCAAATCCCTGCTTTCATTCTAGATAACTTCCCAGAAGTCTGATTAGAGGGTCATATGGGAATCCCACACTTAATTTTCTGAGGAGCCGCCATATTGTTTGCCACATGGCTATCTCTTTGGACTCTGGGACCTATCAATCCCCTGAGGCCTCCATGACATTCACTTTAGACACAAGGTGGATTGGAGAGGTCCCTACCTTCTCCACTATTCTGACTATGAAACTCAGATCTATGAACGCATCATTCCTCTGAAATCTGCGATGGGTATCTACTCTCTCCTGTAATAGAGAGGGAAAACCCAAAGCAATGATGTTTGCTACGGACAAGGTAAATCCCTTCTCAGACACTTCCAGAACTATTCATAAGCAGAGGTGTGGAAAAGCACTTAGCAAAGCTTTGCACACATATTCCTGCAGAGGGTGGGGTTTTCACAGTGCAGTGTGGTGATCAGCCTCCATCAACCTTGAAAGGCTGCACTGAAGGCTGGGCTGGAGTTCTCGTGTCTTTCATCGTGTGTCCCATGTGATGGGGAGGCTCTGAGGAGACAGAGCTGCAGATCAAAGCAATGCCACAGCACAGAATGGCTATGAGGAGCCCAATGCTATGCCACCATCTGCAGAACTCTCAGTAACATGTTGTTAAACATGAGTCTGGAGTCAGTCATGTGCTGTGTCACATCCACATAGTACAGAGAGACACCCATGCCTGCCTGACACAGTTGAATACCACAGGCCGCACAGCCCAAGGCTGGGGTGACAGTGGACAGGTGTGCCTCACCCAGCACTGTGCTCAGGAACTTGCTGCCCTGTGAGAAGCATTTTCTTCCCCTAGGAAAAGGCTTCCATTGTTCCTGCCTGAGACTTTGCCTGAGAATTCAAGCACCACTACCATTTTCCAGCAGGACCTACCTGGTGTTCAAAACCTGAAGTCTCTGTCATGTCATTCAGTTTGGAAAGAAGGTTATGGAATAAGATGTAGCCACAGCCCTGTATACTGCCCCTTTATTGTTCTTACGCAGTGGGAGATGAACATCAGCTGTGAGTGGTCCATGGAAAACAGATGTTAGAAAGGGCTTCTGGGGCCAGAGGTACTGCCCCATCCTGCCCCACCCTGTGGGAATCTCATATAGCTTCTGATGTGTTAGCTCCATATTTACCTTCACCCCCTGATCATGATGAATGCAAAAAGCAGTTCAAGAATCACGAAGGGGAAATCTATGGTGATATGCCTCACAATCAACGAGAGGCTGATGCCCAACTTACAGCCACCACGCTTCACAACTCAAATGCTTCCTGTCTGTTTTTATTTATTTTTTTATTTTAACGGCAACATCTTTCCCCTGGCTTGGGTTTTGAAGTAATGATATAAAATTCATTTTATCTCTCTTTCAAGCCTGGCTCTTTCATACATCACATCAGGCTTGTCATATCTGAGGAATTATTAAAATGAGACGGAGCTGGCGATTTCTGAGCAGAAAAGCCTCTTTGAGTCGGCGTCCTCAGGAGAGGCCCGGCTCAATCTCATTAGCTGGGGCTGAGACGCGTCCTGTCTCCAGGTTCAAGGTGATGAAAGATTGGGGCGCTGGGCCTTGTCTCATTTTGCATGCAGCACACATCCATCCCTGCCCGTGAACACGAAATTACATTGAACCCGGGGAGTCTAACTCCATTAATTTTAAATGGAAGATTAATTTAACAATATGCGGCCGATATTTGTTACAGACCTATCATGTAAAAGTGACAGTTAGCAATAAATTGTAGTGACTCATACTGGCCAGTGGCCCTGGCTCAAATAAATCAGGCGGCATTTACACATAATTGCTGTTTTTAAAGACAGGGATATGGGTGATGTGTTTCTTTGATGAAAGATTGGGCAACTCCATTCAAAGAAAGGCAGCTGCTCTGACAGCCACGGTGCTGTTCTGGGGAGATGTTTTTCATTAGTATTTCTACAATAATCATTTAGGAAAAACAAATACTGCATGGATATATAACCATCTTTTAAAAAACTATAGAATAATGAATTCTGTCACATGAAGCTTTGTGGTATTTTATCAATTTCCTCAATTAGAACAATAATATTATACTACATAAATAACAGTAACACCTCCAGAACCATCTATTTCCAGGAGATACAGGCACAGAGAAGAGGACAAGAGGAGGGAAAGCATCACTGCTGACAAGGAGAAGCAGTTGTGTGGAGTTTTTCTAAGTAATTTCAGTCATGCATGTTGGTACCCATCTGCAGGGCATGGAGGGGCAGGGGACAGCTGCAATTCAAGGGGTTATCCCGAAGGAAAAAAAAATGCATGAAAATTTTTATGTGATTTCCTTCATAAAGCTCTTGCTACATTTTTACAGCATGTCCTCTGAAGGAAACAAGGGGGATGGTGACTCAGGGCCCCAAATTGCATGCTTTCTCAGCAATGCTCGCACCCTCCGGTGGAGGCCTGCAGACAGGGCAACCGGGCCCTCGGACCGTGCAGCCTGACCCCTCTCCTCTCCAGCACTCAGGTAAGGATGCTCAAGCCCTTGGTGACAGCAGCTTTGCTCTTGTCTCTTTTGAGAGATTAAGGAGGAACGAGGGCAGGCTGAGGACTCTGTCCTCCCTCTCAGCCCACTGGGGGCTGGAGCCCACCTGGAGGAGGGGCTCACTCTGCTTCATGGTCCTCAGCACATGAGAAGCAAGAGAAAGCATCTGCCCTTTACAGCAACGAGATGAGCCCCCCGACTGCACCCTGGAGCCCCCCTCCCACACGTCCTTCTGCAGAAACAGAGCAGAGTATGTTTCTGCCACACATCTCTCCACAGCTCCTAACTGCGCACAGGGCTGAGTCTATACTCCGAAGTCCCATGGGCCAGGCCCTCACAGCTGGGCATACTGTCTTTGTCACTCTTCTGAACAGCAATGACACATGAAACACTTCCAGGGCCAGCCTCACAACGGCTCTCACACCAACCACACTTCCTGGGTGCCAAGCCCTCCACACAGAATCTTCTTCCCAATGCCCCTGATCTGGAAAACGGTTACTCTTTCTACAAAACCCAAACCCAACACCAGCTCTAGGCCCTCCATCAAGGAGCCAATAAATAGCAGACATCTACCACAGCTACCTTCCCTGAGAAAAACACCAGGAGCACACGCAACAGACAACAGAACTGTTACATTCATGGTAAGTGGTCTGCCTTAAGGATGGCTGGGAGAGAAGAGCTAAGAATGGGCATGCTGAAAAGCTGGCATATTCATGTTGTTTTGCTCTAACATTGATTCTGATGGAGAATGTTATCCATTACTACAGACAACCAACAGAGGAGATTAAAGTAAACATTTGGGTGTAAACATGAAGAATAGGCCCATAAAGGGCCAAGGGTTTAAAGACAGGGGTACAGGAGATGTGTTGTGATTCTGTGAGGGCAGCTGCTCATTATTTTATAGCCAGAGAGGGGAGCATGGGGATGCCAACCTGGCAGGTAGGCCTCAGACTCCAGGAATCCTAAGGAGCCAGAGTCCTCCTGATACCCACCTGCGGGCAGACCACAGGGAGAGAAGTTCAGTGGGTATGACAGACCTGCAGCATGGTGAAGGTGGGGGCCCCAGCCCCAGGATGATCCTTGGTCCTAGACTCTAAGAAGTCCTGCTGCTGGGAGGAGGAGGAGAAGAGTGTGGGATGGAATCCCAACATGGGAGGTCTTCCCACCCCTACCCAACACCTGGGAACAACTGTGATGGGAGCCCCAGCACGGGAGGTCTGCCCTCTACCACTCGACACCCGAGGACCAGCCAGGATGCAACAGAGTTCCAGAGGTGCAGAGCAATCTGGTGAAAGGTAAAGCCTGTTTCCCAGTGACAGGGCATCCCTGAAGTGCAGGCACACACAGAAGGTCTGTGGACAGCCACGCCTCCCCAGCTCCACGAGAGACTTGGCTTCCATACCAGCCTTCCCAGGCCAGTACCAGACCTGTTACATGTGACAAAGTTATGCAACGCCCGGCTATGAGCAGAGCCATCAATTTGACTTTTCTATTCCATGTACCCTGCTCCTTTGAGCACAGTCACATTAAAGATAATTTCACTCCACGAGATCTGAAATGTACCCCGAAGTGGCCCGTGTCACAGAATAACAGGTACCCTGCAGTAGTAACATAGTAATCAGAGCCGCAAAATAAACTAGCTCCCGAGGTAATTCTTGCACTTCTATTGTGCTTCCCTCCACAGAATTTCAAGTTATTAGAAAACACTAATTAAACTATATAGTTTCCCCAAAGGAGAGGCTACAATTATTTTTTGTTCAGATGGATAATTGAGGCAAAGGGGAGCTGACAGACCTAACCCTTCACTATGGCCCAAATCCAGAAGTTTTGTCTCCTTTCAAAGTGCAGTGCCATTTATCAATAAACAAAGATCTATAACTTTAAAAAGTAAATGAAGCTGTTCTAGCTGGAAACTGGTGGCTTGTGCTGGTAAACCTAGCTACTCTGAAGGCTGAGATTTGAGGATTGAGGTTCACAGTCTGAGCAGACATACCTGAGACTCTTCTCACCAATTAGCCAACAAAAGCCTAGAATTGGAGGCATAGCTCAAGTGGCAGAGTGCCAGCTTTGAGCTAAAATGCCAAGAAAGACCGAGAGATCCTGAGTTTAAGCCCCAGTACCAACACACACACACACACACACACACACACACACACACACACACACACACACACACACACAGAGAGAAATAAACAGACACGTGTGTGTACACACACAGATACATGCATGTACCCCCCAAGACAGACAAGCTATAGGTTACAGACTGAGGTAACTGGTTGCTTCTCAGAGCCTTCAAGCACATGCTATTCACCTCCTGCCCTGTCCCAGCTCCCAGCCAACTGACTGCAGGGACAGAGTAACTGCCTGGAGCTCTCGGTTGTCTGGAAGGGCCTAGAGGTTCTGCAGACAAATCAGGCCCTTGAGGAGAAAGTAAAGTGTTCCATCCAGGCACTGGCCTGCTAGGGGGTGAGAGGGGGCACTCAAGGGAACCAGGAAGGAGCTGTGTCTTCAGTGCCGGCCACGGATGCCTCTCTGACTAGCTCCTCTCCTGTGCTTTCATGTTAAATTTCTTATGGGAGCACATCACCTAATTAGAGGAATTGATAACTGCACTGTTCCATAATGAGGACAATACATTTCAAAGTCATTAAAGATAAGCAAGGCGATAAGTCTGGGCTTAAGCGGCGTTTCCCCAGATTTCACGGTTCTGCATGTTGCGAGTGAGGAAGGCAATCCCTGCCCAGTCAGCTGTAAATGCTGGGTTATTGGAATCTTTAAAACAGGCAGCAAGGAGAAAATTACATGGCCAAATCTCCTTTTTCCGGTTAATGAAGAATTAAGACTCCCATTTACCATATTAGAGGGTTCATCAGAGCCCCCTTCTCTCTGTCGCTGTCGTCTGGCAGCGGTGTCAGTTTATCTGCGTCTAAACGCCAAAGTGCATGACAGAGGATCATTCATGACTGTCACTTCTACTTATCTTGCCATTGTCACACTGTGAAGGAAACGTGGGCTGTGGAGCCGTCTGCCTTGTCCCCTCTCAGCCTGGCTCAAGGAAAAAAGCATTCCAAAGCCATTCACGTCCAATCACCCTGTCAGCACATCTAGGCTGACAGCAATGTTTCCCCTCATCTCCCGGCCTGGGGACAAGACAGAAGATGTACTTTCCTCAGGACTAATGTCCTCGACGCAGCTGGCAGCATGCCAGCACAAGGAACCATGCTACAGAGACATGGGGTCTTTTGAACACGTTGCCCCACGCTTCAGGGGAAAATATCCCAAGTTCAGAGTTTATCTTTGGCCATGAGAAAGGTGTTTCCTTGTACAAAGCAGCAGTAAGTGTGACAGGACTTCAAAACACAATTGAGGGCTCTGTGACTCATGGAGACATTTAAATGAAAGGGGAACACAGCAGCTGACATGAGGTGTCCATAGTTAAACCAATCAGATGACTGTGAGGTAACAGTACCCAAGAAGATGAGAACGTGGAGGTATGGTTCACATGATCAAAAAAGCCAAGCCAGCCAGGCTTGTATCAGCTATGACTGTAATGTTCAGCCATGACTGTAATCCTAGCTACTCAGGAGGCTGAGATCTGATGATCAAAATTAGACGCTAGCTGGGGCAGAAAAGTCCCTGTGAGACTCTTATCTCCAATTAACCACTCAAAAATCGAAGTGAAGCTATAGCTCAAAGTGGTAGAGCACTAGCTTTAAGCAAAAAAGCTCAGGGACAGTGCCCAGGCCTTGAGTTCAGGGCCCATGACCACCATGAAATCACCACGACCACCACAACCATCACCACCACCAACAACAAGAAGAAGCCAATCACTAAGTTCAAGTCTCACTAGTAGTACACACTTGCATTCCCCTTCGACTCAGTTTTCAATTAAGATCTGCAGGGCACTGGTGGCTCACACTTGTAGTCCTAGCTACTCAGGAAGCTGAGAGCTGAGGATCATGGTGCAAAGCCAGCTCAGGTAGGAAAGTCCCTGCAGTCCTTATCTCCTATTAACCACCAAAAAGCCAGAAGAGGAGATGTGGTTCAAGTGCTAAAGTGCTAGCCTTAAGTGAAAAAAAGCCAAGTCCCTGAGCTCAAGTGCTGGAGTTGACATTAAAAAAAAAAAACCAAAAGAAAAGTGATACAATCTGATTTTTCAAATATTCTCACAGAAGCAGCTAATCTACATGGAAGGAAGTGACCTCTGAGTGTCTGGCAGTCAGTCCTGGCTGGAATGAAGAAACCAGTCCAGCCTGAGGCAGGAAGGCTGGGCCGGCCTCACCCTGCCAGAAGCTAATGGAGCAAGGGTGGTGCAGGTGTGGCCCCAGATCAGTCACAGGAAAATCAAACCCCACATCCACAAAGCCCCCTTTGATCATGTCTGACACAGCCAATAGCCCGCAGTTTAGTAGTGCATCATCTACTTTAGCAAAGCAGCTTTGCAGAGGGAGAGACATGTAGAACACTCACTACACGTTACAGGCCTGGTGAATTTTAATAACCTTGTACAGCTGTATGATCTCAGGACAGACTCATTTTATAACATACCACCCCCAAAAGAGCTCCTTCATAGCGAGTGCTGCCAGATCCTCTGGGCTATTACTCATTTCCTTCTGGTACCCAATTTCTAACTGAGATGAAGTCAATGAGAGAAAAGAGGTAGTTTAACCTCTGCATTTGGGTGGTACAGCCATTGTCACTCATTCCAGAATTTTCCAACATCACTCATTCCAGAATTTTCCCCCCCAACAAGAAAACTTCATGTCCATGAGGACACTTCACACATATGAGCCACATGGCATGTTGTTCTCTGCCTTCCACCAGGCCATGTCACTTTGCAAGGTTACCCGTGTGTGGCAGGCATCACGACCCCATTTCTTTCCTAGGGCTGAATAATATTCCACTCTATGGGCTGACCCCAGTCAGTTATCCTCCATTTTTTGGCTGATGGACATTAGGGTTCTTTCCACTCTGGTGCTCATGGACTTGGTGTAGGTTTTATAGAAACACACCATCCTGTAGACCTAGGAGCAGAACTGTTGGGTTGCCTACCATTTTAAGGCTGTGCACTACAAAACCTACAGACTGTAGAACCTACAGTGGCCTGAGTTGACTAAGGCATCACTGAGAAAGAAACTAAAATATTCCGTTCATTACATAAGTCGGAGTTGATTGGCATTAGTAGATCATAGTGGGTTGCATGTTGCTTGTGCATGCCTAGAATCCTAGCTACTAAGGAATTAGATGAGACCCAGAGGACTGCAGTTTGAATTCACGAGCATCCATCTCCAAAATGACTAACAAAAAGGTGGACTGGAAGCCCAGCTCAAGTGGCAGAATGCAAAAAGAGCTGAGTGAGAGTCTAGGCCCTCAATTTATGCCCTGATATAGTCACAAAAAAATAAAAATAAAATAGCACATACACAGTTTTTCTAAATGGACCACATTCAAGTTATGAAAAAACAGACTACCAAGTGGTCCTCAGTGCTGCCCTAAGGAAGAGCCGACTTTACTGCCCCATCTAGCTGGCCCTCAACCTCAGGGGGGAGGGAGGATGGTCCTCTTCTGGCCTGCAGGCCCCTCCTGCCCTCTTCCTCCCCTTTCCCTTCTGATACTTGGGTGATCTTGGATCCCTCCTCTTCCTCCTCAGCAGAAGGAGAAAACGACCAATCGCCCTCCAGTCACCGATGACACTGATGTACTGATACGAGTACAGGATCCAGCTCCACAGAGGTGGAAGTACCTACCACCCTCCTCTTCTGTAGAAGTCTGCTGTTCGCGCTTGCCATCTTAGGAGATTTCAAGGGAGACCCCTGTCTTCCCTCCCTGACGGGACCCACCCCTGCCCCGTAACCTCCTCCCTGCAGCTGTGCTTTCCCCACATGCCTGCCATACCCCTGGGCCTCCTCCTCTTCTCTTTCATGGTGGGAAGCAAGATTTATTCCTATAGCCAGAAAACTTAGTACAAAGAAAGAGATCGGAATGGAGGGCTGGGAAGATGGCTCAGTGGTAGAGTGCTTGCCTTGCATGCGTGAGGCCCTGGGTTCGATTCCTCAGTACCTCATGAGCAGAAAAAGCCAGAAGTGGAGCTGTGGCTCAAATGGTAGAGTGCCAGCCTTGAGCTGAAGAGTTCAGGGACAGTGCCCAGGCCCAGAGTTCAGGCACCAGGACCAAAAACAACAACAACAACAACAACAACAAACCAGAATGGAGGCCATCTTGACTGTAAAGACTAATAATGGCATTTAAGGTAAACTATAAATCAATCAATATATTAAGAAATAAAAGCCCATTGTGGGCAGTGCTTTGCTCAAGAACAAAAATCTTCCCGAGTGAGCCAGGGGCGGAAACAGCAAGAGGAAACTTCTCTGGGAGGGAAGTGTTCCCACAGTATTTGAGGATCACTTTGACTTTTCTAATATAATAGATTTTTTTGCGGGGGGTGGGGGGAAATGGAGGATGGAAAGCAGCATTGCCAATTGGATCAAATTACTGGAAGAACAACTCGAATACATTTGATGCTGGTTGTACACAGTTTTGAAAACTTCAAGACAAAAATAAATTGCATGACCCCCCGGTAACTTCCACCAGAACTTATAGGAACAAATTGTTTGCCTCAAGCTGAGTGGAATATACATTCAAATTCAGGCTCTTGAGGGAAATTATTAAGGAGAGTCCTATTAGCTTTCTCAGAAGCACACTGGCTTTTGGTGCTGCTGCCGTATAGACCAATTACGACACCTTTCCCTGCTGAGAGATGATTGTTCTGCCCTGCAGCTCCGGAGAAGTGAATGCGTACATTTGAACCTTGGGGGATTTCTGTTATTGTCTCTCCCTTGCCAGTTCCTTCCAATGGAAAGCATCTTTCATTAATCTAAATGCAAAATTTGTTTCAGCTTTCCAAAGTTACTTGAAAAATGTTAAGCACAAAGCAATAAAGTTTTTATGCTCTTAAGACCACTAATGCTTTGAGCTCCGTATTCATTTTGAAGAAATGAACATTTTATGGTTCACAGAGGAATAGCTACATGAATAATATCTGAGATTATAATGCATCCAGTAGAAAAAGATTAAGTTTATGTAAACTATTTAATCAGACATGAAATTTTCTCTAGAGGATACAAATTCTGACCTATTTAAGTTTACTTTAAAAACACCAATATCATGATTCCACCAAGGGAATCCGACAATTTTCTCATTTATGTCAAGTAAATATTCACTGGAGACAAAACTCAATGCAAAATGTTCTGCATGGACCAAGGAGCTTACAATGAGCATCCTCCATGTAACAGGGATTACTGTTTGATCCAAAACAGTCAACAGTTAGCTAACAAACTGCCATTCTGGGAGGTTGTCACTAAGAGAGGTTTGGAAAAGCACCACTGAGTATGTCACGCTAAAACCTGTTTTCTTTAAATAGATTTCCTGAGACAACATGCAAATACACAGATAAATGAACTGGCAATGTTTTTTTGGGGGTCCGGTCGTGGGGCCTGAACTCTGAGCCTGGGCGCTGTCCCTCAGCTCTTCAGCTCAAGGCTAGCGCTCTACCACTTGAGCCACAGCACCACTTCCGGCTTTTTTCTTTTTGCTTATGTGGTGCTGAGGAATCAAACCCAGGGCCTCAGGCATGCAAGGCAAGCATTCTACCACTGAGCCACCTTCCCAGCCCCATGAACTGGCAATGTTTAGTGGATGTGTAATGTAATGTATGTATATGCATAAATACCAAGATATTTCTTCAGGTGCTCCCAAACTTAGTAAATACTATAAATGGCTAAAGATCATACTTCAAGCCTTCAGGCCCACAAATCAATCAATCAATCAATCTCTCTCTCTCTCTCTCTCTCTCTCTCTCTCTATCTCTCTCTCTATCTTACCCCAGGCTTCAAGAGCCTTATATCCATCCAATCCTCAGTGGCTGAGAGCGGCTTCTTTGTAATTGCAGACTCTGCTGTGGCTGACATTAAGGAGGGCTTGTGTAGAATCTTCTTCTGTATTATAATATGAAAATATTTGGTTCTAATTCAGCAGTGCACTCATCAAAATTCTTTTTTAAAAATTATTTTTGGCAACTGATAGCTTATCAAGAGATTTCAGATATGGTAGTTGCAATTTTTTATTGCTACCATTCATAAAACATATGTATCATAAAATTAGTTTCTACATCTTCTCAATCTTTATGAAGATTGAGCCATACTTCACACAAGTTTCAAAATGTTTTCTTAACATATAAGACTAGGATGAGGAGAAAACAAGAAACTCAACTTTAACAACTAAGAAGCCAGGTCTTGATGAAAAATATAAACATTCACCTGAAGTTGATTATTAAACACATTAGCCATAGATTTTTAACACCTCATTTTTCAAGGTTATAGCTTATTAAGTAATTTCTCATAATATATCATTCAGTAATGTTTTCAGTGTTTGTTGGTGGCTTTGGTGCTGGAAACTCAGGGACCCATGTGTGCTTTATCACTTGAGCCATAGCTTAAGTCCTTTTTTTTGGTGCCAGTCTTAGGGATTGAACTCAGGGCCCGAGAGCTGTCCTTGAGCAAGGCTGGTGTTCTACCAATTGAGCCACAACTCCATATCGGGTTTTTGGTAGTTAAAGAGTCTAATGGGCTTTCTTACTTGTGCTACCTTCAAGTCACAATCCTCAGATCTCAGGCTCCTGAGTAGTTAGGATTGCAGACATGAGCCACCAGATAGGATCTTTACTTTTGCCCTGGTCAGATTGTGGTCCTTTTACATTTCCCAGCAAAGTCACTAGGATGACAGATGTATGCAGTGAAGTCTTTTCAATCAAATGCATGACATCTCATGTGCTGTAACAGTGTCTACCATTCTTTCACCAGCCTAAAATTAACAGAATGAAAAATGAGCTTTGTTTTCACTGGAAAAACTTGAAAGGTAAGTCAACAGTGAGCTACTGCCAACAATTACCCAGGCATCAGCAAGGTGCCTAAACAACTGTCAGCCAAGTGCATGACCTACAGTGAAGCATCCTGTCAGAGGTGTTTAGAGAACAACACGGCTGCTCCAGCTGCTCATGAAGAACATGTTCCTGAGGCCATGGCTCTGCCTCATTCCTGGGTCCAAGCCTCCAGAGAACAGCATCAGTTCAGAAGGACTCAGAATTTCATGAGGCCGCTGAGTGCACTGGGAAGATTGGTATTTAAATAACTGAGTTCAATATGGCAGCATGATTGCTTTGATCAGGCTGCACAGATGAGAGTATGGAGCAGGATCTAATGTTTCCTGTTTCCCACACAGCACCACGGACCCCAGGACAGGGGCTCAGTGAATAGCACTTGCCTGACATGCTGGGGTGGTCCCAGCACTGCAAGAAAGTAAGCAAACAAACCAGTCAATAGATGACAGACACACAGATAAGACGGAAAAAATAAAGGGAAGAAGGAGGGCAATTCCATCACCCAGAGCAGTGTCATGCCTCTTCCTGGCCAGAGTTGCCCCTGTTCTCTGGTAACTGCATATCCACTTTTGGTGATTGCTGAGGATGTTCATCCATTTTACACCATAGAGGGAGATGCACCGAGTAGGTGCTCCTTGGGTCTGGGTCCTTTCCAGCAACAGGTTTCTTTCTTATGCTTAGTGACAACTGTTATCTGACATACCATAATGTCTGTCCAACAACAGACACCATGTATTTCTAGTTTGGGGGTTTACGAAAAAATCCTACTGTAACCATTAGTGTATAAATTTGTGTTCCCATGTTTCTCAGGTAAAGATCTAGGAATGAGAGGAATTATGTGGTGTGGGTTATTAGGTTATTATACTTTATAAGAATAGTTTGCATGGGATAGGGGTCAGGGAAATGTGCCAGTCCTGGGGCTTGAACTCAGGGCTTAGGCACTGTCCCTGAGCTTTTGTGCTCAACATTAGTGCTTTACCATTTGAGCCACAGCACTTCCAGCATTTTGGTCGTTAACTGAAGAATTTCACGAGCTTTCCTGCCTGGGCTGGCTTTGAACTGCACTCCTCAGATCTCAGCCTCCTGAATAGCTAGGATTATAGGCTGGAGCTGCCAGTGCCTCGCCAAGAACAGAGTTAAAACCACACTTTTAATCGTGGTCTTGGGACCCCTTCCTCCTCCCATGCCCACACTTAGGAGATGTTTATTATGACTTCACTCAAACAAGTTGGCATCTATTTCCCTCCATAACACAAGGCCAAGCTGTAATAAGCCAGAAGCTCTGTGGGATCCAAGCAGAAGAGCTGGGGATGATCAGATTCATACTGGAGCCATGTCAGCACTCAGCACTGCTGCGAAGCCCTCCAAACATGCTGGGCAGGCGCCACTCTCCTGCTCACCCCTGACAGGAAGTAGTTGACAGGGAGGGCATGTGCTTGGGTGACTGGCATCGGATCTGACATGCCATCCCATCAAAGACTCTGGCATGAGCTCCATGGATCTGGCATGGACATCGGCTGTCAGAGGAGCTGGCAGCACTGTGGCAGGGAGGGTGACTTGCAGGGAGGACAGGATCTGTTGTCCCTCCCCCCCCAGGCGTGCCAGACAGCCCTGACAGGATAATACATGTGCCACTCAGACTGTCTGCTCCATCACATGCTTGCTTCCTGAGGAGGTAGAGCACATCACTGATCAAGTTAAAGAGAGGGATGGGGGAAGGAGAGGGAGAGAGAGAAGGAGGGAGGAAGGAGGGAAAGAAGGAAGGAGGGATGGAAAGGAGGGAGGGAAGAGAGAGAGGAGGGAGGAAAGAGGGAAGGAAGGAGAGAAGGAAGGAAGGAAGGAAACAAGGGAGGAAGGAGGGAGAGAGAAGGAGGGAGGAAGGAAGGAAGAAAGCAAGGCAGGCAGGCAGGCCATCTACAGTTATCTAGGCTCTGAGTTTATAGGTGGAATGAACAGGGGAGATGAAGGAGATTTCACAGGTCATGAAGCCTCTTTGGCAACTGCAGGCCAGGCACAGAGCTCACATCTCCTCTGGTTCCTTCTGTGATGTCAATGGCAGAGGTCTTATCTCCCGTCTGCGGGGAGTGCCCATATCCACAGTGTTACTATTTTCTATACCACCTTTGCAGTCACAGCTAGTTAGCTCCTGTTGCGTGCCACAGAGAATCCCACAGGCTTGGCTTTCAGAGGCCTATGGCCTGCGTCACCCTGTCTTTTTCTAGGACACCTCACCAAACCAGACAACCAGCTTCACAGATTGCTGGGGAATCTGTAATCAACACTGCCTTCCAAAAAGTCTGCTGTGACTTAACTCCCAGAGCAACAGAATGAAGAGGCTGGACCTTTAAGAGTGCTTAGATTGTGGTATTATCCCTTTCAGTGAAGGAAGAGCCCTGTCTCGGAGGCAGCCTATAGAAAAAGGAGCTCACATGGCCATACCACCCTGAACATGCCCGATCTCGTCTGATCTCGGAAAAAGGAGCTCACCCCTTCTTCCTTTCTCTGGTTTGTTTTTCTACGGTTCACTGTGGGATGACCCCTCCAGGTCCTGGTGCTTGTCTTGAGCTTCTTCGATCCAAAACTGCCAGCCAAGGATACCTCCACTGGTTGTAAATCATCAGAAGGCACCATTGGGTGAAGGCCAGGGCGACCAAGAAAACAGATAGTGTCTGCAACTTCTCATCATGCGAGCTGGCTGCCTGGCCTCTGTCACAGACCCCACACAGGCTGAGTTCCTGTTCCTACCATATCTCACAGCTTGTTCCCAAAGAGCCCCGAGAACTTCCTAGAACCAAGAACACCAAGGCCATCTTCACATCTTCACCCAGTGCATAGCTGGACCTGAGAACTGCACAAAGGATGGATAGCGCATGTTCCTGGCATTCCAGCCACATGCTATTCTACTGTCTGGCCAGGTACAGAGGGCCTCTGTGACTCCTGTGACTCCCACAAATGCTCCCCCTCTCTGCGACTCCCACAGCTCTCATCGGATGCCCTTCCTCGACCTCCAGTTGCTGCCACGCAGCACAACTGTGGTCCGCATGCTGTCATAGCGCCTTGCAGTGACACGGTGTCGCAGGCTGTGTGAGGCCACTGCCAACAAGCAGCGAGTGCGCTGTGCTGACAAGATATTACAGTCCTGCCACAGGCAATCATCGTCTACTGCAGCAAAATGGCAGTCAACTTAGAGCTGAATATGTAACAGCATGTGTGGTAAATTGGCATGGCAGCTTGCTAAACAAACACAGGGCAGCAGCCCTGCACAGAGGCAGAGCAATGCCTGTGCCTGGGAGCCCCCAGGGTCCTGCTTTGTGTGGGCCAGGACCTAGACAAGTGCTTACCTATGCCAGAGAAGCCCTGCGGGAGGAGCAGGTGCCAGAGCCTCTCCTATGCCTAGCCTGCCTCTATTTCCACACCTGTAAGATGTATACTCAGGGAAAGAGGGCAGAGGACAGGTGACAGGACAGCCAGCAGGACAGGCGGCCACACAGGGCAGCTGGTGGAGGGCCTGCAGAGCAATGCAGAGGAAACCGGGAATCCAGGGCAGAGGAAACCAGGAATCCAGGACAGAGACCCGTGTCTTCCCATGCTGCTCCAAGCTATACAGGGTGTGAGGCTTGGCCATGCAAGGTGAGGGTGAAGACTGACCCCCGCTCCCTGTCTGGTCCCACCAGGGTAGAGTAGAGATGTTGAAGCCCTTCCAATGCTGCCCACCTGAGTCCCAAACTAAGCCACTCCTAAACACATAGGAAGGAGACTAGAGACAACAGGAAAGTAGATAGGAGTGGAAGGGCCTAGAAAATGCCAGTATATCCAGCCTGAGATCATAGCAAGCAGGGAGCTGATGGTGCAGGTGGTCTGTGCTGATGGGGTCCATGCTCTGAACTGTGGCCTGAGCTGACAGGGTCCATACTGTGAACCATGGCCTGCACTGTGAACTGTAGCCTGCGCTAACAGGGTTCATGCTCTGAACCTTGGCTTGTTCTGTTGTGGTCCACACTCTGAACCGTGGCCTGCGCTGACAGGGTATATGCTCTGAACCGTGGCCTGTGCTGACAAGGTGCACGTTCTGAACTGTGGCCTGTGCTGACGTGGTCTATGCTCTGAACCATGGCCTGTGCTGACAGGGTGCACGTTCTGAACTGTGGCCTGTGCTGACGTGGTCTATGCTCTGAACCGTGGCCTGTGCTGATGTGGTCTATGCTCTGAACCATGGCCTGTGCTGACAGGGTGCATGTTCTGAACTGTGGCCTGCACTGACAGGGTTCACGCTCTGCAACCGTGGCCTGCACTGATGTGGTCTATGCTCTGAACCATGGCCTGGGCTGATGGGGTCTGCGCTCTGAACTGTGGCCTACATTGATGGGGGGGGGTGTCTATGCTCTGAACAGTGGCCAATGATGATGTGGTCTACACTCTGAACTGTGACCTGCGCTGACATGGCCCATACTCTGAACCATGGCCTACACTGACAGGGTCCATGCTCTGACCTGTGATCTGTGCTGATGGGATCCATGCTCTGATCTGTGGCCTGCATTGATGAGGTCTACTCTCTGAACCGTGGCCTGTGCTGACAGGGTGTATGTTCTGAACCATGGCCTGTGCTGAAGGGGTCCATCCTCTGAACTGTGGCCTACAATGATGGGGTCTATACTCTCAACAGTGGCCTGTGCTGACAGGATCTATGCTCTGAATACCAGCAGAGTATGGAGCCCAGGGCCATAATGGTGGCCTAACCCCAGGTTGCATCTGACATAGCACCCTTGTGCAGAGCAGTCTCCTCAGCCTGGAAGGTCCCTGGCAGTTTGAAAGCCAGTTGTGCTCTTGGGCCACAGGATGAGATGGATGAGCTTACTCTTCATGACTGTGCATGAGGCACAGGTGGCCTGTCTGACCCTCTGCCTCCCCCCTCCTCCCTTATTGCTATAAACTGTTTCATTGGGGGTAGGAGAGGGAGCCTCAATTTATTAACCCAACACTCTGTAAATCTAATTAAAAGTCAAATACAGAAGCATCAAGGAAGAAGGGGAAGAGGAACAGCCCCCCGAAGGTAATCAGGATTCGCTTTGGGGACTCATGACCATCACTCAAAGCTCATTATCAGTGTTGGTGCAGGAGGGGAAAGCCTGGGGACCACACCATTGGTATCCTCCACCTTCATTACAGCACTGATGGAGATTCCACAAGCAGGAGCCCGGCCTTCAAGGGGAAAGAGCAGTACAGTCCTGCTTGCATCCATTCAAGTTCAGCAATAATGCCACCAGTGCATGTGGGTGAAAACCATACCCCAATAATTAATAAAACCTGGGCATGTCTGGCTTCTACCTCAAATTAAAAACCTTGAGAAAGAGTTCATTCTCACATTCTTCCTTTTCACAACACAAGGTCAATGGGCTGTAGACAAACATAATTTAGTATGCAACAAAATAATAATGTAATGAGCTTACAGAAATTCTGTCTCTTCCTGTAAACTAGCTGTATGAAGATTACAAACCCCCAAAGTGAAGCCAGTACAAGGAGGAAAAAGCCCAAGGCGCCTGGGAGCTTTGCACGTATCGGCCTCTCTGGAGAACAGAGTCCCTTGGCAGCTGAAATGGCAGAGGAGAAGCTCTGGGAGAAGCTCACCAACCACAGAGTGCCACTGACCATGGCAGGTACTGCCAGCCATGAGGGTACACAGCCAAGAGAGTAACACCAATCATGGGGGTACACAGACAAGTGAGTGCCACTGACCATGTGGGTACTGCCAAAATGGGGGTATTACCAGCCACAGGGGTACACAGCCACAGAGATGCACCGACGTCTTTATTCCTGGGCTCTGCTTTGGGATGAGATATGGAAAAGGAGACCTCAGGGAGGCAGAGGGCAGGTAAAGAGAGATGATAATTATTACTCCACCTATGACCTTTCTCTCCTGGTTTCCATGCTGGGGGCTGTGGCATGACCCTACAGTCCACACCACCTCAGGGACTCCATACCCAGGGTTCTGAGGTGAGGGCAAATCCTGGGGCCTGCTACACCCTCCTTAGCCGCTCTTCCCTCTGAGCTATGATGAGGACTTCAACTGCAATGCCATTAACCAGCTTTGGGCTTTCAAACAAACATAGCCTGAGACAGTCCAGGTATCAAAAATACAAAGATCCGTCTGTGTTGCTACTTTCTGAATTCCTTTCTTCAAGATGGGTAGCTCTTCTTCCCTGGCCTGTGAGAGCACCCTGTGACACCAGATACAAGTCAGCAAACTTGCCAGCTTGCTCTGAGTGAGGAGAGGGGGAAGGCACCTTGGTGGCGGTGCGGTGGTGGCACTGTGGTTTATCTGTCCTGGACACAGGGAGGGCAGGTCAGAGTACCAACCAGCCATAGGGCTTAGCAAGGAAGGGAAGGAATCATATTGGCTTACATCAGCAGCTCTCCAACTGGATCAGGTTACAAACACCCACAATTCATAAGGCCTCTCCCTGCAAACACCAACCTACTTACTGAACCTGATAGGATAATGAAATGTGAATCCCACTTGAAGAGCAGGATCTGGTTTGATAGATGATGAGCAAAGACTGGAATGGAAGAAATGAATTAGATTCATGTGTACTTGCAATTATTTCAGTAGGTAAAGAATACAATTGTCTGGTGTTTATAATAGAGTATTTTGGTCCAGGTGTGAATGCCAATGCCTGGCAGAAGTCTATCAGGAGAAATTAGGCACTAAGACTCATACTTCACTGAAAACAACATAAAAACTGAATAGAAGAGCTTAAAACACTCTTCTAACCAGCATCCTTGAGCTGGATGGAGAGTAAGCAAGAGTCAAGTAAAGAGAAAACAAACAACAAAAAAAAACAAGCACAGAAACAAAAATGTCTACAGTTTGTTTCAATAAATTTCCCAAACAGAGTTGAATTTTAGCTTTGGTTTGAAGGCCCCACAAATCTGTGGATGACATAAATACATTGTACCCAAAGAAAAAGCCAGCAGAAGCAGGCACAGAAGACCAGCACACCAGCAACGGACAGCCAGGACACACCACAAACCAAGTCACAAACTGCAGCTCAAGTATTATCACAGACAGAGCTCTCTTCTGATAAGCTATAAGGACAAACTCACTCTCCAATGAGTTCTAAAGGCTTAATTTTAGATGGACTGGCAGAAAAGCCTCAACCTGACATTATAAAAAGATCCTAGACTGGTGGTTTCACTAGAAGCACAAAGGAAGCCATGCCATTCTAGAGGAGAGAGCACAGCCTGAGACCTGCTCCCAAACAAACAAGCAAAGAAACCACGTGTCTGGCACATGTCTCCTTTACCCTAGGTATCAGAGACACAGTGAGCAGAGAACAGACAATTCTAAAAATCTCTGGAAGGCCAGCAGGGAGAACATAGAAGCAGCAGCACTCCCCCTGTTTGATGTCTTCCTGAGAGTCTAGGCCCCATGGCACACAGGAGAAACACCAAACCAGCCAAAGACAAGAGGTCAGTTTCAGGAAAAAATTCTGGGGCTGAGAAAAATGGTGCATGTCACAACAAGAGAAGAGGAGGATGGGAATGCAGCTTACACGAAGAGGCTAAAGATGAGCATTACCTATGACGCTGCCCCTACGCAGCAGAGGAGGAGGGCCATTACCAGAAATAGGGTTCTGGCAAAAGAGAAAGACATGACAAGAACATACATTGGTATGCCATACTCTGGAAAGTGATTAGTGAACTGGAACTGTCACAGAATAACTCTATTCTTATTTTTTCTTTTGAAATTTTGTTATCTTTAAGTAGTTGTACAAGTAAGTTCCCATTCTACAAAACAGTACATGAGTACAAAGTGTATGACAACTTTGTCACCCATCTCTCCTAACCCATCCCTTCTCTTACTTTTTTCTTTAATTGAGATTAGGTGATTACATAAATTTCACATATTTCACAGTATTGTGGAATAGTGATACTTAAAAGTCACAAATACGTTTTAACCTTCACAAGGCTAATTGTCATTGTCATGGTCTATACAGTTTGTGAATTCTATGAACTTTGACAATGCAAGTTATTTTTTCCACATCAGGTGGTTTACATTTCTTTCCTTTTGCTTAGTATAGGCGGTTCCCACTTATTCTGTCCCTCCTCCTGGCTTCCCTCTGTTGTGTGCATATATCTACCATATATATGGTCAAGAACATGGAGTCATTTAGCAATGATATGACAAAATGGGTGGCTGTCCTTTGTTTCTGGAGTCCTGTTTGTCATATCTTCTTGAATTTTGGCTTTAGCATCCACATATCAGGGAGCCCATGTGCCATTTGTCTCTTTGTTCTTGGCTTACTTTGCTCAAAATAATCTGCTCTAGTTCCATCCATTTCCCTGCAACTGCCATTATTTTGTCCCTTCTAACGGCTGTATAATATTCCATTGTATATAGGTACCACAATTTTTGGATCCACTCATCAGTAGTGGGGCATCTGGGTTGTTTCCATATCCTGGCTATTGTGAACAGTGCTGCAATAAACATGGAGGTGCATGTGTCTTTGTATACTGGTTCCTGTTGTTCAGGGTAGATGCCTAGGAGTGGTATGGCTGGGTCATAGGGGAGGTCTATATTCAGCTTTTTGAGGTACTTCCATACTATATTCCAAAGTGGTTGTATTAGTATACATTCCCACCAGCAATGCAGTAGGGTTCCTCTTCCTCTGCATCTCCTCCAGCATTTGTCATAGGCTGACTTTAGGATGTGGGTGTTCTGACTGGGGTAAGATGGTATCTCAGTTTTGTTTTTATTTGCATTTCTTTTACCGTCAAGGATGATGTACATTTTCTCATGTGTTTCTTTGCCATTTTTATCTCTTCTTCTGAGAAGTCTCTCTTTAGTTCCCATGCCCATTTCATGATTGATTTGTTAGGTTCACAAGGGGTTAGTTTCTTGGGTTTCTTGAGTTCCCTGATAAAATTGGTATTAGGCCCTTGTCTGATATTTTTCTGGTAAATATTTTTTCCCAATTAGTTGGCTTTCTTTCTAGTTTGGTTGCTATTACTTTTTCTGTGCAGAAACATTTTATTTTAACATAGTCCCATTTGTCCAGTTTCTCTCCAATTTGTTGTGACCCTGGGACACTGTTCAGGAAGTTTCTGCCTCTGCCTATAAGAGTAAGTCCATTCTTAAGAAATAGGAAAAAAAGCCGGGCGCTGGTGGCTCACGCCTGTAATCCTAGCTACTCAGGAGGCTGAGATCGGAGGATCGCGGTTCAAAGCCAGCCCGGGCAGGAGAGACCATGAGACTCCTATCTCCAATAAACCACCAGAAAACTGGAAGTGGCGCTGTAGCTCAAGTGGTAGAGCGCTCGCCTTGAGCTGAAGAGCTGAGGGACAGCGCCCAGGCCCAGAGTTCAAGCCCCATGACCGACAAAAAAAAAAAAAAAAAAAAAGAAATAGGAAAAAAATATTTAAGAGAAAACATCATGGTACACGTGATATATACCTCAGACATATATGAAAGAGAACATGGAAGTAAACCAGGATGAGAATGATGAAGGATATGTGCTGCTACCTATACTGTTTGCATCCTGAAGGAAACCTTCTGGTTTAAAATTATTTCCAAATAAAAGATAGCTTCAAAAATTATAGACACCAAAAAATACATTAACAAAAGTTAAGAATTCTAGTAATCATAGTTAACAGTAGACTAAACACAGGTAAAGCATCAACAAATACAGAATGTCATTCAGGAAACATAAAGGTCATGAAAGAGAAATAAGATCTAACACACAGATTCCTACTGCTGACTTTGATAAACATTTACTAAATTTCTAGAGCAACTACAAAAAGAATTGAAACACTATATGAAAGAAAGTAAGAAAAATGATTCAAAGGAAGTCATAGAATGAGAGGGAAAATTATAGAAGAGGAAGAAATAAGCAAGTTCAAAATAATCTACACGCATGATCAATGCCAATGGACTGACAGCCTCAATGAAAAGATAATGATGGTCAGATCAGACTGGCTTTAAAAACATCAGTGTAGAGCTAGTATTGGGAAGATATGCTGAACTCATAACCTAAATGTGGAATTGAAACCCCTTTGTACAGCTACTTAAAATACACATATAAAATTTAAACAACCCACATCAGTTTAAGTAGTGCTTTCAAGATGAATGCCTAAAACACAGGAGAGTCACAAGAAAAAGGATATAAAAAATACATATGGGGGCTGGGAAGGTGGCTCAGTGGTAGAGTGCTTGCCTTGCATGCATGAGGCCCTGGGTTCGATTCCTCAGCACCACATAAGCAGAAAAAGCAGGAAGTAGAGCTGTGGCTCAAGTGGTAGAGTGCTAGCCTTGAGCTGAAGAGCTAAGGGACAGCGCTCAGGCTGAGTTCAGGCCCCATAACAGATTTAAAAAAATATGTATCATGGAAATAGCAGCTAAAGTATGTTCTTGTAGCAGTAATAAAACTTATCTAAGGACTTGGAAAAAAAAGCCTAATCGATTAAGAAAGACACTAAGACCACAGGTTATTCTATAAATCTTGATGACCTCACAAATCTTAAAATATATGTACGTAGTCGAGTCTGCTGCGAGCAGCTCATTCCTGAAATCCCAGCTGCCTGGGAGTCTGACAAATGGACTGCAGGCCCAGGCAGAGAAGTTCACAAGAGCCCTTTTCAACTCATAGGTAGTCACCGTGGTGCAAGGAGGGAAGCTGGACACAGAGGCACACACCTATGACCCTGGCCTCAAGGAGGATCCCACAATACGTGAATGGTTCAAGTGCTGACCCAGGTGGGATTGGAGACCCTGAGTGAAAAATAACCAGCCAGAAGTAGTATCTCACCAGGCTGAGAAGCCCAAGGCCCAGAGCTGAGGCCCAGTACCATCACACCATATACATACACATGTACACGCACATATATACTTGTACACATACATGTATCTATAGCATTACATAAAGCCAGTGCTCAGGCAACACTTGAGAGAACAACTCATATTCAGGTTGGAATAATTATCAGTGCTACATTGTTCCAACACGAAAATTAACAAGCGTATTCCACCATGCATAAATAATATTACATTCAATAATTACATGACATGTATGTTTTCCAAACTCTTGCAGATCATTCCAGGGAACTAACAAGATACTGAGCCAGAGTACTTCCCAACAAGCCAAAGAATTAGTGTCAGGCAAACCGTGTTTCCAGAAACAGAAAGAAAACAAAAAAGCATAGAAAACAGACGTATCTGAAAGAAGGAAATACACTTCCAAATGGAATCAAATAAGAAATTGTAGATAAAAATATAGGTATACTTTTAAACAATAACAAAAATACTATGTATCAAAAATGTTGAAGTAACAATAAACTATTACTTAGAAGAAAGTCTATACCTTAAAATAGTGTATTTAAAAAGCAGTAAAAGGCAAAAAAGGATCTGTAAAGAAATTTAAGACAAGGCTTAAAAAGAAAAAAAGAAATTATATAATCATAAGGAAAAAACTCTAAAATTTAAAGAAATACAATGAAGTATGTAAGCAAAGAAAGGAAAAACAACATTGTTTCTTTGAAGAGGCTAATAAAATAAAAAAGAAACTTAGAAGAATAAAGAAAATACAAAAGAGGTCTGGGCACATGGCTTGAGCTTGTCTACCCAGCAAGCTCAAGGTCTAGAGTCCTATTCCCAGTACCATCGAGAGAGAGAGAAAGAGAGAGAGAAACAGAATAAAACCCCCATGTATAAATACCACCAATAACCGAGCACATGACAAAGAATTCCAAAGCAGTATATCCTAAAAATATAACAAACATTTCTAGAAATACAAAACAATAACGCAAATGTAGGGAGGGATAAAATAGCTGGAGGAAATGGCAAGATTTACAGAAGTGTGGAGAGAAATTTAAAATACAAGGCTTACTTCATACAAAGAATCCCAGCCTTCAATAGCTTAAATGAGCTGCCCACAGATGAAACCTGGCCTATTGCCTGATTTTATAAATAAAGTTTTACTGGAACACAGCCATACCCATTCATTTATACACTGGGCTTGGCTGCCCATTCTGCAGGCTAGCTGTAATAGAGACCTATCGTCTACAGCATATAAAATGTTTACTTTTAAAATTCTTACATAAAAACTTGTATAATTCTTAGTTTAAATAGCAAATTCTACCCAACACTTAAAGTCAGACATAATTTTATACTGCAAATCCTTTCAGGAGGTTACTGTAACCTCAATGATTTGAGAAAAAAAAATTACAAGACAATTGTGGTCATGAACTTCAATGAGAAACTGCTAAATAAAATATCAGAAAACTGAATCCAGCACTGTGTGGAAAAGATGATACATCATAATCAATCTGTGTTTAACCCAGGAATTACGAATTGATTTAACATTAGAAAATCAATTACTGTAGTTTATCGCGGTAACAGATTAGAGGAAAATCATATCATCCTATCAGTGAGTCACTCAACAGTTATTCATGGTAAAATGAAATCTCAGTGAGCCTGACACAGAAGTGCTCCCTTCATCTGTGAAACGATTTCTCCAGACGAAGCCACACAGAGAACTCATGACGTACCAAGTAGAAGATAGTGGAGATGGCTCTTTTCAGGTCAAGGCCTCATTTTCCTGCCATTTTACAGACATCCTAGGCAACTGGGGAAGCCACAACAAGGAGCTACAAGTGTGAAGACGTAGCCCATCACAGTAGCATGGCAGCCCGGCACATGCACACCAACAGGAGACGCTGCAGGAGACCTTACTAGGGTCAGCCACAGTTTGGCAAGGGTGCAAGATTCAAAGTCGACACACAAGAATCTGGTGCATTTTTATACACCAGCAGCACCTATAAGAACACAGAACACCTTAGGGTAGCAAAGTATGATGGTGGTCATGTGTCTAATCATGACAGTGCACAGCCATCTCCAGAAAACATCCTCAGGTCCACACTGACAGCTCAGCCACTGCAAATGCTCACAATTGGGCGTCCTTCCTACCCCTGCAACCACCACTCTTTCTTCTGCTACCATGGGGGCTGCTAAAACACTGTGCACAAGGGCATTGCACAGCATCTGTCCTGTCAGTCTTGCAGTGGTTGAGTTTCACTTAGGATAATGTCTTCAAGCCTGCCAGTGCAGCACACTGGGTCAGCATTGCCCTTCAGGGCTGGGTGACACTCCTGGGCACAGGGTGAAGGGTAGCACATGGTGAGTCCACAGATGGGCATCTGGGCGTTTCTACGAATTGTCACTGTGTGAAAGGCTGTGTGCACTCGAGTCTGTTCATGTACCCACTCTTCCCATTTTTGTGGATACATATCTAGACATAGCAAATATCAACATGACTTTTTTAAACACAAGTTACAAAGCACTAAAAATGAATCGTTTCTAGACATAAATCAAATAGAAATTTGCAAAAGGTATGAAAGAGAAACATAAAGAAGAAAAGAAAAAAAGTTTAATGGAAGAATGGAAAGATTTACATAACCAAACAGACAGATTAGAAAATCTAAGACCATAAAGAGCCTTTCCTTCTAGTTCTTCAACCAGAGATGCCAAGGTGATGAAAAATCTCACCTTCTTTTGAGGATTTGGGATGGGGCAGTTATAAAGTGGCTGCCAGTTTCCATCTTGCATTTTTAATCACAGCCTAAAGAGTATTAGGTTATTACCAGTACATACCTTATTAACATATTCTTCAAAAGAACTAAGACTTGCCTACCTGGGTAGAGTTACTATGTCAGAGTTTTTAAAAAAAAAAACTGTGATCCTTCCCAGATGTCTCGTGCTTAGTTTTAACAGCCAAAGTATGGTGTTTCTCAACAGTTCAAAGACAAAAGGAGGAGGAAGCGCTTTCCCTGTGGGTGAGGACTTGTTACGTTAAAAGGTATCACATATGCAGAAACTGACTGTAAGGAAAACCAGCACAGAACATGCTGAGGGCCCTGAGTGGTGTCAGAATCCAAACAATGCCCATCTTTGTTGGCCAAGCTGCTCTCAGAACTGTGCCAGATCCAAGTTCCTGGGAAGACAAGACATGCAAGACCTCGACTCACTGAGCCTTCTGACAATGGAAACCTTTGGGAACAGATTCCTGTGACATGCAGTAACACAGAAACACCTTGTCTTTATTACAAGGAAACATTCCTGACAGCTGGATTTCATTGGAGACATGTGTTCGATTTTAAAGGTGGCTTGTGTGTGCTGATGGCACAGCTCCATGAAGTCCCCTCTAAATGAGCTTCGAAACAACATGGTCTTAATAAAGACTTCTCAGAATCACCCAGGTGTGTTTCTGCTACTAGGCTGAAGAAGGGCGGGTCTAACATCTGGAGCATTTGCTGCAGGCGACAGCAGGGTCACACAGGGGAAGACACTACAGAGAATTTGCAGGAAGCTGAGATCTGTGCTGTGGAGAGGGAGTGAGGTTGAGTGGAGGGAGAGGACAAATGGAGAGAGGAAGGGTGGGTGAACGCAGTGGCAATGTCCAATACCAACAGGTGAACATGGAACTGTGTAACTGGAGGGGTGGGTGGGGGAGATGAGGGAGACACTGATCAAGATGCACTGTACTCATAAACTGATATGTTAACAAAATCCCCTTAGAACAACTATGTAAAGATAATAAGAAAGGAAAGTCTTGTCAGAGGTAGGAGATGGGCATACCCACTGTGGAAAATGAAGGACTCATATGCAATGTTTCCTTCTTTGTTTGCCTTTGAGGAGTACATAGGTTTATTGGATGATGATAAATAATGTACACATAGCCACCAGTCCCTGAGTCACAGCAGTGGCCACACAGAGTTGGTACTCTTACTGCTATTGGCTAGGTGAAACACAAGAGTGGGTGTGGTCTGAGGACTTCCAAGGTGAATTGGAGTACATCTGTGTACAACACACTTCACTCCCAGCCACAGCCACTACACCTGTGTCCCTGCTACAAGGAGCCCAGGACTGAGCCTGGGGTGGCAAGTAAGGGGATGAGGGGAAAGGTCATGGGATGGTGCTCACTGCCACCCACTGGGGACCACAGACTGCTGTCCCTGCTCAGCTATGGCTGTCACCAAATTGGGAAGAGCTCACTTGCTTCAAACAGTGGTCAAGCTGAGCTTGAATGAGACCCTACTAAATCACACAGTGAGGAGGCACAAGAGTGAGTTCCTGTAAACCCAACTGTTCAACACTTAGCACGTATTAAACCTGAAGAAAGCCAGAAGACTAAATATTGCCAAATCTATTTTCCAGCTGTCAGTCATCCACCGTCATCCATGCCTGACCAAACTTCTCCAGAGTGAACACACACAGAACCTGGCCCACTCCCTCCCATCTGTCTGTCTGTCTGTCTCTCTGTTTCCCTCTCTGGAAAACTGAATGAGGAAACCTGGCTTGAGGCTTTAATTTTAAGAAGCTGTCTGCATAGTTGTTTTCAAGTAAAAAAAAAAAAAAAGTTGTGCTTTTGTACTCAGAGACCTCTTGTTTTAATTTATGCAGAGCTTAAAACATTTTGTTAGGCCCGAGTGGGACCATCTGTGCAGGAAACAAAGGAGGCCTGCGGGTGAAATCGGCAGGAATAGCAACGTGGAAAGTGTGAGCCTGTGGGCTCTGCGGCTACTGCGGTGACCTTGACCTTTACTGCTATGGAGAAGAAACCAGGGTGATTTCCATATTTCGGCTCCCCTAGAAAACTCCCAGCACAACCCCACCCCCTGCCTTGTCTACTCTCTGCTTCCTCACGCCTGAACAAAAAGTTGGCAGAGCAGACTCTACAGAGAGAAGCCAGAGCCAAAGACTGTGCATTAGACACTAGCACATGGAAAGAGGGAGGGGAAGGGCTAGCTGGAGGCCAGGGTTGAGGAGGACTCAAGTAACTGTCTCCCAGACTGCCATTTTGCAGGGGGTGGGGGGGAGGAAGAGAGGGGAAGCAACTGCCCTTTAGGCTTGGTGTTTATCCTTTCCTAACCATACCGCTTCCCTGCATGGGACGTCTTTGCTTATAAATATAATCCCCCATTGTGCAAGAATCATGGAGAGGGAAGACAGAAGACAGATGGCAGTGCATGGATGCATCCCTGGAGAAGGGGGAATGGGAGAGGAAAAGGGGCTGGAGAAGGACTGAGCACTCTCTGAGGGTAATAAGTCACCAGCCCCAGAATTCTTGATAGGTCTGGACAATTTATGTGTGCAGGGCACGAGAGTGGATGGTCTTGGCAGCTGGTCTGCTCTGGCTTGGGGGCAGCTATTATCTAACCACATCACCCTTTCCCTAAATGGCAGAGTTCTGGGAGGGCTGAGGAGCTGTCTCACCTGTAGCAGAAACCACATGTCTGTCTCTGTAGTAAGGACCTCGCGCGGCGTCTGCTGTGGGCCGTCCCCAAAGCGCCTGCACTGTGAGATATGTGGACACTCTGGACCACAGCATGCAGGAGGAAGGGCAGGGCCAAGCCAGGCTAACCAGCTCACGCACCATGACTTCAGTATGCTAGAGAGTTGTCCCAGAGGCCAGCCAGTGCAGTGTGAGGCAGGTGTCTGAACAGCCTTTCTCCATAAATCAAAGCTTTTTCCAGAGAGCAACATTACTCTTGAACACAGGGGCTTTCTTCCTACAACTCTCAAATTAACATTACAAAGGCCTGACCTTATGTGCATTAAGTATTCCCCAAGTAGTCAGGAGAATATTTTGTGAGTTTGTTCATATTGCATTTCTTTCTTTTGATACCTTGGGGACTTATTAAGGAATTCATGCCTCTGCCTCCTCCCACATTCCTTACAGGAGCCCCAAGGGGGTGAGGGATGAAGGGATGGAAAACCTCAACCAAGGGTGTAATCGCCACTTCAAAGACAAAAAAGACTTTTATTTAACAAATGACAGGTTAAAAAAAAACTTCAAAAAAGGTAATAAACACTTTTATCCAGGGAATATATTTTATGGAACATTTATGTATAGCCACAGTGGTTGGAACTAAATATATGAGCTCGTACACTGACATCTCTCGGATTAGGTATGGCGTTAGCTTGAAACAGGAATGTGTAGCGTTAAGGCATGGATAACCTCAGAGGTCAGAGTAATGGCTGTTCCCATGCATACTCTTATTCTACCTCTGTGGTCTCAAATCTTTTGTAGAAATAAACTGGACAGGATAAATGTGCCCCGGAAAGACCCAAGCTGGGAGGAGATGGCTGGGGCTTGAAGGTCCAAGTCTGACTGTGGAGCAGGAGTCTGCTTGGTAAGCAAGACCCAGGAGGCCAAGAGGCCCAGCCTCCTCTGCCTAAGAGCTCACAGCATTGACTTCCAGAGCACCACAGAACTGAACTGTGAGGCAGGCCACTTTGCTACACCTCAAAACCTAAATTAGAAGTTCTTCTAAGCATAAGCCTTAATTTCTGATTTCAAAGTCTCGAATAAAAAGGTGAAGTTAAATTGGAAACCATTTTTGTTAAAACTTGAAAAAAAAAGGTAAGCATTGTAGGATTAATCTACAAGAGGAAACCCTAATAATACTTAGTCCCAGAAACCCTAATAATGCTTAGTCCCAGAAATCCTACTAACACTTAGTCCCAGAAACCCTAATAAGGCTTAGTTCCATGAACCAAAGCCAGGTGCTATGAGGGTTCTGAAGGCTGCCATTCCCGTGCTTCTACGGATATGTACTCTCTCAACTAAGCATATTGTGTGTGCTCAATAATAAAACTGAACCCAGGGCTTAAGCTGATCACAGTCCCAGTACTAGGAGGGGGTCTGTGGGGAGCTGTGACACTGGATGGGGAGGAGAAAGAAGCCAAAGGGCCAGTCCTCATGCTAAGGAGCCATTCCTTAAGTACATGGGCATGACTTACCTAACTCTTGTATTCCAGGGATGTTAGTCTCTCCCCCCAGCTTCGAAAACAAAAACAAAACAAAACAAAAAAACCAGCACGCCACAGTATTAACTAAAGACTACTTTATAACCTAGGAAACTCAGACATAAAGAAACTTTCCCTAAGACAATGGGAACGTTACAAGGAGACATAAAATAAGGGCTGATATAGTAGCTCAGGCCTATAATCCCAGTTAAGTGGGAGGCAGAGATGGGGAAGATC